>NC_037600.1:13972726-14299601 GCF_003073045.1 Pomacea canaliculata
CATTTCTCCCTTACCTCTTTCAGTGCATGTGTACCTTACTTCTTTCAGTGCATGTGTACCTTACCTCTTTCAGTGCAGATAAACCCTACATTTCTACGCTTTTATTTGTCAGTGCATCTATTCTATAGCCTCACCGATTTCAGTGCATGCATACCCTACATCTCCATCCCTACATTTGTACCCTAAATTACTGAAGAAAGATGCTTGGCAACTGAAAAACTTCTTGGCTGGGATGTAGAAGTCGTGTCACGTTTTATGAACTTTACTATTTTGTTGTTGTTAATGTTGTTGTTTTTTCGTAATAACTAACCATTATTTCAGCAAGGATT
Source organism: Pomacea canaliculata (assembly GCF_003073045.1). NCBI lineage: Eukaryota > Metazoa > Mollusca > Gastropoda > Architaenioglossa > Ampullariidae > Pomacea > Pomacea canaliculata. The sequence goes on from NC_037600.1 coordinate 13,973,056, forward strand.
TGGTGTCTACATATATTTGATTTTAATTGATTTGATGTTTTCAGAACATTGTTATAATCATGAGCGAAATGGAATGCTTTATCGTGGAGGCCCCGGATGCAACATGGGATAATCTGTTCAGAAACGCACAAGAACTTTACCCTGTCGGTGTAAGTATGTTAGTCAGGGGACCGAGTAAACATTCCGAATATTCAAGAAATCTCTAAGTTTGCATACAAGATTGTATAAAGCTGTAAATTTACTTTTCTTGAAGTGTTCTTAGCTACTTTCTTTTCTTTTTTTTTCTTCTTTTCTTACATCTTTCTTTTGGTTCTTGACCCACTGCTCTTTCCATTGGTTGATGAATATCGTATTTTACTATTTTACATATAGAAATTAGACCGCACACTTTTTATTGACTGACTACAGCTCAGTACAAAAAGCTGTTTCTCAGAATTTTGACTAACACTTCCGTTCTCGAGATACATGCCTTCAAACCATCACCAGGCGCGGAAAGAGGTCAAAATCATGACGTCACGTTTGTACACAATAATATTAACATATATATATATACACACACATATTTTTCTGTCTGGTTGATAAGAACACCTGACTGATTTATTCTAAGATCTAAAAGCTTATAACAAGTATGACTAATGGTTTGGAAAAAATCAACAGTTTAAAAATACCTTGGAGTTTATAGACGAGAAGCACAAATTAAACTGTTTCTCTTCATTTGATCACTGTTTGCCTACTAGAAGTATTTGTTGCTATGTATTATTTGTTGTTATGTATTATTTCTTGTTATGTACGCTCGAAGGCTCATACATGTCTTCATTTCCAGCAAGCGATCGTGAAGAAAATCGAGGCTAAGACTGGCTTACATAAGATAACTCTCGCCGAGTCCGTCAGCACGTACCACAGCAGACTTGAGGAGCTTCAGTGCAAGTTTATGCCTATCTACGTCGTGCCGTTCACTGCCTGGTGAGTACGTGGCGTCTGCAACGTTGTCACGTGACCTAACGTCAGACCCAAGCGTAGCAGTAATCATTGATGACAATTGCAAGAGTTGTAGTCAAACTTTCACTGTCTTGTATTGCCATTAAAGGACAGAACCCCTAAATAAAAGAAATTCTCCTAAACCCCTGCTTATAGGTTCGCGTGAACTTTCAATCAACCGAAGAGTATTGCAAATAAGTCGAGGAAGTAGCTGAAGTAAAAGGTTGAAAAATTGTTGACATGCATTCACTGTGATGTACTGACACTTAAGACAGACAAAACTTTATCTTCGAAAAAATAGACGGTCCATACATCTTTCTTTGGTTAAAATGTCTTTCATGAGGATTTTACTGTCACAAAAATTATTGCTGCTGTGTACATCAACTTGCTTTGGCTGAAATCTATCTTCTAAGGGTTTCACTACAACTACAGATAAGCCACTAACAGTACGAATGTGTACAGAAGTCTACACTATCTCTGACTGTTACTATTTATAGCTGTCAGCTGTTAGCTTACCATGTAGATATGCTTTCATCAGCTTCCATTTCCATCTAGCTTGAATGTTACGGTTTTTGTTGTTGGTTTTTTTTTTCCAGAGAGATTAGGTCTGGCAAAATTTGGACCTTTGAAGACTACACTAATTTTAGTATATTAAAGTACTATCATTAATCATGTTTGTTTTTCGTTATATAATGCACAAATATACCAAAAAATAAAAATACAGTATTTAACATCAGAAAAAACACCAAGTACACACAAGGCAACAAAGTCACTTTCACAAACAAAGCAATATATCCAATATAGTGTGAACTTCTCTGTCAACCTCTCATCAGAGCAACAAAAGCACTTGTCTCAAGGCCTGGAGCAAAGCACAACAGCAGGAAGACAGAATGTCCAACATATATGTTTATTAGTAATATAAAGAAGCGACCATACGTCTTCAACCATGGCGGACTCAAGGAACTTTGCAAAGTCACAGAGTCACAAGCCACGATCACCAGTAATCAAATGCTATTTTTTAATTCGTTTTCCGTTATTACAATCATAAACCACACACACACACAAGCAAGCAAGCAAGCAAGCAGGGTGGAGGAAGCTGGAGTACCCGGAGAAAGCCACGGTTTGAAAGGTTAGACCTGTAACCAGGTGTCACATCCCGAAAGATGTGTGTCGGATCCGAGATACGAGTCCGCGACATCCAAATCTCTGTCATGGTGACAGCTGCCTTGAGTAAATGATACTAAATTATAAATTGGCAAAACAATGTAACCGTTATAAGTACAAAGGTGAATGACAGCCTTGTACAGACACTCTGTACCAATACAGAGCAAACGATTAAGAGACTGTAATGTCTCACGTGCAAATGAATTTACTTATGTGCAGCATGAACTCATGACATGTCGACACAGTCACACAGAGACGCTTTCAGCAAGACACACACACACACACTGTTACACGTGCAAATATGTACAGGGTGAAAATTGTCTGAAGAGAACGAGAAGTATTCAGCTTTATTCAGTCTCCAACATAGCAACTCTTATTCTCTCCTCTCTCTCTACTGTGTAGATTTGTATGGCGCTTTTACCACTGTAAAGTACGCCAAATGAGCTGTACAGAAAATTGTTTTTAAAAAAAACACACACACAAATATGCTCAAAACATACAGAACACACATTGCACTCAAAACAAATCAGCAAAAAAAAAATATTTAAAAAAATATATGCGAAGACCATCTCACAAGGGAGAAAACTTCCACTTTACCTGCCACAAGTCTCTATGAAGTCATGTACCCATTCGCCACAGTTGACTCTACTACAGGAAAGCTCGCTTCTACCATACGGGTATCGAACCTTGGTGTCTCTGGGTTTGGAAGCCAATGGTGCAACCACTCGACAATCCTGCAGCGTTGCATGTAAATGAAGTCGCTGTTGAATGTCATCTAGTACAACTCATGTATCACATATGTATTAATAAAAAAATATTTTTGTCTTTCTGCTTCAGACCACTTGAGAAGATGGGATTGCGATTTTGTGCATCACATCTTTTGTGCCATCTCCATGACTCAATTTTTCATATAGAACTCTTTGGGCAGATGGAACCCAATTCGATCACTGTGTTTCAAAAAGACCTGCAATAAATTCATCATTCTTATAATCTGGGAGATTTCTTTTTTTATAAATGACGGAAAGACAAACCGCACAAGGACACGCAAAACATGTTTACATCCTTATCGTAATCCATAAAAGAAAACCCAAGGGTTCAAAGTTCAACATTTTGCAATATGTCCAGACGGTTACTCACATGGTACTGTAGTATGTACAGGCTCATCTTGAGCTCTAAAAATAACTTTATGCATGATACTTTATCGTTTCTGGGCGTGTCCAAAGCACGTTTCCAGACGTACATAAATAACAGCGGGGACAGGACACGGCACTACAGACCTCCCGAGCGTCTCCGTGCTACCCAACCTTCCACACACCACAATGCTGAAGCTCCTTGCTCTCTCTCTGGTGGCTGTTGCCATGGTGAGTATGCTCATTACAGGTAGCGATCGTTGTGGACCTGAAGAATTTAGAGATAAGAGTTGTAACTGTCTTGAGTCAGTCAGATGTGTTTGTAACTGCCAGAGACCGTAGAATTTTGTCGGGTGGTGTGTGTGTGGCCAGTAATAGTGTTTTACGACGAGCCAGAAACTAAGGCTATATCATGGCTAAGAAGCCAGCGTAGTAAACAGATGTCACGTGCAGAGAAAGAACAGCATGCCCGAGACGAGATCTGAACCCGGGACAGAGAATCCTCACTGTATCGGTAATGGCGCTAGTCGTTGTGCCATTGGACTGCTTTAACTTTTATACTTCCGTTTGCTTAAAAACACCCGAGTGCACTGAAAGCACGTGCGGGTGTATCACCTCTGTCTTTTAAAAAAAAGTCTAAAATAGCGTAAATATAATCACAGGCATATCAAACCTTTGTAACAAAAGAGAATATTTTAAAAATCACATTGATGTGCCATTCATTCAATGTGTAGAATTTAGTGAGCTATCAAATATGCAGAAAGTATTTTTTTTCTCCACAGGGCCAGTTGTTTACTCCTGGTCGCTTGGTCTTGGACAGAGTCGATGGGTTCCGCGTGGAGTATGATGACAGTGCGGTATGTAAACACTTTTTGTCCTAATATTCTTCCAAAGTCGTTAGTTTACATCCGTTTGAGATCTTTTTCTGCACCGTTTTCACATTTCCGTATTTCATTAACTTCTTTCATCGATTTTGATTTCTGTCATTTCATTTTATTTCCTCGAAATTACGTGAAAATTTTCAAATTAGTAAATAATAATTTTTCTTCCTTTTTCAACAACCTCACACTTTTATATTTTAAGTTGTATGTATTTCAGAAAATTCTTGAGACCTAAGATGAAAATTATTTAACTTTTTTTTTAGCACAATTTAAATAAAGGTGTGTTAAAAAATTGTTTTTACTTAATTTAAAAAAACGTGCTAGTCTTTTGGAATTTTGTTATCTTCTGACTTTATTTTAGGCCAAATTAAGGGAGATAAGTATATTGTACTAGTCCTAGAGCAGCACTTAACTATTTCCACTAATTTGTCCTATAAGTTCTTATACAAAATTAAATTTAAAAAAATATTTATTCCACTAATTATGGGCTGCCAGACTGGGTGACAAATCTATTGCAAATTCCCACTGGACAGACAGACATGCATATATAATGAATAAAATAAAAACGTGTAAAAAAAATCTCTGCTGAAAGCTACATTACATTGGATGCCCAAAACACTGATTTGCCTTTTTATCAAAGTTTGCTTTATTTGTTTCAAAGTACACTTGTTTTTATATCATTTCTGCAGATTATTGCCAACATACTTTTTGAAAATTTTGGCTTTAAAAAAAAAAGAAAACATAAGTATAATTTGAATTGATTCATTACAACAGAAATTTTTTATAGACATGAAAGGAAAGTAAATAGTGGTTTGTGTTACTTGTGACATCATGAGCATTCAGCCTATCGTGACCAGAAGGATGGAATGTTCCAGAACGTTGTCCTGCTGATCAGTGACAGAGAGTGCTATATCGTGGAGGCAGCTGATGCCACCTGGGATGCTCTGGTCCGCAACCACGATGAACTTCATGCCGCTGCTGTAAGTACGAGAAAAGAAATTGTATACAGAAGATTTATTATTATTTAAAGTGTAAATGGAGGAGAAAGACGAGATAATAACAACATGCCAAACAATATTTGTGCTGTTTTTCTAACCATCAAAATATTTTTTTCTCAACTTTGAGAACTCCTGTTGACCTGTGTCCTCCTTGCTGCAGCTGGCCATCGTCAAGCAGATCGACGCCAACACCGGAGTGACACGTATCAACTTCCGCGACGCCGCCACTCAGTACCACAGCCGCCTGGAGGAGTTCCAGTGCATCCTCAAGTCCGTCTTCACCGTCAGCTACACCCCCAGCGTTGTCAGTGCACTACGCGTGCGGCTTGAACCCTGTTTAACCCCTCACCTCCCAGAGGTAAGCGACGCTTCGCCATGACGGTCTTTTGCCTTGCTAATTATTATTCTCTAATTATTACCTGTTATTAGTAATTCCTTTTCTATTAGCTTTGATGAATATTTTAGTGGAATTTCATGTACAAGCAATGTAATTTTTTTCCGAAAATTTAAATATTATATTTGCATGTTTACACAAAAGTGAGCGTGTTTTGCAGGTATGACAAGTCCACTGTCTCAGGGAGTAATTTTGTGCAACAAAGAAGAGAATAAAAAACTTTTCAATTATCTGAGTTTGGTGTTCTCATGGTGCCAACAAGTGTTCCATAAAGTGTTATTGCATTTCTGGACCGGACAAAGACAGACCATCCGTGGACCTAGTTTGTGGCAAAGATTTTAAATGACGGAGATATAAAAATTTCGACAAACATGATCAAACGTCTGTTCATATTTATTTCGATAAAAATGATCTTCATGCCAAATACTGTGAGAAATAGAAATGACCCATAAACATATATAATACTTCAACATCAATGTAAATAAACATGTATGGAATAATTAATACGAGAGGCACAAGGAGAAAGGCGAGCTAACAATTACACACAGACAGACAGCCAGACATCCAAATACATGGACTCATGAACATACAAACAGCTAAAGCATAGAACCATCTGCTGATGATGTGTGACTCAGTCGGGGGTTGTGGGGAGGGAGGAGATGAAAGAGTGTGTAATGGGTGGCGATGAGATCCGGTGACATATGAGTTTTTTGCCAACCGTATCGTCCCATGTCCTTCTCAAATTAGTCACCTTTCTACTGGAATTTTTAAAATAATGTTCTACTTCCTGTCTTGAATACAGGACATGATTCCTCTTCCGCCAAATGAACCACTCAAATCACTGAAATAAATGTCACCTTTGAACTTAAAACTGCTCTGAAAGGTTATCTTTCTTCTCTCCTCATCTTCCGCAACCCTTCTCCTGGAACTGAACAGTACTCCTCAGCAAAAGTGGGTGCTTTGGAAATACTTATTCTTCACCTCTTTTCCACACCTTTCATCTTTGTCAAAAGCCTTTTAATAGTCTACGAAGCTGATTACGACGTTTGGTCACGTGAGATGATGGTCAGTTCATCTTTTATCAACACAAACAAAGTATCAAAACTGCCCGAAGTATCACTGTAGATAACTATTACTAGTCAATTTTCCAGCAGCTTTCTTTTATGTTAGGAGCAGGCTCACCTTTAACAAACTACAGATGAAGACAATGTCTCAACGACCTCGTGACGATAAATCAAGATGCACAATAAAGTATTTTAAAATACTTACCCACATATTGTATGCAGACGGTCACTTCACATCACACTTATTTTCAGCCTTTATTCTAAAAATAACTTTTCCTATCCCTTTGTCTGCCCAAAGAACGTCTTCAGATGTTCATATAAATATAGCAATGAAGACAGGAGTAGTCAGTACAAGCACACCTCTATACAGCACCATGCTGAAACTTCTGGTTCTTTCTACTGTGGCTATTGCCTTGGTAAGTTTGGTGGTGGTGGTGGTGGTGGTGGTGGTGGGGTGGTGGTGGTGGCTTTCGACCGCTGTTGACAGCAACCAAAGGTCCCATGACCACATTAACCATTAGTTGGAGCCATTTGTAAAATTTTGTAGCTTCAGAAAATGTAAAAATATCATGAGGTATTATACTTTTACAAACTACAGTCAGCAGACAAGACCTTGGTGCGCTAGTCAAGTGACAAGAAACGTGTTTGTCAACAGGGCCAGCTGTGGCTGCCAGAAGAACGAGTGAGCGGCTACAGGGTGGAGTACGACGACTTTGCAGTATGTAGATACCCACATCAGCTTTATTTTAATCCGTTTCATTTTCATCGTACATAGTGTGACTGGCTGGTATTACTTGTGACAACATAAGTATTAACCCTAATGTGACGGAAGGGTTAACTTTGCAGAACGTCGTCTTGCTGGTCAGTGACAAAGAATGCTACCTCGTGGAGGCACCCGATGCCACCTGGGATGCCCTGGTTCGCAACCACAATGAACTCCATGCTGCCGCGGTAAGTACAGTATGGTATCAGATAAAACAAACTCAATTACAGAGAAAGCTGACTCAAAGAAAAACTTGTAGATAAACATAAGTTTGTAACGTTAGTACGAATAGAGCGCTTTGAAATCAAGCATCCGGGTGTTTCCTCCCTGCTTCCCCCCACTCCCACATCTCTGTCGCCCTCTGCAGCTGGACATCGTCAAGCTGATTGACAGCAAGACTGGGGTGACGGCGACCACCTTCATGGAGACCGAATACAAATACCACAGCCGCCTGGAGGCGCTTCAGTGCGGCACCAAGTCCATCGCCGTCGTCAGCTACACCCCCAGCGCTTCCAGCGCCACCACGCGTGCACCCTGAGCCCTCGTCAGCCCTACACCCTGTCTCAGTGGTATGTTGTTATCGTCATTATGACTGTCGCAATGACTTGTGAGGGACCTTGTGGAATAGGTGGTGGTTGTGGGATGGGGGCAATAGGAATGAGCAGGCCAACGGCTAGGGTAGGTTGGTATGTCTGGACGAGTGTGATTAAGGCGGTCGTGTCGATTAGAAGGCTTAAGGCTATCTACATTGCAGTTAATTTTGGACTTGATAAACAACATATACTCTAGTTCCCCCTCCCTCTCTCCTCGAAATCACTGCGAGGAAGAAGTACTTTCCTACTATACCAACTAACTATTGGTTTAATTTGCAAGAACATCGAACATCTAACGAAATATAGCACATGACATTAATAATTATACTGACTTAGGATTACTTATCTTAACAGGTTTGTTAATATTTTTTTACTTTCATGGATATGTAATATAACTTTTTCTTGAAATTGAAATATTGTTTTTGTATGCTTACACAAAGTGAAGCGTGTTTTGCAGGTATGACAAGTCCACCTTCTCAGGAAGTACTTTTGTGTGACAAATAACAGAATAAATGGTATTTTCGCTGATTAGAGTGTAATATTCTTATGGTTCCAAGAAGTAATTGTTCTATTATGTCTTAATGCATTTCTTAAACTGGAAAAATATGAACGAGCCCTTGATCAAGTTTTCACGTAAACCGTGATTCAACATCTTCCCTCAAATAAAAACGAACCCTTGCCTAGGCAAAGTTTTACACATGACAGTGAGATAGGAACTTCGGTAAACACCATCAACGTCCGTCCACATTTGTTCTGTTAAGAACGATCTTGATGCCAAATACTTTGAGAAATAAAAATTACTCATACACATATACAATACGTCAACATACATACAAAGTAACATGCATGGAATAAATATTAGGAGATGCACAGGGAGAAAGGCAAACAGCCAGCCTGATATTGGGACAGACAAAATACATGGATTCATATGGGTACATGCCAGCAGCTGAACCACAGAACCGTCTAAACCATCTGCTGATGATGCGCGAGTGTGACCACCAGTCGGCAGGAGGTGTAAAGGTTGTAGGAGAAAGTGATTGAATCCAGTAACAAGTGTAAGTTTTTACCAACCATGTCATCACATTCCTTTCCCAAATCCAGTGAACCTTCTACTGAAATTTTGAAAACAATATTTTACTTCCTGTCTTGACAGGATTCTTTTTTCTTCACATGAACCACTCAAACCACTGAAATTACGTTTGTAACCTTTGAACTTAAACTGCTTTGAAGTGTTATCTTTCTTCTCTCCCCCATCTTCCCCAACCCTTCTCCATGAGCTGAACACTACTCCTCGTCTAAATCTCGTCTACAAATGTGAGATGTGGCACGGAGAAGCGACTACAGCAAAAATGAAAAGCAGTTCAGTTTAAAAGTAATTGCAAGTATGAGTAAAGATATCACTGATATATTTTTTTCATTTTTTATTTTTTAGTGTAAAATCACTATATAAATGTTTGAGATAAAGAACAATCGTAGCTATTACTTTTAGGCTGATTGATAAACATAATTTTATTAAGTATAATATTATATTTCTAGTCGAAATATTGTACTTTTTATTTAAAATGCAATTGTTTGGAAAAATCACAAACAATTTCAAAGAAAACAAAGGTAAAATGTGTGTACATATTATGAGGTATACATGCCAAACACAAAAAAAAATTTCTTTCAAGTACTAGATAAGATAGCTAACAAATATTTTTTCAAAAAGTCCCGTCCAACCCCTAAATATTTTGAATGTGATTTTCAAACGATTAAAATGCGCCGAGTCACTGTTCAGTGGACCACACCTTTAAAGGCAAACTCGAGAAGAAAATTAATTTTAAATATGCGATTAAAATACATTTTATAAATTCCTAAAAATTTTGCTGTGTTCAGTTTGAAAGGTAAAAGCGATATCTTCCCGAGATGGTCAAGCAGACGAGTCTCCTTATGACATCATTCTCCTCATGACGTCACAAGCACGGGAAGTCTCTGTGGTTATTGCGAAGATTTGACGTCGTCTGTTTATTCGTATGACGCACTTTGTGTGTAAGGCTTGTAAGGCTCTGTCTGTCGGAAACTGATGAAAAGAAAATTTTGAATCTTTTTCATCTTTTCGTGGCAGTCGTGCAGCACGTTCTCGAGGCATGCTCTCACTATGGAAACCACACATCTAGGGTAATTTCACGTGACGGAGAACGAGACTTCGTGGAAGCAAACAAAAGCCCGTGTAATTTCTCTTTTAAACACAACATTTTCTAATTGGCTCTCAGTGCTATCTTTTGAAAACCTTCAACGTTTTCTCACATGAACAACACATATAAAAGACGAGATTCAAATTTATCCTACTCTTTACACGATTCTATGCAGTTTTATGTTGCCTTTAGAATCCCTTTAATGTCTCCACGACCTCAGAACGATATCAAGATGCACAAAAATTTAAAAGAGTATTTTAAAATACATACCCACATGTTGTGTGCAGACGGTCACTTCACAAGCGTGCTTATATTCAGTTTTGTTTTAAAAAATAACTGTGCATGACACTTTTTTTCAGATCCTGGGTGTGTCCTGATACGCCTTCGAGTGTACATATATAGCAGGGTAGACAGCAATAGGAGAAGTCTGTTGAAACACATCTTCAATACATCACGATGCTGAAGCTCCTGGCTCTTTGTCTTGTGTCTGTGGCTTTGGTAAGTTCTTCAGCTTGGATCAGGTTGGACCTGCAGAGTTCAGAGTTCAGGCTATGTTTAGTCAATCATCAGTGGCAGAGGTTACGAAGAGAGTTTAAACACGGGAATCTCGAGGACAAGCGTGTTGTTTCCAAATGATAAAGCATTGATGTCTTATTCAAGGAATTGTAGCTATAAATCGGTGACAAAGGTTCCTGGGGTAAAGTAACTAGAAACATCGCTGCATCCGGGCTATTTCTGACTGCTTGTTCATCAACGGGCAACGACAAACGGCTGGGTACAAACTATACTTGAAAGTTTGCACGGGTGTGTACGATCACCTGTCTTTGACAAATCTTAAATAGCTTAAATATGACCATAGGTATATGAAACTGTTGTAACAGATAAAGCTTTTTAAAACCATCAGAATAGGTGCCATTCATACAAATATGTATAAAGTATTTTTCTCAACAGGCCAGCTTTTTTGTCCTGGTCGCTTGGTCTTGGACAGAGTGAGCGGGTACCGTGTGGAATATGATGACCGTGCGGTATGTAAATACTTTTTGTCCTCACATCTTTTTCAATTTCTTTTGTTTATATCCGTTCAACATCTTTTTTTCTGCACCGTTTGCACAATTTCGCATTTCATTAACTACTCTCATCGATTTTGATTTCTATCTTTTCATTTTATTTGTCTACGTCCGTTAAAAGTTCAAAATTATAGGATAGAATTTTTGTTCAACTTTTCTGAATCTATCCTAATGCTAGTCTTTTTATTTATTTATTTTTTTTCATATCTGAAAAGAAGTTATGCATATTTGACAATATTTTAAGCAAAGTTTGCCACAGAATATGTCATCATCAGAAACATTTCTATTCATCTTTAACAGAAAGTTCTAAAGGTGTGTGCAGAAAAGTAACTTTCAGCATTACCATATTCATAGTCAATGTCACTGGAGTTGATGACATTGTTTATTTATTTACCATTTACTGCTTCCACATCCGAATCACATAAGGATCTAAATAAATTTCTGCTTTTTCTCAGTATGAACTTTTCCTATTCACGTTTGCTAGTAAAGGATCTCATTTCTTTTCGATACAGTTCTGCTACAGTATATGTGTAGATGGTGCACCTCCCTTGTCGGACAGATCCCTTTATATATTAAAAAAAAGTTGCCCTTTATCAAAGTTTATTTATTTGTATCAAAGTACTCTTTTGCTTGCAATATTTTCTACAAATTCTTGCCTACATACTTTTTTAAACATTTTAATTTAAAAAAACATGAGCAAAATTATATTAAAGTATTTTAAGCAAAAATTCTTTATGGACACGGAAAATAGGAAATAGTGCTGCTGTCATACTGTGAAACGTTTACTTGTGACATCATGAGCATTCAGCCTACCGTGACCAGAAGAATGGAATGTTCCAGAACGTTGTCCTGCTGATCAGTGACAGCGAGTGCTATATCGTGGAGGCAGCCGATACCACCTGGGATGCTCTGGTCCGCAACCACGATGAACTTCATGCTGCTGCTGTAAGTACACTATGGTGTCGGAAAAAACACATTAAAAATTTGAACTGAAGGAAAAAGGCAGGAAACTGACTAAAAGGAAAACATGATTAACAAAACGTATTCTATGGAAAGCAAATTAGCCTTGTGAAACTGAGTTCCAAGTTCTTCTTTTTTCCAATAAATATTTTTTCATTATTACATCCCCAAAACAAAGACTGAAAATGTTTGTAACAGATTTGTAACATAGACTTGTAACGTCAGCAAGAAGAGAGCGTTTTAAGCGCATGCATCAGGATGTGGGTTTGTTTTCTCACCCTACACCCCACACTTGTCTGTCGCCCTCTGCAGCTGGACATCGTCAAGCTCATCGACAGCAAGACTGGGGTGACGGCGACTACCTTCCGTGAGAGCGAAACCAAGTACCACAGCCGCCTGGAGGAGTTCCAGTGCGCACCAAGTCCATCGCCGTCGTCAGCTACACCCCCAGCGCTTCCAGCGCCACCACGCGTGCACCCTGAGCCCTCGTCAGCCCTACACCCTGTCTCTCAGTGGTATGTTGTTATCGTCATTATGACTGTCGCAATGGACTTGTGAGGGACCTTGCTCTCCATGGAGTAGTTGTCAGGTGGTAGGTGGGGGTAGGGGACAATACGACTTATTTATTAATAACCAGGTAGATGTTTGGATTGTCAGGTAGGCTATTATGGTTTACGATTCGGCATGAATCAAAGTTAACTACTAATGAGAAATGAACCTCTTCTTCTTCTCTAACGTTTTTATTGAAATAAAGGAAAATTCAGTGATACATAAGCAGGGAAAATAGAAAGACAATTTATTATTTCACCTAATAGAATACTAAAAAGGGTTGGTAAAGAGTTTTAGTGGGTGTGTTGATATAGTTAGAGTATAGAGATCTTGCTGCGGTTTAATTAAGTTACTTGTCATGAGATGCTAGCAGCTAACAAGTGAATGTTTTTCAGGTGTGGTCAGTCCCCGGCTTCCAGAAATCTTTCGGCGTCTCAACAAAATAAAAATATTTCAGTGATTTGAGTTCATATTCTGTTTGTATCAACAAGTGTTTGCTGTATGTCTTTACACCCTAGTATAATTTAGGAGACTATTCAAGATGATGGTTCTGTAAAGAAACGCACAAAAGGTGGTTTATACTGCTGCATGGTAGGATGCAAATGTGCAAGTAGCAAATCTTTCGGTGAAAGTTGTTTTCGCTTCCGCGGGCAGGTACATCGACAGAGCGAGACAAGTGACTCTCATTCATACTAATAAATATAGTTATGAATAATCGTGTCATTCATTAAATTACTTGAGAAGTGTATTGATTAAATATTATTCTTATTTTTTTATAAAAGAAACTCGTTATTTGTGAATATGCCAAGATGAACACCAGTACTTTCAGTTCACACACACACACCTTGGCCGACACAGAGATGATTTAAGCACCAAAGATTGAGAGATGAACTTCCATAAAATTAAAAATGTCATAATAACTTTCAGATATATTTGGATGCAGAACTTTACTGACTTACCGAAGATTCCGTGTAATGGCAAGACTGTATTCACCACATCTGTTCAAATGTGCCAACTTCTATTGTCTTCCTTTTATCATCACTAGTCAGTGCAGAAAGTTCGACTTATCTCGGCCGTAATGTTGCGCGTTACAAGAGCACAAATGAAGTCTGTATATTTACCTTTACAGTCACTACCAATCTTTAACAGGACTACTATCTTGAATATGTAACAAGCAATCACTATACTGTAAGCACAACAAAATACCAAATTTTGAGCAAAAAAAAAAACACACACACACAAAACGAAAAAACAAAACAAAACAAAACAAAAAAAACCAAGCCGAGCCATGTTACCCATACAATAGGATTTTATATAGGTGAGAAACCTAGGTGAAGCATATATGCGAACACTTTATGATTGTAGATCTCCGTGTTGTGCGATTCATATTATTTATCATTTCATAAGAAAGATTTTAAGCTAGTGAAGCAAATACTTTTATTTTCTAAATAGGCAAAAGTTTGGTTAATAGTGCAACAAAGCAATTTACTTACGGTAATTATATTGTTGATATCAAAAGTCTCGTCAAATTCTATCTTCGCGCTGCTCCTCCGGAAGTCAGGTCGTCAACTGGCTCGCCGAGACTAACCGCGGACAACTTTGCAAGAGGCCAAGAGTGAGTCTCGGCATACAGACATCAGTCCATAAATATACGTCATTTCTACGCCATAAGAGAGCAGCTGCTTTTCTCTTATATACGACGTCATTTTCTGCTTCAAATGACGTGAAACAAATGACGCACACAAGACCTCAGACACATGTAACCTCTGGCTTAAATGTTGGAGAAAAGCCTCAGCACATAATTATTAAGTGTGCCTTGACAGGTTCATTTTTCAAAAACAAAATGTTTGAGCATGCGATGCACCACCGACTTAAGAGTGCATGCAAACTGAAATGTTTTTGATAAGCATGCCAAAGATGGCTTCCTCGAATCTGGTTAGCTAGCGATTAGGAATGTATGTTGAGTCAATCAATCCCATGATTAGTAATCAGGATGATATAGTATATGGCTTCCTTCCCTTTACCGCTTCACTCGCTCTTGTCTCCCCTGATCTTTTCCTCTTTTTCTTGTCTTCATATATTCTTTTTTATTTTTAGTTTATTTATATGTATATATTGCTCTCTCTCTCTCTTTCGTAAACAAAGATTTTTTATTCTATTTACATTTTCTCTCTCTGGTATATAACGAAATAGAAACAAGGACGGTTTCCAATTGATGTGTCGCCAGGATAAAAGAATCCGAAAATAAATTTGCTGATGTAATTGATTTTCATCGTCATCGACAGCGTAAAACAGATTACGTCAGTGGCACGTGTCACTTGTCACGTGACAAGACAGACTGCCATTTTGACTGACAGCAAATTGTGAGACATTTGACAGCCTTGTATCTCGCCCTCCTCCTTTACTACAGCAATAACAGACGCACCTACCTACCTATCACATATTGTGGCCACAGACACAACAAACAAACGATGCTTACTACAACTACCCAATGTTGCTATGCATGCAACTATGTAACCAGCAGTATATTGATATTGATATCGACCAGATGGCCTTACAAAAACTGAATAAAGAAATTATTGTTGTAATTACTATTTATTATTATTATTTTATTACTATTAGTTTATTACTATTATTTTGTTGCTCACAAACCCAGCCACATATACGAACATAATACGAGCATATGTTGAACACACTTTCATGTATACTTCTAGGAGGGTAGTTGCATAAAATAAACACATAATCATAATAAACAAATAATCCACATCCACTTCAATTTGACTTAAGACTAAAAAAAATAAATTCAGAGAAGAGCTTCAGAAATATTTTTAATGTATTCTTAACAGCGAAAAATATTTACGAACAAGGCAATAATTTATTAATATGTATCTTCAAAATAATACCTTGAGATATTTTAATAAATTTATAGTTTTGTCTTGAAGAAAGAAAGAAAGAAATATTGTTTTTTCTTGTAGACATTAAAGCAAACAGCGGCTATCTGGCAGGCCTTCACTTACTGAGCGACATTGTAACCACCAATACACAAAGATAGAGTGTTCACACAATAATGGATTGTTTGTTTTGGACTGAACCTTGTGTGAATGCGGTGGGATTTTTTCCTAGTCATGTTAAATATTGTCTTTTTGTGTTTGTTTTCTTTGGTGTATTTTGTATTATGGAATAAAAACCATTTTAAAAAATACAAAGATTGTACCTTGCAGCGTACAGAGAAACTGGCACAAAGTTTCGATGAGACCTTTTTGCTCTGACGTTGTCATGACAAGTGAACTTCACTAGTTGGTAACAATGGCTTTTTTACATTTTTTTATCTTAACCCACATTCCGGAATTCTATTAAAAACCACGAAAGACTAAAGCAAGTAAATTTTGTAGTGTCACGACACGCACGGGTCGTTAGGTACAAAATGTTTTTTTTTTATCTACCCAGATTTTTTTGTTCATACTTTCACAAAGAACCAGCCAGATGTTTAACAATTTTCCCCTCAGACCTGTCCACGCCCTAAAGATGACCTTTTTATGATCAGTTCCCATGCCCAGAGTAACGCCTTCAAGGCGTGGTCACGTCACGAGTCCTGCAAGTATTTAAAGTCAAGGATAACCGGGGTCCAGCACCAATCGTCCCCAGTGTCTTCGTGCAAGTACACATCACTACTCAGCATCATGATGAAATTTGTGCTTCTGTCTCTTGTAGCTGTGGCCATGGTAAGCGTCTTTCTCCAGTCTTTATTTTCACGAAAAATAGAATCGCTGAGCCATGTCGTACTCAAGTCATATGGTCCCTTGCCAAAGGGCTGTTTAGGAATTCAATGCCCTAGTATGTACAGGGGGTAATCATGCTACCATGAATTGTTGATTATTTTCACAATCTGTTTTCTTTTCTTCACAGGGCCAGTTTATTCGTGAGGGCAATCTAGTCATAGACAGGGTAGGAGACTTCCGAGTGGAATATGACGATTCGCACGTAAGTACAACTTTTTGCGTCGATGTGTAATGTCTGACATGTATTATTGTGTTTATTTCTGTAAATATTTGTGTACACGTACATGTGTACTGCTTGAAACTGTTCTACCTGTCACAGTGAAACATCTGATTCCATAAGTCTACGGACCCGAACGAGGGAAAACATCGTCTAGACTATATTAACTGCTTGGAACGATCACACAATAGTATGTATTAGGGTTCATTCTTTTGAAGTGAATCCTCGATACTCACACTACCTCCATAGGGGGAAAAAAAGGAATAAAACTGAGTCTTCAGTCTTGGAATACTCCGTCAATACTCTTACTGAAGGTGATTATGTTGAGCTACACTTGCTGACACATGCCTTCTGACCTTTACACATATTGCAGAACATTATCCTGCTGGTGAGTGAAGAGAGAATGCTTTATCGTCGAGGCTTCCGACAGCGTCTGGGACCCACTCGTCCGTGACCGCGAGGATCTGCACTCCGCTGCTGTAAGAAACCTCGCGAGACGAGATTTACTCCGTGCAACTCTCGATTTGTCATGCAACTGTCGATTATTCACAGAACTCTTAATTAACAGCATTTACAGATTCCTTTTACCAATTTTATTTCGCAATTTTATTTTTCTATTATATACATCTATCAAATCATATCATTGTAGCATCAATCCATGTATCACAAAAATCCACGTTTGTTCATAGATTATGTCCTCAAATCTGTACCAACAGATTTCTGGCTCATAAGCTTGGAACCTCTGACCTCCATAATTATTTTCATTGTTCAATTTAGTTGGCCCTCGTCAAACAGATCGACAGCAACACTGGTCTGACAGAGCTCTCACAAAGGGAGGCCTCCCGCCAATACGAGAGCCGCCTGGAGCAGTTCCAGTGCTCCTCCAAAACCATCTACCGTGTCAGCTATACACCTTCTCGTCCCTGAACACACAGCTAGTAAAAGTTGTTTAACTTATTTGTGTTTCGTATTCTATTGTTACTGCTATCTCGCTGAGTCGAATAAATGGAGAAGTTAAAATATACATGCATATTGGCAAGTACTATGCATAATACATACATTCAAACATGCACCCATGCGATCTACATCACGAGACATGCATAGGCACACAATCAGGCAGAGAAAAGGAAAGATATCCACTTTTGTAAATATGGTCACATTTGGTCGCTTGACCATACAATAGTTTACGAATATTAGCTCAAAAAAAATAACTTTCATTGAAAAACATGTCTTTGACTTCCAGAAAAGAGAGCGAAAAACAAAACAAAAACAAAAAACAAGAAAAAAACAATAAAATAAAAAAAAGTAAAAAAAATAAAACAATCAAAATAAAAAATTAAATTAAAAACAAACTACCTAAAAAAGAAAGAAAGAAGGGAAGGACGGAAGAAAGAAAGAAACCCAAAGAAACCTCCACATCGAGTTGTGACAACACTTTCATCGTGCTTCACTGAGTAATTAAATGTTTTGGAACTCCATTTGAAGATTTTCATTAGAGACAAGGTCTTGGTAAGTAGCCCATGGAACCTTTTCCCTTATCAAGACTTTTTAAAAATATCTCACACTTAGACAATAACAGATTAAAGCACGTGGCATCAATTCATTCCCTCTATCTCGGACACATGCGCGCCCAGCACTCACCCAGTCATTCTGACACTTGCGTGTTCTTTCGTTACTGAACAAAGACAAACTATTTCTGCAACTATTTTTAATCATAAAAAATGTCACAGAAGTCGCTGTTCAAATGTATGACGATGAGCGAGGAAAAAAAATAGCTCACACTCACTTTCATCAAAGGGCTAATACTTATAATTACACGACACTGCTAATATATGTAATACCAATGAGAAATTTTCACCACGGTATACAGCACAAACATTTAATTCACCTCATTTCCCAAACTTAATTAAATCTGGAGCATATAAGATGACTGCTTCCACATGCGAAAATGATGCTGTAGACGACTTATGAAAGGATATTGTAGCAAAAAGCGAATGTCTTTCCAGATATTGGAAAGATATTGAGTGATCTTGAGAACACGAAGAAATCTTATCATATGAAACTACCAAAAGGTGATCATCACTTCAGTTTATTCACTGTAATTCGAGGTCGCTGCTGAAACGAGTGAATCATGGCAGAGTGGAATCCAGCCAATAGATCCAAACAGTTCGCACTTCAAAATAACATTATATACAGTCCTGATGTAAACCAGAAGAAGAAGAAAATGCAGAAGAAGTTACACAATAATTTCTTTCACACGTAAACATGGTCTCCCAGCGCGGAAACACGATACTTCATAGTAGCGAGGGAACACTGTATACAGTCCTGATGTACCAAACAAGCACACACGTAAACAAAGAAACAAAATCAAAGCACGACCACAACAAAGAAACAAAATCAAAGGGAGCAGATCCCCTCACCATGATACGCGAAGGGACAGAACTCTCATCAATTCAATTAGAGCAGGATGTTTATCTCTCTCTTTGTGTGTGTGTAGTTAAATTATTACTCATACGACATATGTTTGTTGCTAGCCAGAGTACCCTACTGTCAACTATCAATCTATTAATTCATATAGGTCAAGCCAATTCGTGGGTGGCATCATTTGAAGCAAATAGTGAAAGACTTGTACTCTCGTCCTGTAAACTTCACTCACAAGTCATGTTCGACACAAGTTTTTCAGTGAAGGGAGAGAAGTCTTTTTCCAGCAAACCTCTCGTTTTCTCCCTTTTCTGTTATTTTGTTGCTCACTTTCTTCACGTTGTTTATACTCCTGCTGTATCTGCAGAAGAAATAAAATTAAACAGTTTTTGTACACACACCTGTGTGCGTGGCTCAGAGAGAGAGAGTTTTCTTTGTTACACGTCTGAAATGTTGGGGTTTTTTTTCGTCTCCTTACACGCAACAGATGTCAGCCAATCGACGTTGATGTTGCTAAAGACGTATTCCATATCGCGTTTGGTTCGTACACTAATATCTATAAAAATATCTACATGTCCATGGTTCGTGGCGAAGTGGATAAAGCGTCTGTCAACACTTGCAACGTACTATTGTATCTTGGTCTGATGTACCATTTTCTGGAAATAACTTTTGTCGATAAGCGAGTGTCACTACTACATAAGAATATCAAGTTCTGACAGGCCAAAGTCACGGTGACGAGGTCGAGATCAGTCCTAGAGATAGCAATCCATGGTTTTAATTGTTCATTTTTGTCTACTATTTTACTGATATCTGCCAACAGTTTTTTTTCCCTTCGTACTCTTATATGATATGACACGAGACTGCATTCAGGACAGTATCGTTCTGTGTCCTTCACTCCTGACACCCGGATGATCCACGCCCTTGAGATAACCTTTAGGTGTCCAGATCACGTTCCTGTGTGTATTTAAGGGGAAGGCTAGCCCTGGTGCAGCACCAATCTTTTGTACAAGTGTCTTCGTACAAACACACATCTTTACTCAGCACGATGATGATGCTTCTGCTTCTGTCTTTTGTGGCCATGGCCATGGTAAGTGGACGAACTGGTCATTAGATTTTTTTTGTTTGTTTGTTAAGGGCATTGCTGGGTATTGAACCTGCATGTCATATCCGCAAAGATCGTGTGCGCAGTGAGAGTTTGTGTGTGTATGTGTGCTTGCTTTTAATGTACGTGGATGAGTTTAAGTGTGAGCATGTTTGTGCGAGTTTCTCTGTGTGTATTTGTAAAATGTGTTTATGAGAGAGCGAGAGAAAGAGAGAGAGAAACGCTCTCATCTAAACACTGAAGACTGAAGGTAAATCCATGCAATCGAATGCAACGGAAATGAAAACAAATGCAGGCAGACATAAATACTAACAGACACAGTAGGGATGAATTAGACCTAACTATATCTATAATCTCTTTTTGTCTTCAGGCTCAGAACCTAGTCCTTGACAGAGTTGAAGGATATAGTGTTGAGTACGACGATCAACATGTATGTATATTTTTTCGCTTGCATGCCTTCATGCATGTATATTTGTATACATGTGCGTATGTTTATGAATGCATGTTTTTATACATGTATATACTATATATATAAT
The DNA here is from genome assembly GCF_003073045.1 of Pomacea canaliculata. Classification (NCBI taxonomy): domain Eukaryota; kingdom Metazoa; phylum Mollusca; class Gastropoda; order Architaenioglossa; family Ampullariidae; genus Pomacea; species Pomacea canaliculata. The sequence goes on from NC_037600.1 coordinate 13,993,826, forward strand.
GCGTGTGTGTGGAGGAACCAACGTTTATGTACTCCTGTTGGAGTTGTGATCTTTTCCTGTTGGCTTTTCTGTTGCTTCTTCGCCACTATAGCAATCCCTGAGGCACCTCCACTCCCTCACACACACGCACTGGCTCACATAAAACTAAGTTTCAACGCTATGTTTTATTTTACTTGTTCTGATCCATGCTTTGCAGAACATCGTCCTGCTGGTGGGCAGCACCGCCTGCTATATCGTGGAAGCGACCGACGCCCGCTGGGACCCCATCGTCCGCAGCAGAGAGGAGCTGCACGCCGCTGCTGTAAGAAATCTTGCGGTCTTACAATCGCTTACATTAAAACTTTATCTTTCTTTTTATCTTTCTTTTTATCCACCATCTCAAAGAATGATATTATTGCATGCAAAAGACGGGCAAACTTCTCCTCACGTATTTGTGACCTTTGACTTTTATCGTCTTCCTTTAGCTCGGCATCATCAGGGTGATCGAGAGCAACACTGGCCTGACGGACCTTACACAAAGGGAAGCTATTCAAGCGTACGGCAGCCGCTTGGAGTCGCTCCAGTGCAGCCTCAAGAAGATTTACAGAGTCAGATACACCCCTCATTTCTAAACCCGTGGATACTTCCTCAAATATGTGATAGTTTACAGGTGGAAAGAAGATGTGTGCGGGGAAGTAACAAGGAGCAGCAACTATTGTCGGGAATAAAAATCTTATAATATTTGGAAAAATTCGGCGTGGGTTATTTTTCTTATTCCTGGTGTCTCTGTTATGAAAAAAACTGACTCACATTAGTAAGGCAGAGTCCAGTTTTTTTTCAAACTCCGTTAGTTCATCAGCACTAAGAAATGAAACTCAATGCACAATGCATACTCTAATCTGTATGAAAACCCAGACAGAACAATGTCTTGAGCGTGACTTATTTTGTAAATGTATTTTTAAAAGTCTGCTCCAAGAATATGCTTTCTATCACTAAGCTGTTAAAGCCTTATCTCTTTCTTTGCACCTTACCCTTCGTTTTACATGCTTAGGGTCATTTCTTTTAACATCGACGTATTCATTCTAAACATCCGATAAACATTCTGAAAGCACATTTTCGGAGTATTTGTAAATTGGAATGCTTTTGGCTCTTTTTATTGGTTCTCTATATGGACAAATAATAAAAAAATCATCATGAAGTTATACAACCCTCCTACCCAAAAATTAAATCTCAGAACGATATATCCTATTGTCGCATGCACATCATAAGAACTGCAGGATGAACCGACCCAACATCGCATGCAAATGTTTGGATCCCTAATAAAAGGCAGCTGGAGCCATCGAGGCCAGCATATCTCACTCTCACTTGTTAAACGCCAGGCTCGACAAAATATTCCACATAAAGATAGATACAACGGCTCAAACATTAACCATCGGAACACCAGTAAACTCTTCTTGTTTATAAAGACATCGAGAACTTTATTCTAGATGGCTAGCCGGTCATAAGCCAGCTCATCTGTAGCTTTTTGTTTTTTCCAATATCACAATCATCCAATCCACTTAAATGCTTAGGTATCGTTTCGAAGCTTGAATTATGATGCTACAAGAGATAAGAACATCGACGGTGACGTCACGATATGCCTAATTAACATATATTCCACCCTTCCCATTGGTTATGGCCTTCACAGTGTAAACGCATCCTTGTACAATCCTGACGTAAGCAATGCTGACTTTGCGAGTGATGTTCGTAACCTTACCATTCCTTTAACATGAGAGTTCAAGCAGCTGTACAGTTCCCAAGGGACAAGCGAAGCTTGTCAAAGATACATTATGATCAAGGAAGGCACACCAGCATAGAAGCCGCGGCTTATCCATTGGTCCTTACGCACTCCCGACTCAGTGTGTTGTTCCTCTCCCTGCATGACCCTTCCAACCTCATCCCCCCACTACCACGAGCACACGCAGTGAGGCAGGCTTGTCGGTCCTGGAGCACCATCTGTTTTTCGAGAGATCTTTCTCAAAAACCTGGGGACCAGTCTGCTTATCGCCAATAAAACTGGTCAGAACAAAACTACAAAAGTACTAAAGAAAAGAAAGAAAGATAATTTCAGACGTCACTAAGCAAAAAAAAAAAAAAATGTCTTAAAAGTTAGACAAGCGTAAAAGGCAAGAGGTAGATAACTATCAAAGCTCAAGCACCTGTCATTTAACTTTTCTCGTTGCCCTAGGTGCACGCTGCTAAATAGTCACGATGCTTAAACTTACGATTCTCTCCTTGCTGGCTGTTGCCATGGTAAGTTATAACATTCTTGTATTTCACTGTTATACTTTTTTTCTTAATGTAAATTTTGTTTTAAAATGGAAGTTTGATCATTTAACCTTATGGCGTGGAAACGTATCACGGTAGCTGCACTTGATCATTTTTATCATTAATGATTTTCCTTTCGTAATGTTGTGAATTTTGCTTGAAATTGAGAAGTTTGATAGCATGAAGATGCAATAGATGATGTTTTATAAGACAGAATTTCCTGAAATGATAGAAGGTCTGTTTGTTGATCCGTAAGAGTTGGTAGTTATGGGGTTGACTACTGGAGAAATTGATATCATATGCTGCATGCTACACCTATTGTTTATTATATCTAAAAACTGATTTCAACGTCCATCTTTTAATTCTGCCATAGTTGTTATTGGGTTGACACTACCTTCCCCATCAAAGGAGTAAACTAGAGTGTTAGAGAATAGCATGCATACAGCAGGTCAATGTTTTTAATGCGTAAATCTTGTTGGCTGTCAACAGGGCCAGTTCCTCACTGGCTTCCCTGTACATGTCAAAGGTTATCTGGTGGAATACGACGACAGGCGGTAGGTGATAAGTCACACTAGTGTTTCTGTTACAGCTTGATACGTCACATTAGTGCTAATGTTACATCCCGCTATTGCTCCTGTTATAAGCATTATCGTGACATCAAAGGCGTGTCAGAAAATATGTCTTGTTTTTTTTTCTCACCTAAAGATTAATTACTCCTTCCCTCCAAAAACCAATAAAAATATACTATAAAAAAATAAAAAAAAAATAAGAGTGAATCATGTGACGAAATAGGCTGCATCTACAAGTGACGCTACATATAGTAGCCTGAAGATTCTGAACAACAAAATATAATCCTGTCAACTGTTGTTTCCCTTTTTAAAGTATCTTTCGATGCATTTTTAACAGCAAATCTGTCTGGTACACTTTCCAGAACATCGTGCTCCTGACGAACGCGGAGAACTGCTACATAGTGGAGGCCCCTGACGCAGCGTGGGATTCGATTGGCCAGAGCTCTGAAGACCTGCAAAATGCTGGCGTTAGTGTCCATACTCTTGACCTGTGAACTTTAAACCTATTTTATATCTTTATATGCATGTACACTTGTTACTAATTAATACATTCTTGAATGTCTCATCGCAGAATCCATGCGCATGTCGCACATCTACACAGTAATGAGCTTAATTATTTTTAGTTTCTTCCCTTTATGTCTAAATTTTGCATCCGACATCAGCTCAGAACGTCAAATGCGCGTCTTGCAGGAAACCACGGCGCGTGCCTTACTGTCCTTTCGTCGATGGTTGTTCGTTAATTTTTAGTGTCTTATTTTGCAGTCTGCTATTCTGGAGCAAGTCGGGACCAACACCGGGGTTACCAGCCTAACAGCGGCCCAGGCTTCCAGCCAATACCAGAGCCTTCTGGAACGGACTCAGTGCTTCGGCAAGAGCATCTACAAAGTCAGCTATAGCCCTCGTACATAAGCCCTCGACAGAAATTCTAATGCAAATTTGCATTTATAACAGAGATGTGAAAAGCGGCTTTAAGAAAAATTTCAAATAAATATTTGTATGCTTTAAAAAACGTGAAATTTCGTGTGCAATTGATGAATGATGTCTTGTTACCTCTCTGGAACGGCTACCCCTTACATGGTTATGAGCTGTAGGCCAGGAAATCTTTTAATCTGAGATCAAAAAGAACCTACACTGATGTTGCTACATATCTTGACACTAAAATATACGCATTCCACACAAACATTAACACAACGTTAAGCTTGAGCAAACTTTATTCGGGTAAAAAATAGACACTAAATGGTGAAGTGCTCAAGGAGGATAAGTGCAGGTTAACACCTTTAGACTATATAGCTATAGGTGCTCTCTTTGCTTTTGAAAAAAAAAACCTCCTTTATTGTCGTTTGGAACAATATAAAATATCTCACAACACCATGATGAGGATCTTTATTTTGATTTCTTTTTCAGAAGTTATGAATCCAATAATTCTAAAAAGTGAATTGACTTCAATGCTTAATAGTCTAGTAGGGTCAACTTTTCTCCTGATGACTGGGTAAAGCTTGTTGCTAGATATCCATTTCCATGACCATGCCTTCTGTTTTCTAGAAACATGCAAAAAAACAAATAACCATGCAAAAACTTGCACAGAAAGAGGTCAACAACACAAACATCAGACTTGTACATGGCTATCTTAAGTTGTCAAGGTCCTCAGCCAATATGGAGGAGTTGAGTTAATTTGACATATTTGTGCACAAACGTGACATCATGAGTTTCACCTCCTCCTGTGCAGTGGTGATTTCTGAAGGTAGGCTCTTGCAAATGCAGGGGGAGGGGTTATCTGCCCAGATTTCTGTGAAACAAAATCTTGCAATGAGCTGTATCCAGCCATTAAGAAAAATATTAGCACCTGACTTGACCTTTAAGACATTTGCATGTGAAGTGCACTGATTTCTGGTCCATGAAACCGAGAAATTACAACATTTTAGGAAAAAAAAGGTGCCAATCATACAGCAAAAGTGTTAATATGGACTGCAAACACCTACTTAGGCAAATTACTATAGTAGAAGGGCGTTCGTAAAAGACCCTGCATATGCACAACTCTGCCATTAGCCTTAGTCAGGTCACCTAAACTTTTAGCACTGGAAAAATGAAATTGAGAGTTCCCAGCATAAAGTATTTTAAACTGGTCAAAAAGTCATCATTAAAACATCTTACTAACATCATTTGACTGTTGTTTTCTTCTTTGCAGCATGTGTATCACAGTCCAGTCAATCAATTAAATCATCCATTGAAAAATACTGGCATTTAAAACCAAGGTTATTAATATAAAAAAAGTAAGACTCAAAAAAAAAACATCAGGGAAAGTGTTTCTTTAAAACCCTGGTCCTATAATTATAAACAATAGGAACTTCTAACACTGAACAGATTGATCATCTATATTAATATCACTTAGGCATTTGCCAAAACATGAAAGTAAATTAACTTAGAACACCGGTTAAGAAATGAAGAGTTTAGAGCAAATAAAATTCAATTCAAAAAATAATAAAATGAGAGGTAGGAACGTTTTGATGCAAAAATTAGAATGCTTTTCTCCATATGCAAAGCCACACTTCTTCTGTGACTGAAATGGAAATAAAAATGATAAAGCCAACAAAATGCGTCAACTTAAAATATAACAACAAATGTCTACTGGCACTCAAAGTGAAAAACTCAAATGGACAGCAAAATCAGACAATACAAACAATTAAAACTAATAAAAAGATGGCAAAATCAGATAATACAAAACATTTTAATTATTTTTGCTCCATGCGGGAGCTATAACTGATCTCTCACTAATAGCTGTCAAGCTCCAAGATTTCCCTCCTTTATGAAACATTTTTCATCCACAACCATATTGCTATGCATTGGCTGAGTCAGTAGAAAAGTGCTTCCACCTTGAGGTCATGTCGCACTAGGGAATGGTGGGGGGGGGGAGAGCACGGGGGAAGAAACTGGAATACATGGAGAAAACTGCCAAGACCCAGCCCTGCGAACAGGTGTTTCCAAAATCATTTACACTACATACATACAACCTGTGATCAGTTTAGCCAAACCATCTCAACCGCTGAGGATGGTTAAGTCAATAGAGCAAAACAACTTCACAAACACTGCAATCACTTTGGAAGACGATACCCATGTTCACAGAACAAGGGAGGATGTGAATGTAGACATTTAATAAAAAAAGAAAATGACAAAAGAAAAAAAGAAACATCTACCGCTATTGCTGGAATTAAGCCTTTTTGCCTCCATACACCTTCTTTAGCTACTAGTGGGGTTGTATCATCTCTTTTCTCATGAGCCACTTAAAATGTGATGCAATAGTCAAGTTGGAAAGTGGTCAAGTTGTCCTCCTTCCCTAACCACACCCTTTCACCTCACAGCATGACTTGACATTTCATGAATTGCAGACTTAATACACGGTCTTGAAAATTGTTCTTTACACAACTGCCATAGTTTTACACAACTGCCATAGAAAAAGTAGAAACAAGAACATGCAGGAAGATGAGTATTATTCACTGTGGACAAGTGTTGCAAAATTGTTATGTATAACAAAGAATAATCATGACTGTTATTAACATGCACAAAGTGTGCAGTTGCTATTAAATGCTGCATGGTGATTTCCCCCAGGTACCCCACCCCCTGGCCAAAACAAAAACCCTCAAATGTTCAGTACAACCATGAAATTATTATCCGAAATAAGGTAAATAGTCAAGCAAATGATTCTAATGTTTGAGGTAGGATTCACCCCACCCCCATCACTTTCAATAATCAGCTTTAGGAGAAAGTTTACAATGAAAAGAACCCAGCCTGCAAGAGTTCTGGGCCCCACCAGGGCTCCTTACAGGCTGAGAAATGAGCCCTTTCAGGGCTTCTACACCCCCAGCCCACAGAAAACAGAAGTCTGCTAATCACTGAGCATCACTGACTACACAGAGTGAATACATGAATGCATCATACAAGTGTCTGCTGCCACAACCACTAAAACATTAAGAATAGTAGAACAGGGTAAATTAGAACTTCTGTGTCAACATCTAGTTCTTTTTTTTCAAATCAGTGTAAGACGAAAACTTCATGATCAACAGTAACCATTGAATTTAACGTTGATGTATGCAACCATGAAGAGCAAAATTTTCAGGTAGGATCTGAAGTCTCCAGATTTCGCTTCAAACAAAAATGTCATCACATGACTTTCCTTGAAGCTTTTGGAAATACAAAAGGCACAGATTTCAGTCTACCTTAAGCAGCAGTAACAAACATATAGAGGACCAGTGATGTAAAAGAAAAAAGAGATAAAGTTACCTCTCTTTGAAAAAAATATAAAGGCAAAACAGTCAATGAAAAAGTCTTTAGAAATTAGGAGAGTAGTTTCCTCATCAAGACAAGATTTGACTAGCTTTGTGGTATTGAATGGTTTCTAATGAGATCAAAAGAACAATGCTGATGCAAACTGATTTCACTCAGAAAAGTCCCAGCTCTTCTAATGCCTCAAGCTCCATCAAATAGGACAGCCATTATTTAATGCCTACATGGTGTAACAATAATGGTTTTCAAAGTGCATCAAGATTTTAAAGTGCCCCACTTATCACAATACCAAGCAGTCATTGCTGGAAGAAAATTTACACTATTAAACATACAAAAATATCATGCATGTTTTGATTACTATAAGTATAAAAGACTATAGCTAACTGACCAAGTGTGAGGTTTGCTTCATAAAACAAATTTGCAGACATTAAGTCCTGCAGCACAGCCACCAAAAAGTGAACAAAACAACTTCTGGAGCTATTTATTTTATAGTATTCTTTTCTAATAATGCTCAACAGACCTAACTATCAACTATGAATTTGGAATTTATGCCAAAATAAATAAAAGCAGCTAACAGGCCCTTTAAAAGACATTGCTGCTGAATCCTGCAGTGAACTACACTGTATACAAGCCAATATTTCAAATACATTCACAATCCATTAGTTAGGATTACCATTTATTGCTTTTATTATTATCATTCATTATTGTCATTGTTATTCGTTATCAAAAGAAAAGCAATTTTTAAAATTCCTGACTAAAACAAGCAATCACTGGTTGCCGAAAATTATGCAAATCCTAATCTGTATCAAGACATGATGGTGAACATTAAAAGTAAAAAAGACTTTTTTTACATTACAAACCTTATAACTATAGGGTTTTTTTTAAATCTCATTTAGATGGGGCTGACAGCCTAGTGGTTAGCACACTTGGCTTTTAGACTAAAAGTCACAACCTTGAGGTTTGCCTGGGGCTTTGGAAAACTCCCCAAGTCCGGGGTTCTTGATTACTCAAGTAAAAGGTTGTAGCAGATCTAGGGTTTGATTCTGCCATCCATGTGACTTATGTTAAATGCAATGAGTCACTGATGATTCACTCATCTACTACCACTAGCCTGCAGGCACTTTCACCTTTACCTCAACAAAACATGCAAATAAGCCCAGCGGAGTGACCTGCAAGATGAACTCCTCTGTGATCTTAACTTCTTCATAGACATTTTGATCTTCTACTTCATCACAGCAGCTACTACTAAATTTTAGCATCATTCCACAGCTATATCACAAACAAGTTTTTGTTAATAAAGACACAAGTTTTTAGTGAAAAATTTCCTGAGCATTCACAGCCTTTCACACTGACTCCTCCACACTGCACACATCTTGTAAGCCAGATCACAACTGGATGTTCAATTCTATTTCTGAATTCTATGATGCATTCTTGTTTATCCTCTACACTTTTGCTTTCCAAACTTTTCAAACCTTTCATATTCTTTCCCTTCGCTGGCCATAAAGGGAGATAATTGTTTAGTCAATTTCTTGAGACCTCCGACAACATGACAACAGGACTCATAACAGCTACCATCATTTCACACATATTTCAGATATTCATTGTACATGATTGTGGTTTCCTCTATAACAGGACAAAGGTATTAACTTACCCATACTGTAATACTGTAGAAAACATCCTGAGTTTTATCTCATCCTTTGTCAGAGTTTTCTATAAAACAGTTAATGTGTCTTTTGGGGATTTTTTCAAGTATTGTTCTTAAATACAGTCTCTCTTTAAACCACCTGGCCAGATGACTAATTCACAGTCTTGTTTCCTTGTTTATTCACATTCTGGTCTCCCTGAAACCATCTGATCTTTATGACAGATAACTCATGCTCCTGCTTCTTTGTCTTATTTATACTTTGGTTATCCTGACACCATCTGGCACTGATGGCCACTGATTTCACACTCTTGCTCACACTCTGGTTCTCCAGAAACCAACTGATTTGTGAAGCATAATTCACATTCTTGCACCCTTGACTTATTCACGCAACAGTTCTCCAGAAGCCACTCTTGCTCCTCTGCTTATTCACACTACGGTTCCCTTATAGCCACTTGGCAGCATGGTGGTGACAGATTTTCCAAGCTATTTCCAATGTCCATGTCTGCCATGGGTAAGTCTAGAGATTCTGGAGTCTTCACATCAAACTCATCACTCCTCTCCAGCTGACGATGAGTAGAGGAATGAAAAGGTGAAGAGTGGAGCTGCTGCAGGGGTGTGATTGTGGCTGCATCCACCCCATCATCAGTGCTGTCATAGTAGATAACTGGAATCTGAGGACATTCACAGACCCACAATAAACGCAACAAATGGATCATTTTCTATTAACCGTTCTATAAAACGCTGGTAACTGATTGACAGTTAATTTTTATCCGATTAGAGTTATATTTTAAGAGTTAAAAGGTCACTTATTCGGGCGTTGTGTAGTGGTGTACTGAGGACTTTCAATACCTGGGCCAGCAAAAACAAAACACACCTCCCCAAAATGCCCACCACTCACCATCAGTTAAAATACTTTACAATATTTGCTCATTTTGTACACGACAAGGAGGAAACATAACTGGTGAAAACACATGAGACATAGTAACAGCAATTTCAATGACAACACTAAATATGCTGGATTCTTACTACAAATAGAAAAAAGACAGAACAAACACCAAATAAAACAACATAGAAGACGCATGGCAATAAATGGTAGGATACTAGTCTTACCCGTTCCTCTAATTTTTTGCTGGACTGCATGGCACTCTGTGCTGATGATGACGGCGATGATGTGGTCTGAGCACTAAGGATGACATCACGTAACGGGACATGAGGAGGCTCTCGATCTGTATCAGAGGCTCCTGTAGGCTCCTGTCGCCTTAGAAATTTTTTATCTTGTAGCAGCTTTCGCTCATCTGTGAGCGGAGAAGGTTGTGGTGACAATGAGCTGGGTCGTATCAGGTATCTGTTGATTTAAAAGTGTTTAAAAGGTAACATGCACGACATTGTTTTCAATATATAAGGCATGTAATTTATTCAAACAAACTAGAAAAAAGTGAGTTTAATGTCTCTAAAAAACGCCATTAAGGAAATCTAAAAAAAAGAACAAAAGGTAAAAAAACCAGTACCAAAAAACACAGCTGAAAGGCCTATTTGAAGTATTATGCTGAATCAACTTACTGCTTCCACAAAGATAAGTATTGTAGAAAGACTGCCTGTTTAAAAGTATGTCATTTGATGAAAGATGTGTTGTAGAACAAATAAGAATGAATGATACTTAAATCTGGGCAGATGCTGAGTTCATGAAAGTGTGGCATTTTGTAGAGATATTTATGCTTATATGACAAATTTGTAAAAGGGTAGGAACAAGCAGCAGTGAGACAGCAAGAGAAACTTTACACATCTCTACTTTAAAGATGACATGAAAGAGATCAAACACTCATTAACAAGCTTTTTTCCAACTCACATAATATCTCCAAGCTCCAGTCTTAGATCATAGCCTGGGTTAATAATAACATAGGAAACGGTGTTGCGCTTGAACGACACATCACCTACAAACAAGCAAATAAAAAAACGCACAAGTTATTCCTGAATCACAATCAAAATTTTCAATCCATCATTTGCGATACGATTTTTCTCTTCATCTGCAAGAGCACACAATTTTTCAAGGCTGGCCTTAAGATTAGCCTCTTTCTTCAAGTCCTCCGGCCAGTAGCTGGTGGTCTCCTCCTTTTCTGACCACCTCTATCTCTTGTCCCCCCCACTCACCCTTTTTTGTTGTCATTTGGAAACTGTACTACTGTATTTGTTTCTCATGTTTCTCGTTTGTTCAAGAGCACTGAGCCAAGCATAAAACTGCCTTATGTAAGTGGTTATCATTATCATGATACTGGTTTAGCTGTGAGCCTGTTGTTCACAAAAACTGCTAACAAATAAATACCAGTTCTTAACAAGATTAACTACAGAGAGGTTTTTATTCACATCCCTGCAGCTTAATGACAGTGGAAAGCAAAATGGTACTAAGGGGGAAGGTGTAATGGGGAAGCTGTACCAATGCTTCCAATGTCTCCTAGGATGGCCACCTCTTGACAAATACCAGTGCAATCAGAAGTGATTCTAGTTCCATGTTTGATTTTGATTTTCCTTCCATCATCTAAAGCCTGGTTTAATGACACATTTAATGCATGCAACACTATATCAGGTTCAAGCCTGACTGCATATTACTTTCTTCTTTTTGTTGTTCCTAATCACCCCCAGTGGAGCATAGGGCCGCAGCTACACCCTGCCATCGGACCTGGTTCTGGGCGTCCCTTTCCCGTTGGGTCCATGCATGTCGTGCCAGATGCCTCCGCCTCGCTGTGGACCAATCTCTTCTATGTCTGCCTGGGTCCCCCAACCCTGCGCCTCCCCTGTGGGTTCCAGCCCAGAGCTTGTCTTGTTAAATTACTTTATTAGGAAAGAATTATTCACTAACGGACAGTGTAGTCCTCCAGGGGCAGTTGTAGATTTTGCATACGGCACTTGACCAGCTGCGCAATTTCATACTGCTCTGGTGTGAGCTCATAGCCACTTTTACTTTCTGCCGCCGGTGTCACCGACAACTGCAACAATATAAAAAGGGGTGGAGAAGGCAACAAGTGACTCAGGAACATTTTGTTCATTAATATTTGATGAAATGTATAGTTTTAAACAAATACTAAAGACTTTTGTCAAAAAATTTCAGCAAAAGTTTCTAGCACAGTAACTTTCACTTTATTTAATGGAATACAAGAAGTAAAACAACAGAACAAAAAATATCAAGTGAAGTACTTTGCTAAATGGAATACTGATTGATATGTGCAGTTTCCATACTACAACTGCTGATCAAATTAAAGAAAAAACATTCAGTAAAAAAATCTATGCTTCACAAATTTGAAAAAAAAAAAAAATTAAAAAAAAAATTTAAAAAAAAGGCCAAAAAAAACGACATGCATCTCCTTACTGATAAAAAGTGATTCAAAAAAGAATTCTCGATATTACAGATAAATATGTGCATGTAGATCAAAAGGTTGCAAGATAACAAGAAGGAAAGAAAAAAAGTAGATTAAATAGACATGCAAAACAATGAAGAGATAATGGATTTTTTCCCTTTAATATTTTTATGCCAAAATTTTCCATTACTTATGTCTGTTTCAGTGGATATGGGATACAAACAATAAAAAGTCAAAAATGTAATATTTATTTCTATGTGTACTTTTGTCAAACATACATTTTTTAATACCCAGCTCTCATACACTGTTACACATACTCTGCACATATACAGCCTGGTATATTCCATTTTATATCAAGCTCCAACTCCAAATTTCCCATCTCTTACCAGTAAACTGAGATAAAGTCTTAGACATGAACCCATGATTAAATATTGATTTATTAGGCCACAGGTATGATTGAGCTGCTGCAAAAAGTTAAGGTGTTAGCAGATATTTCTCTCTGCTTCTATCCAAGTGCGCTGGTGGTGAAGGAAGTGGAGCTACATCAGCAGTCTCTCTTGAACCACTGTAGTCTAAAACAACAGTCTGTGTTGGAACAATGGTTTTCTATAATGTCTGCTCACTTGCCTGCTTACTTTTTTGTTGACTTTGCTGCTGCCACAGGACGGTGTGGTATTTTTTGTGGGGCACCATAGATAAGTAGATTTTCTATCTCCAAAGCCATTGACTTTGGGGGTTCCTTGGGGAAAAGGTGCATGTGCCATTTTAAACAATGACGTGTCATAGTACTATATGCTCAGTGCCTAATTATGGTTGCCTTGGGTTCATGAAACAAGAGTACATTTATAAACTGTTTTTTATGCGTATCAGCCCCCAACATCAGTAATCATCCACTGTTATTAATCTTTCACTGGTATGATTTGATGGATGTAAATGAAAGGCATGATTAAGTGCATGGTACATATGTAAGCTTGCTTGCATAATTAAGTATATATAAAATGTTTATAAATGTTGTAAAAGATGTAAAATGTCTCATAAACATTATGTAAAATATTTCACGAATAAGCATAATGTTAAAGGCCTCAAAACAAGTGTTGCATACAATATTTCCTCAATAACCATTACATAAAATATCTAACAAACATTATATGTTTAATGTCTTATAAATATTATGTGAAATACCTCATAACTATTAGTAAAATATCTTATAAATTAGTATTGTGCAAAATGTCTCATATGCCCATTGCCATATTGTTTATATAAGGCCACATGCACATGTATTTATGAATATTATAATTCCATTAACATTTATGACGATCAACATGGTGGTGGTGTTGATGATAACTGATGATACTGAAAACACCATGGATGATGAATCTAGAATGTTCATTTTATGCATGCTACTAAGAACATATATTTAACATGTAGTTCCATGCATCCTCTGGAGTGAAATGTTCATGCAAGAAACATAATTTATTCTGGATTGCTGGAGTGTGACTTCTATGACAAGAAAGCTGGCTGGAAAGAAAGACTCTATCTAATGACAAATTGCGCCACACCTAGCTTTACTCATGCTTGCAGTAATGTGACCAAGTGCTGGACATGTATGATTGTAAAAGGTTTGTTATGAGGTGTAGCCTGATGAATCATGAGAATTTGTATTCAGTTCTTGTCTTTGTGACTGACAACAGGAAACCTTTAGTAACAAAAAAAAACTTTGAGTCATTTGCACTTACATGATGCATTACTGATTGAAGGTTAAACCAGACTTTATTATCAACTTCATATAAAAAATTTCATTATTTTCGCTGCAAAAAAGGGAGCTCAACTTTCCACAAATACATATATCATACCAAACAGCTAGAAGCTCACATTTGAATGCACAGCCATCCATTAAGTAAAAGCCAGTTAAAAATAAATATTAGTGCTTTTTACCAATATACCTGGAATTTCATGACATACAGGTGTTAAAAGTGTGACAATGTATGAGGTAGTGATAAGAGTGAATGGAAGTGAAAAGGGACATAATATAAGCAAGAGTACAAGAAAATTAGGTGCATGTTACCCTCTCTTCTACTCACAAATGAATTTCTAAAGGCTAGGTTGAGGGCTGATTGATCCCTTGCCATCATCGAAGGACTCTAAATGTAAATTAATTAAAATTAATTCGCTTGTGACTACAGCAGCCAAAGAATTCTACAAAGACAAAATTAATCACAAACTGTCTCTTCTCTTGTTTTGGTGCAATGCAGGTGGCAAATACAATTACAGCGATAATATTTTAAAACAGCTGCTCGTATCATTTTATTAATATTAAAATCAAGAGCCTTAAGGATTAAAAAAAACATGATTCCTTTTTTTATTGCAAATGTTTGTGATATCCTAGCCTGCAAGAGTGGCCCGGTGAGGGTTAGGGTCAAGCAAAAGAAGAGAGGCGAACAAGCCAGGCTAGGTGTTATGTAATCATAAAAAGATGGAATTTAAGCATTTAACCTGCTGGACTTTTATTCCGCAAACCTGCTGCCACACATAAATTCACTGGCCAGTTGAAACATGTCTCGTCACATACATTTTCCCCCACTTTTTTTCCCCATGCGTAACTGCTACACAGGCTAGACCAGTTCTTTCTGTTTAACCTTTGCACAGACTAAAATGCAGCCTAGAAACAGGTACTTTGATGGAGAAATGAACGGCTGCAAGCGGGTAAAACCCCCTAGGTCCCTTGGACAAACATTACTTCCAAATCCTGCTGGGTTCCAACTCCTGTTTCCCACAAGGGACCAGATTTTACTCTGGATGGTTTCCATAAGGGACCCCTGATTTCTTGCAGGCTAGGATCAGTTTTTGATTGTTATTGTTGCACCAATGGTCACAAGGCCAAAAGAGACACTAAATCAATACAGGAAACAGTAACATAAATGAACAAAAGTGAAAGTAGAGAGCAATATATTTAATGTTGCTCTCCAAACACCAACCCAAGCTTTCACCTACCCTAATGTAGCAAGCTCAACGCTTTAAGTATTCAACTGCAGAATCACAAATAAACAGGAAGGAACTGAGTTCTATATTTGTAAAATATCTTTGTCATTGGTATCATTATGTTTGCAGATCATCCAGTTAATTTATGCAAGTTCCAAATGACAGGGACTTTTTCTCCTTTAAATCTTTGTTTTCTTTGTACAGATAGCACATATCATACTATATGTAAATCCATGATCATACTTAAAAGGTTAGCAAGAACGCAAATGTTTTTCAGACGTTAATCTGAACTAAGAACAATTTAAGATACTATAACCTGAGTGAGCAAGCCCCTTTATTTCTTCAAACATTACCAAGTACAAAGATTTATCTATTCTAAGCCATGATATGTGGAATGTACACAGGTATGCCTGCCTAACATAGAATCCCTGCTGTTCTACTGACCAGCCTTAACAATGTAAGTATGTATACCCGTGTAAAATAAGTATGAGGGCTTTTCTGTATATGGTGGGCTTGGATTGCAACTCTAGCCATTGTGTGACCATTGAACATTTCATTTTCCATTTACGCAGTAAATAGTTTGGTTCTAGTGAGTTAAGGGATGAGAATACAAAGTGAGTTATTCACTCATATTTTGTTGGGAATAAATGTATCTTGTACTGAACTCAGATCAGTGATTTGACAAAACTATCATTCTAGATGACATTTAAGAAACAAGACTGACTTATTTTAACATCATATTCTTTTAAATGGTGAACATGTGATGCAACATGCATATGCATGAATGCACACGCACACAGACACACCTCAAAAATGACAATATTTGACAGTGCATTTTGTAAGTAAGGGTCACATTATCTGTCACCTTAAGCATGGCAGAGCCAAGCAAAGAGAAGAGTGTGCAGTGCAGGATTAGACTGTTTAATCTGTCCACAGATATTTCAGAATCACTACTTAAAGTGTTTTGGGGCCCAGACAGCACAGTGTGCAAAATGGTAATGGTTAAGCAAATGTTAAAAAAACTACTCACTTCACTGTCTGTTGAAGAAAGCTTAACTTCACTTTGCATTTTCTTATGTCTTGGACATTTTGGTGTCTGCATACAAACATAATTTGCATAAGGTCATTAGAGCAATTCAGATATGCTTGCAAACAATTACTATAATCCAACAGAATCCTCTATTCACTTGCATTTACACATACACAAATTGCTTACAACCCTTACATTTAAACACACACTCATGTATGAGCATGCATACACACACAGTTGCATATTTTTACTTCCAATAACTGGATCAAATAAAAATTTTGGTCCAGAAGAGCTACAGGCTAATATCCATTTTTTTTTGAAAAAAAAATGTGAACACAGATGTTGATATAATGTATATGTCAAATGCTAGCATTAAGGAATCCTCTGAGACAATACTAAAGGAAATGACTGTGATATGAGACTTTTGACTGTAGCATAATCTGCCTAGAATTTTGTAAATGAACACATCATTTGTGTCTTATGAGTTTACATGTCTATATCTTTACTAATGTATGTGGAACCACAAGGCTAGTTTCCATTAATCAACCATCTGAAAGTCTGCTATAGCAAGTTGGACAAAAAAAAAATAATACTCACCGATGTGGTCTCAGAACCAGTATGAAACTGAGTGCGGTAAATTCCAATTGGAATCTGACATGTGGTCGAACAAAGCTTTTGATACAGCCTGCCATATGTTCGAATCCATAAGTCATCTTTGGTTATTTTTAACTGTAAATGAAACAGATAATTTAATTGGTTAATCTGTGTATGTGTGTGAAAGAGAGAGAGAGAGAGAAAAAAAAAAGAGAATTCGTATTAACAAGTCATGGTCTATCTTCAAAATTACATCATTGGTCAGTCAGCACATTAAATTAGTGCAACTATATACTAGTCATGTCAGATTTTGCCATCTATCTTCCATAAAACAATCAATTCTTTTATTGTTGTGAAAGCAAGACTCCTCATTTCACACCACAAAAACACAGGCAAAGATTCAGGCTGGACAAACGTAAATATACCTTTAAATTCTACATCACCTTCCCTTTCATCACACACTGCTTAAATATCTAACAGAATACACCCTGTCATAATAAGCTGAACTTTCATTAGAGGAGAATATGACCTTATATAGGCTCTTACACTTTCGAGGTGACCCGATCCAACAGCTTGATCTATTCCCAACAGCAGTCGTACAAAGGTGATGAGGTAATCCTTGACATAGACCTGAAAACCAGTGGATGCAGGCAGTGAATATCCTTAGTAAGTTTACCCTGCAAAAACTTTAGTATCCTGGTGCACTGCATCTCTGGGAACCAACAAATCAGGGACATCAGTTAGAATTCATCATAAGCTATAAGTACTGACAGAAAATTGTGGGCATCACATATTCACAGAACTATAAACTGTAGCAACTATAGAACTATAGCAACCCTACTACAACAATTCTTTGGAGATTCCCTCTAAGTGACAGAAAATACAAATATAGCTGTGAGTTGAAAACCCACACGTGCAGTCCACACCAGAAACAATACATCCTGCCTTTCAGAACATTGTTGACATGTCTGACCTGATAAAGAAGGGTATCCAGCATGCTAGCACTGAAGACATTTCCTGCAGCAAAAGGAAGTCGGAACATGTAGTGGATGTTTGAGCCCTCTCCCTTTCTTTCTGAAACCATTTTGAATAACATTTCAACAGTTAACAACTTCATTTTTTCCCCCATCTTTCTCTGTCTGTGTGTGTGTCTGTGAGAAGTATTTATTCTATGCAGTTCACACTTAAATGTTAAAGGTACATGTGATTGTTATACATACATGCATGCTAAATATCACACATAATTATAAAAATAAAATATTGATAAAATAAAATATATGTTATACATAAATAAAATGTGTGTATACAATTAAGAGACTATATATGGATAGACTCTATCTCCCTGGCTCACTTTGAAGCAATTGCAATTTGTGCACCAACACGTCAGCCAGACATACATGCATGTGCACACACACACACACATGTAGAACAAAAGTACAAGACCTTTTCAAGTTTGGAAATGGATAATGCATACAGGTCATCAGCTCTAAATTGCATGAACCTCATGTTGCATGCCTGTGAAAGCTCTGTGATGATGTTTGCCTTGGGGAATAGCCTGTAAAACACACAGAGTACAAGCCTTAGCTATGTGGTAAAACTGGTCAGTCTCTCCCTTGCAGACTGACATGTTTGTAGGAAGTCCACTTAGTTGTGCCTACTCCTGTTTCACCCGATCATCATCAAAATTAATAATTACATTAGTTTAAAAATTTACATAAATTCAATTTAATTTAAGCTTCACAAATCAAAATACAATTCAAAGCAATAATATGAAAACTACAGTAAGCATCTTTCTCACTGACCGGAAGATAGTTTGCACAGCTACAATAGTATTACAGTCTGATAGGGTGTCTTCCTCAGCAGAGTTTGATGCTTCTTTATTGACAATCACCACATTTTCTGCCACATTGATTCCTGCTCGCAGCAAGTCATCCAGGCTACACAAATTCAGCATAAATAGCAGTAAACAGAATGGTGCAATATCACCAGCACACTTTTAGACTGATAAATGCCAGTCTACAAAATTTTATGCAAGAAGAAAGTCCGTCACAAAAAAATAAAGGTATAATGACACCAATGATCTTTAAATTTTGTTTATTCTGTCAGCATTAGTGTTACCTATCTTACCAGGCCTTTAACCATTCTTTTGTTTTAACAGTAATGAAATATCAATTAAACCAGTTTTATGTCAAAGTATAACCAGCAGCCTGGTTGTATTCTTCTTTTTAAAAACCAGTAAAGGTAAGATAAAGCTATTGTATGTAAAAATACCAACAAG
Organism: Pomacea canaliculata; assembly: GCF_003073045.1. Lineage (NCBI taxonomy): Eukaryota > Metazoa > Mollusca > Gastropoda > Architaenioglossa > Ampullariidae > Pomacea > Pomacea canaliculata. Next base: position 14,012,835 of record NC_037600.1, read on the forward strand.
AGATCTGCAATGTTTTACCCAAGTCAGTAATGGAGATAGATTGCTAATAGCAATAAGTTTATAATAAAATTACTTTTGGAAATAAAATAGAAACTGACCAGTCTATGGAGCCTGTCATCCAGTAAATAAGTGGGAAAAAGCACATCATCTCCAAAAATGGTTGATCTGGCCTATAAAGAAACAAAATAAATGAATTAATTAATGCTAGGGTCAAAGACCCTCCTTTATATTATTTGTAAGTTTCTCAAGTTTTCCTCTAAACTATCCTTCATGAATAATAGATATATATATAATTTTTTTAGATGTCTCCTTGTATAACAATTGTGTAACCAAAAGACACAAAAAAAGATGGCTAAATATTAATGTGACACTTACGGTCTACCAAGCAGGAGCACAATTGGGTTGAGAGATTTCTTTGGTCGTGCATGTGATCTGAGAGGGACAATAAAGTTGTAGAGACCAGAACTGGCATAGTCAGCAGCAAGAATAATACTGGGGTTGGGCCAGTTATATTGTCTTGCATTCTGACAATGGTTATGACTGCATGCCTGCGCACACAAAATAGTTCAGGTTTATCAAACTTGAGCAGAAAAAAAGTGTTTAACAAAAGTGATAGTGTATACCATTAGATGGAATTATTTAAATTTTATATAAATAAATTTTAGGTGCAATGACTAACCATAGTAAGTTTTAGTTTACACGACCCTGATCATTTTGACACATTGACCATGTATATAACTTCTCACTTGCCCTGAATATAACCCTACAACTGAATACAAATTCATCAACTTTGATCCAATAAAGCACTTTAAAACTTAAAAAATCAGACTGAAAAGACTTACATTGGCCACCTGAAGACAGCATGGGTGTCTCTTTTCCCTCATAAGGTGGCATAAGGTAGGACTTGTGCCAACATAAGGTGTGACAGGTGGAAAGCCTCTAACATATCTGTTGAGAAAATAATTTCTAGTATCACAAGGCATTATATTCAAAACAGCCTTTATAAATAGTGCAAAATCCACAGCTGAACATCAAAGATGAACGGGCACTCACACTACTATTTCAGCTTTATTTGTGTTTATATTATACTTACGACTGACAATCGCATGCGGAGCAAAATTTATGTACATTTTGAAATAGACTAGCTGCTTCTTGCTGACTGTTTGTCCTACATTACAACTTTCTGCAGTATATTTTGAAAAAGGCTGCATGTTCATTAGGTCACTGGTCATTTCCAGCCAAAACCATAATGCCCCAGCCAACAAGTCAAAAAAGTGCTTAAAAAAAGTTTGCATCAGCTGTTACAGATCGAGCTCAATCTTGCACTTTCAAAGAGTGGGTTCACAGCAAAACTAATAAATAGTCTACTTACTCTGGAAAGTCATCATCGCTGCTGCAGTCATCTTCATCCTCTGATTCGGACCCTGTGACATTGATCTGAATGCTGCTGGCCTCTAGCATGGCAGGAACTGGAGCAATGCTTGGCCGCTTCTGCAGACTCTGAATGTTCAGACCTTTGGGCAGGGTCAGCTGGAACTTCTTGCTGTTCTGCCTGCCCAGGTTACTCTCTGACATACGAGTGTGCTGAAGTTCCAGTGCAACAGCACCTGCCCCAGAAATGTTGGAAAACAATGAGGCATCTGCAAGTGCACATAATGCAAGTCGTGAATGGAGGAAGTTGCATATTTAAAATTAAAGCTGCTCAAGGTGCAAGTCCACTATATATATACTCCCAGCTCTCCCATTGGCTGCAGTTTGGTGATGAAAATTGACCAATGGACATTAATGATATATGGCCCATGGTAATTATTGAAGGATTGCATCCCAGAGAAAACGAATTGGGTTATTTTATGCTGTCTCTCTAAAACTCCAAACACAAGGGTTAATCATTAATTTTAGTCCTGTAAAACAGACAGAAGCTGTCTTCTAGATTTTCTACTCCAAACTCACCAACACTGGCAACCATACTAGCCACTCTAGATGCTTGCTCTGTCCCTTGGGGTACTCGTGCCTTGTCCATGGTTCGTTCTTCATTGTTGGGGTTAGCTAAAATGAAGGCAGAGTTCTCCTCCTTGGTAATATTCATATAGAAGCAGATGTCTGTTTTCCGCATAATATGTCTGGGTCCAGGATTCAACTGTATGGAGCTGCCAGACACATCTCGTCTCACACCCACCAGGCTCACACCATACCTAAAAATGTCGTGGTGTATCATTTATAAGCATATATTTCAATGTTTAAACAAATACTACTTATATGCAAAGATCCTGTAAATATGTATATACCATAATAATCACTTCGTAAAAACAGAAGCAAATATATAGCTCAGAAAAGAATGTTTAAGCTTGTGTTTAAGTCACTGATACAGGCAAAATAAAAGACAAAAGATGAGAAACAAGATTGAAAAGCAGTCAGCCTGTTAGACAAAAAGATATTACTCTTTTAAAAATTAAATCAATAAAAGCAATATGCTGTATCAGTCAAGAACACTTAAGTTACTGACTGGAGGCTGTCTAAGCCACTGGTAATGTTCATCTCTTGATGACTGTAGCTTTTATCAGCAAGCATGGCTTAATATGGATAATAATGCAACACAAACATTGCATATGTTTCCTCATCTCACACTGCTACTGAAATGACTGTCCAGTAACAGTGGTTTGACTTACTTTCTATGGGCATGAAAAGAAGCATATGTGAAGCTCTTGCCCTCATAATCACCAAAGAACTTGCTGTCACACAGGCGGATATGGTAGATCTCATTGCCAGAGCATCGTCCATACAACCGCTGCCACTCTTCTGATGACATCTGACCCTCTCTGAAGATAAAAGTAGGATACAGTAACACAATAAGCTCTACTATGAGGTTCAAGGATGGAATATCTTGGAGTCAACAATGTAGGCACTGTCATCAAACACATTTTTGAAAGGGTCAAGAAAGGAATATCTTAGGGGTCAAGGCTGCATATGCTGTTATAAGTGTTAAGGCTGTGTGCACTGGTATTAGTGTACTCACTGTCCACGAGAAGTGTGCAGCAGCAAAGTGACAAGAGTAGAAGTTCCTGGGCACAGACAGTTGTTGGCAAGCAAGGCATATTTGAATTCATCCTCACAAACCACATGATCTGCAAGAGAATCAAATTTGTCTTCTGAAATTGCATGTAATGTAAAAGAAGAAATGAACCATAACACAAATTAATGAACTACACCTGATGAACTCTTTTTCTTTCAGAGGTTTCCTAAAGTCCAAATCCTATACAAAGGCTTGGAAAATATTAGACCACTTAATTTGTGGCTATTGATTATATCCCTTCATTGTGGACTGTCTCGTATCATAAATGCAATGATTGCTGTTATTGTTGGTTTTTTTTTTTTAACACTAAGCTGCACAGCTTTGAATTAAATGTAAGTGATACAAAGGATTTTGCATTATACCTGCAAAGTTAACGTGGAACTTGTTTTCTGGTCTAAATATTTGGACATAAAGCGGGCATTTGGGTGCAAAATCCCTTACAGCCCATGACCTCAAGATTGTATGCTGGTCCTGCAATTATTAAAGAAAATAAAAGATGAAATGCCATAATCTTCAAGTCAAAAAACATTTTTATCCTTCAGCTGCTTCTGTCACTTTATCCAAGACAAAAATTTTGAAAGAAATACAGCACATTGTGTTTATGTATACTTTTAGTTCCTGCATAAGTGTTATCTAGTTTTATTTACAATGATTTACAAAAATAATGTTAATATCTCATGCTATGGGCAACAGTAGTTATACTCACAGCAGCATTTTTATCTGCATAATTCCTGGCTGCAAGAATAAAGCATGCCTCTGCATCCTGCATCCTAGTGACATAAATATAACATTATGCACAGGTGAATGAATGTGTATGCATGTGCAAGCACACAAACACACAAAACCCATACATGCACAAACACACACAAAGTTAAATTCTAGTTTAACTATTAGAAATCCTCCTTTCCAGGAAGTCAGTCTGATTCCATGTCCTGATTTTACAACTTAAACGGAAGTGATGCAATTGATATATTGCCTTAACTGTGATCAATTGTTCAAGAAAAAAGATTTTATCAGATGAGGAAATATTTATGTACACAGGCACAAAGAGAGAGAGATATGAGACTGCCCCTTCCCCCTCTATTCATAAATTTTCTGACATATCTACCTGCAACGTGCAAGGTCTCCATCCTTGAGGGCAGAGCCCTGCACATTTATGACCCTCTGAGCCCACAGCGGCACCTGCATCAGCATCTTCATGGTGGGATCTAGCTCCACCGGTGACAGCATCACCACAAAGTAGTCCTGACCACAAAAAGAAGTCTTTCTTCTTTCAACAACTGAAATTATATACAAAACCCAGTTCCCGAAAAGCCGAACATTCACATTCTCCATCCCTCTGGTCGTGCCATGCATTCCTTTAGAACATCAGTGCATGAACTCTACTTTCTCTTAATTTTTTTTTTTAAAGCCTTTATAGTCCTTATTATTTTATTTGGAAGAGTTTTTATATATATTATTATATGCAGACATTCAGTTAATACGGCAAGTAGCCGAATCCCGCCTATACAGTGGCTGACAGGGTGGGCGTCAGATGACAGGCGTGCAATTCATAAAAGCAGGGTTTAGCTTTGTGCTAAAGATGCCGATAAATTATTACTCCTTTCATATTCTCTCATGTTCCCTCAACTACTCTTTGATCTACGGATAATATAAAAAAATCAAATATTTTAGGAAATGAACGGTTGTCCAGGGAGTATCATTTTCGGGAGGCGTGAATCTTTTAAGGTTTAGAATCACGGTATAAGGTTTCACAAAGAACGACAAACGAAGAAATAAAAATATGAAGGCTAGTATTGACAGACTACGCAGCATACAGGGTACTTCAATTTTGATGTTCATGCTGGAAACATTCTTTATGCAGACCACTTGAGTCCTAAAATGTTAAAGTCTTCAATGGATAAGTGGGAAAAGAGAAAGGAAACAATCTTCTGTCAGTATTCATGCTACGGAATGGACACGACTCCTTGCTTATTCGATTTTTGTTTGTTTGTTTGTTTGTTTGTTTGTTTGTTTGTTTGTTTGTTTGTGCGTGCGTGCGTGCGTGCGTACGCAAGTCCTCTCTGCATGGGTGTGCCAGTGGACATTAGCAAAGATAACGATCCACGTACAGTCCTTGAACATTTTAAGGATTAGTGGTCAACAGCGAGATTCCTCTAAAAGAAAAAATAAGCATCAACTGACCTACTAACATGTATCTATGACAAAATATAGGCAAATATAAGACAACTTTACCCTAATGTTTGCGATAAATTCGGAAAAAAAAACATTCAGAACGACTCTCGGCATGCCCTGTACACGAGCTCGCACTAGTGACCTCAGAGCTGATTGGCTCCACACAGGCGCCTGTCACTCACAACAGAGGCTCCAAGACCAGAACCGTCATGAAAGAGCTTCCAACATAGATCGATGTGTCAAGCTGAGCAAGAATAAACACAATTTCATGGAAGACTCAAATTGAAATATGATGTTATACATTCATCGATCTGATCAATCAGTTGCTGGTGCAGGAAAACGCCCGTCAGCCTCACATAAAACAGACACACCAGCCTCCGGTTTCCAGGCCAGGCACTGTTCTCTGCGTTCACTTAATCCACTGTTGGACATCATACAGTCAGCAAATGCCAAACTAACAGCCGATGTAAAAGGATATTGTATGCACTGTGTGTGAGAGAGAGAGAAAGAAAAAAAAAGAAAAAAATACTGAGTTAATCAGGACATCGTTATTGTTTTCCACCTTTGATGTTAGACAAACTTTATCAGGTTGCAAGAAAAAAAGTTTTGTGATGTGCGTTCTTAGTAAAGACTGCCTTATAGCCTCGTGGCAGGAAGGGTCTTAAAAAAAATGTCTCGTCAATCAGGTGTTGAGGAGGCTGCTCAGGATCTCCCAAAGGAAACATAAAACAAATCACTTTGTACAAAGCACGGTCTTGACACTAGGAACCCCTACAAGTGTTTGTGTGAGAGAGAGAGAAACAACAGGCAAGCGGTGTAAGCTTGTCTGGTTTGGTCATGTGACCCGGCACGACACTCTGTCCAGGACTGTTCTTCAAGAACACGGATGAACTGGCTTACTGCACTGTTCACCCTGTGCAATACCTGCTAACTGTCGCTCAAGCCAGGTCTTAGTGGTGGGACTTATTGATGTGCTCCCCCACACCCCACCGACCGGTAGCAGTCAAGGAACGAATGACTGACACTCATGTCATGTCACCTGTGTCACAAAGCTGGCTGCCTGAGGTTTTCCTCTGGTCTTCTGGCTTCCTTCCTCCTCCAATGTGCCACTTAATGCTTATTGAAACCGCTGTTCTAGCCAACCAACTCCCACACAAAAAACAAAACAAAACAAAACAACAAAGCACGAGGGTTGTTTCAATCTGCTGAGACACTCGTCACACACATTTCAATAATTTACAAACTCGAGGAATCAATCCAATATCTGTCTAAAGATTTTCTCCACGTCCCCATTGCAATGGGTAATCCCAAAAGGGAAAACAACCATTGCCTACCAGCAAGAAAATGCTGTTTAATCTAAATCACAATCAAATTCAATCACAAGAACATGGGCCCGTGGAGAAATGTACTCACATTTCCTGCATTATGAATGATTCTCCGGATAAAGACAAACAGACTTCAAAGTTTTAGTGTGGTGCAAATTTTTGTTTCTAAAGTTTAAGAAAAGGTCAGTGCAAGATATTATTTTCTCAAATCCAGGTGAATAACCTCCATCTTTTCTCCTTTCTGTTCTCGAGATAATGGCATCTCGATTTTTGACCTTTTTTCTGTGTAGGGTCATGTTGGTAAGCGAGTAGCAGGAGAACAGAAAGAGAGTATTCACTTAGTAATAGCATCTTGCACTTTGACCTATGCAGGCCAATGGACCATAAGAAGTAAAGAAATAGATATGTGTGTGTGTGTTTTGGTGTGTGAAAGTCTTCTTCGTCATTCTTCGGCCTATAAAATCGTTTCACTATGTTTTGCAATGTTTGTTTATAGTGTTTTACGCCGTGCCAGCAACTATTTGGCAATACCACGGCGAGTGTTTTGCAATCCACTGTTGCGAAATTTTGTTGTGCAACATTGGTGATGAAATCGCTGAAATGAGGTGCACAAGCACATCAAGATTAAATTACAGACCAACATTCAGACTGGAGGATGCCTGCGCAGTGAATAAACGAATCTTTTCAGAGTGTAAAGAAAACCCGTTGATATGGTACATCTGCTAAATGTTATCTCCTTGGAGAAATTATCGCGCCTTCCACTACCCCATTCCCTCTCCCTCCCTCTCTCACACTTCCACCCCCAAGCCACCCGCAGTTTTACTGTCATATCAGAAAAGATGATTGATTAAGAGCTTCCAATATTTTAACCTATTCAACCATGACAGCCTTCGAGCTCGCTGTGCTACTCCACAAGGGCCCCGGGGCCCAGAGGTGGACATGCTGTGTACATGGGCCCTGATCTCTCTGACTTACAGCCAGATGCTACATCCTCGGAAACGACTTTCTGCGATGCGGGTGTTAGTATCCTGGACAAACACTTCCCATTCCCATAATTAACACCCTCAGGACGATCTGTCTCTGACAACCGTTCGACCCGACCCAGACGAAACTCGACAACCGCGCTCTAGCCTACGGTTTCTTCGCGGCGAATCCCCCTCCACTCCTACAATTTATTTCTCCTTGTAGCCTTCCTCACCTCTCTTCCAGAAATCTCTTCCTGTCTTCTTCAGTTCCCATTGCTATTGCACGCAGCAACCCTTTATGCGTCCGCTTACTTATACAGCAACAGATAAGATTCTTCTGCGCGCGAGAAACAAAGCCAGACAGGCGGATGTTAGCGGATTTGATTTTTGAGCTGATATACTGGATTGATGTTGGAAGCTGTTGCTAGGCAAGGACGGTTGTCCCTAGAGGTGTGGGGAAAGGAGTGAGGGATGTGTCAGTGCTGGGCGTTCGGTGGTGAGGGATTCATTTCCTGAAAGTTTGGAGTCGCACGTGGGGCTTTAAATTAACAGAGTGGTGGTCGTCTCGACGGCGGTGATCATGATCCACCAATTAGTACACGGGAGTGAGAGAAGAGGGCATTCACGTGACCATGTCAGCCGTGACCCCAGAACAACGGGGTAAGTCTGGAGTCAGAATTTTTTTAATTTATATATGACACGGGACGAATATACAAGTCTGGAAATATGGCGATCGGTCTTCTCTTTCAAGAACTTTGTTGCAAATTAAGATCTGTAAACAATGTGGTGCATGAAATATGGTCTTCATCATCTGTGAAGGAATTCTACCACTTAGTACTTCAATCTCGAAATAAGATTAAACAGGATTATCTGCGCACGCATCTCCCACCGTTTACAGTGGTTAGAAAAATGGCGAATTCCAGAACTGCTTTGCAAAAGTAAATGAGACCTGGTTTGAATAAATTCAATGACAGCAAACAATACTGGCATACCATACTTTAGAAAAACAAAAAAACTGTCACAATTTTTTGTCGAAAAAAACAAACATAACAGATCCGGTTTAGCTTCTGGTTCATCAAGCTGGTTGGTAACTGCGCGCATCAAACATCCGGGTTGTATTTGCACGTGCCACACATAGTCATGCGCGCAGGTACTCACACTCAGATGAACAGTAGCCTGACCTGTAGCATGGGGTGGGCATAGAACTCGTGCAGAAAGTCCAAGACAGTGTCAGCTTGTAGGGTAGTGGCACACACCACGACATGTTTCTCTGTGTGGGCACGGTGGCTGCTGTACGAACCGCCCAGCTTCTGCCGCTCCAGCCATGTTAAGGCTAGTTGCTCAATCTGCAACATGTCAAAACTGCTAAATTTGCAACACGACAAGAAAGGAAACGTTCAAGAAGAAGAAGAACAAGAAGAAGAAGAAGAACAAGAAGAACAAGAAGAACAAGAAGAAGAACAAGAAGAACAAGAAGAAGAACGAGAAGAACAAGAAGAACAACAAGAAGAAGAACAACAAGAACAACAAGAAAAACAAGAAGAAGAACAAGAAGAACAAGAACAGAACAACAACCAACAACAAACAACCAACCAACCAACCAACCAACCAACCAACCAACCAACCAACCAACAACCAAACAACAACCAAACAACAACAAACAACAACAACAAGGTACGAAAAGAGAAGACAAAGCTACCAGCTACTTGAAGTAGATAATTATTTAGAACAGCCTTAGTTAATGGGGTACATGTGAAGCGATGGTGGCAAAGTACACAAAGTGTCCGTTAACCGTGTGGGCAGTTTGACCTTCAGTACAGTGTCACACACACACACCTGTTTGTTTAGTTAAATCTCCAGTAAAAAGCCACTCGCAGGTGTGGGTAGTTTGATTTTCAGTAAAGTATTACATACCTGTGTGGGCAAGATGATAAGAGCAAAGCCGATCATAAGCACCATAAAGAGGCGGCTGGGCCAGATGTCTGGGTACAGGTCGCCATACCCGACAGTCGAGAAAGTCACCACAACAAACCAGAAGGCCTCAAAGATGGTCAGTGGCCGGGAGCTGCCTCGCTGCAGGTGCTGCACGCCGCAGGCTCTGGTGGACAACCACACGAGTTACTGACCACAAGCGCATTCAAAACACAGAAAACTGCAGAAATCAAAAGATAAAAAAACTACAGAAAAAAATAAAGGGACAAACTTCACATAAACGCACGTACAGCACAAACAAACTTCTCAAATGGACAGAGCAGTCAGAGGGAACTTCAGAACACAAAACAGACTGAAGACCACTCAGCGTGATTTCTACTCAAATACAGGCAGAGCACGAAAAGTCATAATTAACCGGACAAAAACTGACAACATTTGACAAAGTCTGGAATTTTTTAGTATCACCGACAGAAAAAGTTTTTACATCACCGACATGTAAAAACTTTGTTGAACTTCAGTCAAACCTCATTCATGTTTACGCGGTCAAGATGACCTAAAGCAAAATTACACAAATCAAACCTGCTGCTTCAACCGCAAGTATAGTAAATAGAAATAGCCACAACTTTCAGGAAATCCTAAGCAAAATAATTGTATCTCGCTAATTTCTCACCAACAGTGAGTAGAGAGAGCTGTTTCTAAAAGGCGACGGTTAAAGATGTTTTTACAATGGCACTGGAAAACTGAGATAAGATGGGAAGAGAAGATATACGGAGAAATAGGTGAGAGAGAAAAGATATTCAGAAAAAGAAGGAGCGGGAGAGAAAGAGCGAAAAAAAGTGCGAGAAGAGAGACGGAAGGAGCAAGTTTGACGATTCCTTCGCGTGCAAGTGCCAGCTCACGAATAAAAGCTGTCCTGCCCTCCGGGCCGAAAGTGGTGTGCTGATTGACTCTCACGCCTTCGGGAGGGACCTCGGCCAGCAAACGGAAGAGCAAGACTCGCAGTTTTTGATTAGCACTTTCTGAGCTGCCGGCCCAATGACACAGATGGCGTTTCAAAAGTGCAAAGGTCGACCCTTCCAATGACGTCACCAAGCATGTGGACCATTAAAGAGTCGTGGCAAATGAAAATGTAGTTCGTGCTTCGCAGGAGGTTAAGAAAGCGTATATATATATAATCACACCAATAAATAAAGCAAAAACTTTAGTTTTTTTCCTTTTTTTGCGTTCTGCGTGGTGGTTTTCTTTCCTGTTGAGGGTCCAGGTTCCAGTCCCTGTCGCCCTCGCTTACGTCAAGGCCCTCATATTTTATTCCGTTTACTGGCAGAACGTGCTGCACACCATTAGCTTGAGCAAGCACTGCTCGGCGGCCGGTACAAATTTCATTAACCACAATGTCAAAGAAACAGCTCATACAGAAACAAAAAGAAACTCTTCACCTGGGGAACTGTCTGGCACACCCCAGATCTTCAACCGGTCAGACAAAGTTTCTCACCACAACGATGATGTCTTGGTGTTGAGACGATACAACTTTATTTACTATTCCAGAGGGCAATTAGTAGAATTAAGTCCTGGGGATTAAAAGACTTATGAGAGCGGTCTTAAAAGACTGAGTTAAGAGTATTGAAAATAAAAATTCCCCAAAACTGAAGAAACAAATCCCCTCGCGAAACAAAGTTGTTAGTGAAGTTTTCAGTTGCAAAGAATGAACTTAAATACGTTTATGTCGCGGTTGCTTTTACACATCCACTTAAGGGGAAAATAGGGGGAAAGGTCAATTGGCCTTAAATGACAGAGTGAGTTACATATCATGTCCCATAAAAATGTTGCTCTGAAGAGGTTCAAGCAGGCGGCTGTGTTGTGTTCTCACGTGACCTCACTTTACCGGTCTCCTGAGTGAAGGTTGTTAAAAGGCTGTAATCTTGGATTGGAGATTGTGCAGTGAACTTTTGAACCAAACTGATGAAAAGTTGAGTAAAATGTAGACAGAATGATGTTACAAACAGTAGCACATATCAATGTAGCAACTGGTTGCAATCGTAGTGAAATAAACTGTCCGGTCAACGACCATTGTGTGGAAAAAATAGTGAATACCGTTGTAAAACTTCGGTGTCACTTGAACCGACTGGACTGGGAGAAGAATCTGTACACATCCCCCACACTCAGCCTGCTTTCTCTAAAATAGGAGGCAGCCAAGACAAACATGTTTACTTCTTCCTCCAAGCTGTGCCTTTCCGACGATTGCAGGCCATAAATCAAGGACGAGCTGGTCAGTCGGCAAAACTGCTAACAGCATCGCTCGATACTTTCCTTCTTAAAAGGGTCCCCCGAAAAACTGTCGACAACATCGCTCGACAGTCTTCTAGTCCAATGGATCCTCTAACATCGGACATGAAAGTCAGACTCTTCTCGAGAAAGAGTAAGTAAACATGGCGGCCTTCATCAATCAGTCCCAAACTGCGTTGTTGACGGTACTGTAAGTAAAGGGTTCATTTACAACCCGAAATTCTGATTAAAGATGATTCAAAACATCAATATATATCATTTAATCCTAACTTACAATTTCCCTTGCTTTTACTTCTAACAAAGTCTTCCATCTCGATGGCTATAGCTGCAAGGCACCATCGGAAATACCTAATGTCCAGGTTCTTAAGTTTAATCCGCACTTGATTCGTGTATCTGCTGGAGCTTTGGTGATGAGCAGAAGGCAAAGCTGCCTCGAGGACAGGAAATAATCCACTGAAGGGGTTCTCTTATTGTAAACAGGACCAGAATTTGTAAGTTAACGGTTGGTTTGTAGCCATCGTACTGAAGCCATAGGTCGCACGGGTAACAGCAAGCGCCACCTAAATGATTATAAACTATAAGCAGTTTAGCTAATTACTATAAGTTAGGCACTCAGCTAACGCCTAGAGCCACGTGCAACTGATCCCAATGAACTTCCTTGTCGGTGGTCATAAATCGCAGACAAAGAAGCTACTTGAAGCAGATGGCTACCTTCAGTGTATACGAGAACAGAATGTTTTAACATGGAAGAACAAAGTCAAAGGTTACCCAATGAAGACGAGGCACAGGATGGTTGCCACCAGCACCATGAGCTGTTGTCCCAGAGCGGACTGTGCCTTTTGCATCACACGGTGGAGGTCGTTCTGTGGCCAAGAGGTTACAGGTCAACACATCACACAGAGAGCATAGGTCAACGTATTATAGACATATCACGGTGCAACAGATTGCAGACATAATATCATACATCAACATATGTAAGAGAGGGTATCAGATGAGTGGCCAATAGTTACAGATAGATAACTATAGGTCGACATATTACAGACAGAGCATCATAGGTCAATACATAATAAGTCAACACAGTACATCAACATGCCATCGAATTATAGGCAATGCCTGAGCAACATGGGCAAAAGATTAATGATGGGAGGTCAATAGGACATCTGAAATCAATAAGCAGTGACAGGATATTACAGTTCAACATGTTACAGACAGATAAGCTCTGTTGGCTGACCTTCCCCTGTGCCGGTGTCTGATTATCATATTATCAATGCCCTCAGGTACTCGAGAGTGTATGAACTAAAGCGCAGAGGGGGGAAAAACAATCAGAAGATATGCAACGAGGGACAGGATGTGTTGAGTGAGGCGAATGCATAAAAATAATGAATATATCTATATAGATAGAGATAAAAGGTGACAGGCAAATCTCTCTCTCTCGACCGCAAACGCACATGCAAGCAAACACACGAACGCACATATATACACACTACTCGTCAACACAGATGTAGAGATGGGTCCTCGTTGCTCATCCTACTAGATGGTAGTAAAAAAAAAAGACACTCAACCCTTGTGCACGTGCAGATGACCATTTTAACATTTAATGCAGACAACCATTTCAACAATGAATGCTCTCGAAAGGGCAAGAGATACGATCATTTACACAGACAAGCGACCCGTCAAAGGAAATTAATGCACATGCATGAAATGTCTCGCAGCGGAGGCAAACAAAATGGCATCGTGGACATTAAAAAATAAGAGAAAAAGGTCACGTGGGCCAGACCGCGGTCTCAATGTGGGACTATGTCCCCTCTTTCTACCTCTTTTCTTGTTTTTTACCTTTCTTATCTTTTGTGGCCTAAATGTGGGATCAAAGATCAAGACCCATCCTTTTTTTTAATCAAACATCGTCAGCTAAATGGTCAATCGTGGCCAAGTGAAATGTCCGTAGCAAACCGTAGCCACCCGCTCAAAATGAGTTACAGTGGATGAGGACAACTGAGAAATGAAGAGGCAATGAGTAGATAGTATGATTTTTTCCTAAATACAGATCAGTCACCATTGTCATCTACACTGATAATATCCTGATGAAACAGTTTCCAATCCGCAAGTGAACGTTCAAGTTGTAAATACTTACAAACATGTTTTGCATGGCCAGCTTGGCGAGCCAGCAGTTCAGAAAGACCGGAATAAACAGATTTCTCAGGGGCTTGAACAGCTGAAACAGACACAGATTCACTGAAAACCATTCAGTAGGGAACACTATGAAATCAAACCTGATAACACTCGTCACTGAATAAACAAGGGGGAATATCAAGATATCAGCACATTTAAAGGGGGAAATCTGATCCATAAAACTCCTTAGACTGCGATATGTCCGTTGATATACATCTGCAAATACGACAGCTGGTACCAAAAGTGTACACAAAAATATCTGAGACAATGAAATTTTATGCTGAACAGAACAAGTGATGCTTCTTAAACACACACACCAGAAAGGAAGCACGCAAACTAGAAAAAAAACATGTAGTTTCAAAAGTAGGGGATTTGCATTTTAAGAAACAAAATATGAACAGGGGAAAGCGGTTGAAATGTATGACAAAGATATCGACCAGACGAACAAAGGACAGTAAATAAAACATTAATGATCCGAGTAACAGCTCGGTCCAAAAAAAGTAAACCCTAAAAATACATCGCTTATACACTCGACTGGTCACATATTTAGAATAATTTTGTTAATATCGTTAATGTTTCTTTTGTTATTCCCATAATGGATCTTGCTTTGATTTTCCTGAAAAAAAGTCTCCGAGTTAGACCCGCCGTAGGCTACAGCACTTTAGCAAGATTACTAACAATAATTAAATGGACATTTGTAAAATAAGCCAGGGGGGATCGTTCTTTCCCCCATCATCACATTCACTCTCGAGGGTTTTACTTGCTGATACATTTAATCACTGTTCTTCACCTGAGCTGTAATGTGGTCTTTGAAAAATGTTTTGGATATGTGATTTGTGGTTTATATGACGAAGTAGGTAACACAGTTTATAATACAAGTGCACCGTTTCATCACAGTCAAAGACAGTTTCGATTTGGCTTTTTAACCGATGTATATTTGTCCTAGTAATAATATTGTTAAAGGTCTATAAGAGAGGAAAACTGTTTTATACCCTTTAAACGAGAAAAATTCTACAACACATAAAGTGTGTTCTGTTTGACAATGTGTCCAGTTTCTTGCCTATAATTTTATTCATGCGGAGATTAAAAAAAAATGTTAACATCAATCATCTAAATGAAACATGACTAAAGGTGTGCCCTTAATCTTCTCTAGCCCTCTCCCCGGTCCCACAATCCCAGTTCACACAAGCACAAGGCATGTTCACAGACCAACTTACAGTGAATAGAAAGGGAACTGTTGTGACGAGCTCTGTCAGTAATTCCAGACTCCATATCTGCTGAAGAATATTTCCCTGAAATAAAATGCAGTGAGTCAACATCTTGTGCTTACAGTTAGTAACTAGACAATGTGAGGCTAGGACTGGACTGTTAATATCAATGAATCTGGATGCTGTAAGAAACAATTGTCTCGATGCCTTAATACTTCATTTTTACGCAGAATATCATATCCCAGAGATAATGAACCCATTTCCTCCGTATTTTTATATCTTTAGATGCATTTAAGGAAGGAAAAACCCATAAAATTTGTTAGAATGGGAATGATGGGTTAGAAGTATCGAAAACTAACTCGAACATGCACGGAAATATCCTATACTTGGAATTGCCGAGATGCCAAAAAAAAAAATGCATAGCAATTGAGGAATGTTGTTCGCTCACTTGACTTGTCTGAATTTCACTTTTTCGCTCGCGGCACATCCCATGGAGATTCAATCACAAGTTAATTTTCCGGTCTAAAAATTCTTTGGAGGCGAGATACAAGATCCAATACTGAATTTTTCCATGGAGTCTTAAGTTTAATCAAGGGCGCCTGAGGGCAGCCCAGACCTGAGCTGTCTATTTGTCTTTCGACTCCACTTCTGAACATCCCCCTGGAACACGAGTGTTTGGGTTCGTTCCCCATGTTGAAACTGTCGAAAGACCGTTCAGGTTGTCAAAATGTTCGCCGCGATGATGACAGGAAAAGCACTCAGGGACATCAACCTATCATTTCACGATGTTTAAGATGAAAATTTAACATCTAGATGAAGAAGGAAACGGATTATTAGGATGTGTTTTTCTGGTGTCATAAACGTGTGGTACTGCGTTCGTTTTTTAACTTTACCAAGTCTGACTTTGAAGTACCTCACTACAACTGGTCATACACGAACTTACTTACATCTGGAGACGATTAACGGTTTAAAATCATTAATCCATCCTGAAGAGACAAAAACTGTGCACAGAATTCCAAAATTCTGTTTTATTAAATTTTACAAGAAAATTTTATATTATTGATATCAACCTTGCATCACAACATCAAACATTTCTTTGCTAAATTCTATACCCTACCCCACCCTCAGTAAAATGAAAAAAAAAATCAGGATTTTCAATGGAAGGTATAGGAAGGAGAGGGGGACTCTGAAACCTTGTGTAGGCGTGTAAATCAGATCGACATCAATCTGTCTCCTCCATCTTACAGAGGTGATGCTAAATATATTAGTGCTTTTGTCCTATAAAATATTCAGAACAAACTCTTGCAAAGCAGATGCTTAGATTAGACACCTTTCCGGAAGATTAGTTTCGATTCCCATTTGTCTTCGTTAGGCAGACACTGGACTGTAGCTGTGTCACCAGCTGTGAAAAAGTTTTATCACATATGTCCGCCACAGGCTCAGTTGCATGGAGTCCCTCTGGACCGCTCCCAACGGCCACCAACTGAGCGGCCATCACACCCTAGTCCTCGAAGGTCAATGCCCCCTTAGGGACTGATGTCAATCTTCTCATCCTGGAAGACTTTTTCCTCCCTTCAAATGCACTGTATGACAAGTTTCTGTCCAAGAGAGACCCATGTAATTTCTACTGTCAGTCAAACCCTGTTCTCTTCAACCTTCCTGACCTTTGTCGTCCATTTTCTTTAGCGACGAGAAGAAAAGATAATCCGTCACTCACTACACTTCATAACATCAATTAAAAGGATATACAAAATAAAATCATAAGCTGATGAAGAAATGTTGTAATAACTTGCAACTGAGATAATGATATTCTGACATCTTATACTAAAGAGACTACCATGAAGTGTTTGCTAATGCCCCTGACAAGTTACAATATTTTGACATATACTAAAGTGTACTACTTACTGAGATGACATCTATGCTAGGACTACAAAGAAGTGCTTGATAAATGAGATACTGACTTTGGTGTTTTGAAATCACACAACAAAGATACACTTAAAAACAAAGATACTTTGTAGCCGAGATACTGGACAAATGCGTTCCACTAAATTAAAATTAAGATACTGAAGATGAGTACCACTCGCTTCCGCGAATAATAATAATAATAATAATAATAATAATATAATAATAATAATAATAATAATAATATAATAATAATAATAATAATAATAATAATAAACCACTATGATGATCAGTTTCTACTAAACCACTCATTTTCGACCATTTCCACTACAACAAGTGGATTCAGCACTGACCTGCGGCCACCCCACGAGTTACTCTACAGTCGATTTCGAACCACTTACAACCACCTTTTCTACAATCAGCTGTCGACTCAGTGCTAAGATGTTCTCTGCCTTCTCCGGGTTTGAAACCACCAACAAGAGATTGAAATGAAATCAGACGGCGATGGTAATGAACATTACATGAAATTCCCGGTCTTTTCTAAAACTAATCTTAAGCTTAGTGAAGTGAAATAACAAACAGATTTGTCAGAAAAGACGAAAATGTGGCTGTATCTTGCATTTAATAGTATCCATCATGGCGGAAATGGCGGAAGCAAGTGGTAACCACTTTTTTCTCCTGTCACAAGAAGTGTGTAATACCTTGTAGCTGAGATACTGGACCAAAATGTTTTCACACATGCTGATGACAGCGACTGTCACCTGGCAAATCCACACACCTTCGTGCCGGTTCACCCATGCAATTGCATCCCTGAAAAATGCACAGTGGGTCAAAGTTCGTGTCACATTTGTCACATTTGTCTGTGCATGTGCTGACTTGTGTTTATGAGCATGCATTAAGATAATGGGCACAGAGGTCGTTATTGCCTGTTGTTTGTGACATTCTTGTGTTTGGATAATAAACAAGATAATAATTACAATATTGCAGCCAGATGTTTTCCAGGTTGTGATAAAAACTTACAATAAATACAGAATGTAAAAGAGTGGAAAAGGTAGGTCATAAGAGCATGCAGATGACAGAAATGTTAGTGTATGTATGAAGAGGAAAGTGCTGATAGAGAAATGTGTATACCAGTTTATGTCGGACGATTCAGCAAGATCGTCTTTGTTTTGTCGGTAGTTGGTTCGGTTTTCACAGCCGAGGTCTCCGTTGGCGCTGAAACGCACAGCAAAGCAACATGATTAACAAAAAAAAAAAAAAAAAGAAACCTTTAACCCACAAATCTGCTCCCTTTTAATATCCCCATACACATGGACTGTGCAAAGGCACAGCTTCACATCCCTATCTCTTTTCCATGAATAAAGATGCTGGTCCTTTCAAAGCGAGAGCTCATCTAACGAGGTTTCTTTGTGGACGGAAAGAAGAGACCAACGCTCATGCAAGCCACGTAGCTGAGGGCAGTAGCAGATGATGATGCGCGTGAGAATGGAAAAAGACGGTTAGACAGGGCTCAAGTACTTGTGCACTCTGTATAAAGTCACTTGCTGGCCTTGCCAGTCGTCCACTACTGACCGTTGCTAGAAGTGGTAAAAAGGTAACGAGTGGTCATCCCGAAAGCTATTTTAGTCACAAAACAATCCGTTGACAGATGTTGAAATATGTGTGCCCCCATCCTCCCCCCTCACTCACACACATGCACGCACACGTGCAAATGATAAAAGATGACACTGGAAACAAGTAAAATATGGATAGAAGGACAGATCACCACACGCACGAACGGATATGTAGACGGACGAACTGACAGACAGCAAACAAACATACAAGCAAACAGACAAATGAATAGAAAAACAAATAGACGGGAAGAAAACTTTAAATGTGTTCATTTATCATGCCGTTTGTTCAGTTGTACTACTAGTCGTGTTCCTTGCAGCAGTCCGTGCTGGAGAGCAGAAAAGTTCACGATCCACACTGTCGGGAGAGATCCGCAGACACTCAACAAAACACTGGTAGAAACTGATCCGTGTGACAACAAATATCAGGCAGAATGGTGCAGATGGTGAATCGTGAAACGGTGCACACCCCACTGCATGCGCGGCCACCCAGGCCGGGAAGAAAAGAGCTCACAGGGGACGTAAGCAAGAATTGCTATTGCCACCTGGGCAACATCCTGCCAGTGATACATTTCATTCTGTCTCTCGTTTGTCAGGGATGGTGCAAACCTGAAACCCCAGGAGTCTGTGCAAAAATGGTGAGAGTGACAAAAGTGGCAGCAATAGACATTTTCTACACACCCACTACATGTATCTCTACATACAGACTGGCTTCCGGTAGAAATGTAGCTGTCCACCACGGACCAGTGATTTTGTGTTTAGTTCTCTGGATGCTTTTATTGCCAAGGGTCAGAAATTACATTTCAAGAGCAGGTTAAGATTTTACAACATATAAGTGGCAAGGAAGTCTCTCTTTAAGAGGCATTGTGATGTTTTTGCGATCCACATTCTCAGGAGACATTCAATGAACACTTTCGGTTATTTATTTCAAAATCAAAACGTCTCATATAATTAAATTTTTAAAATAAATGACCAGTAATTACTTCAGTTTTTCCAGTGACATTTTCTAGAGCGAAGAAACAAGAAAAAAGTGAACAAAAACAAAAGAAACCCGAACGAACAAATTAGATAGGAAACTGAACGATGATGGAGCTTAATGGAGATTAATGACAAACATTATCTGTGCTCTTATGTCCTTGCTAGCATAAACAAAATAAAATAAACAAATAAATAATAAACGTTTCACCCTGATTGAACTGATCTTGCATTTCAAGCACTTTACTCGTGTGACACAAAAATCTCATTTAGCCCTCCAGCCACATCACCTCTGGCTCTCTCCTTACATGTCAGGCTGCTCAAGATTAATGACTGGAACAGACCGGAAGTGGCCCGGGAAAGGTTTCTCGGCGTGGATAGAAATCCGCTCAAAGTCATCCACCGTTATGTCACAAGATCTCTCCTCCCAGAATCTTCTTTCTCCCCTACCATTCATTATTTCGCAAACCAGACCACGATGTAAACGAGCAAAGCAAGCCGTTAGCTTCCAAATCGCACGATGCAACATTCTCAGCAAGCTTTTCACGTGCAAGTGTTAAAAAGAAAAAGAAAATTGCATTTTACGCATCATGCACTCACCATTTCGAATGATCTAGAATTCAGGATTCAGAATCGGTAACGGTTTGCACTGATAAAAACAAGACCCTCTCACATTCAACTCTGTGTCCCTTATCTAAGCTCTCCCTTTCGAGGTTCCTGTTCTTGGTGCTCCTTTCCTAAGCCCTTCCAGATGAATTCCTTCATCTTAATCAATTCAATTTTACGTTGTCCCTTTTTTTAAAATCCTCGCAGACAAGGCTACTTTTCTAAACCCATTTCCTAAACTCTTCTGGGCGAGGCTACAGTAATATGCCCCTTGCCTAAACTTTTGTAGGCGAGGCTGTTGTGCCCCTTTCCTAATTTTTTGGTTCTGCTCCTTCTTCCTAAAACCTAGGTGAGTTAGTAGCTCGTCCTTGCTCGATATATATTTGCTTTTCACGTGCATATAAATATGAATACAAATATCTATACACATACATATTTATTATGCTACTTTATTTATAAATATTAGTTTTTCTACAAAACATCTTCTAATGCGGCTGCCGTTCTTACGCATGCTAAAAGCTGCACGCACACTGACGCACAAGCACGCGCATTTACGCACAAGCACGATCGCATGCATCCACAAGCTCGTTTCTGACCGTTTACGTCTTCAAGATAATCGCTGGGTTTTTTTGTTTTTTTTTCTCAGTTTCCCATGCTGCTTCCCTCTGTGGTGTAGTCATGCCAGGCTCGGGAGGCATGCATGCAACTCGGCCAACTCTCGGCATCCCTCACGACGCTAATCGAATTCATTTCTGACCTACTCCACCTCCTGGCGACCACACTGACTGTGCGCCCTTTACCCCTAACCGTTTCTGATGGGCGTTTGATGTATACAGAAAGCAATGACCTGAAGTGAGATAGTGCATGAAGAAAACATGCGAGTGAGGGGGAGCAGGGGTAAGGAAAATTTGAATAGCTCTGGTTTTCTTCCGCGTCTAAAATTCCCTTCGTCGAGAATCGTTCGACGTCGATGATCGAAGCGCTTGGCTGCTGAGGTCACGTGCACTTCGTGACGCCAGGAAGATTCCCGCAAAGCAGTCAGCTAAAATACTGGCTACATATCTTCATTTTCTAAACGGGACCGATTATAAGGCTTTAGCTGACTGCTTTTTGTTAGCCATTCAAATGCTTTTAGCGTGCAATGGTTAAGGCCATACCTAGTCTCGCAAGCGAAGCAGACAGAGTTATCCTTTAAATTACCGGCTCTTGAAGACATTTAACTGCCCTGTCGGCCTCTAAATATAACCCTGTGGTAAAAAGCACACAACATAGTCTTTACAAGGCTAATGCACTCCCCCTGTGAAATCACGAAAACCAATCTGGCTTTTTGTTTCATCCTGTCTCAATCAGACCATCAGAGTTTCATTTTTCTAACCCTATGTCGAGCAAAAAAAATATAAAAAAAAATCAACACTCGATATTCACAAAACAATCAGAAGCTCGTGCTCTCTCGCAATTTCAAGAAAATATTTGTTGCCTTCAGACTATGTCTTAATTTCTTTGAGTTGTTTCAAACATTCTTGGTAATGTCCCCATGCAAAATTTAATGAACACATCATCCATTCAAGCTCAGTGCAAAGTTTGGACATTGTAAGAAATATCTGTCCTAGCCACGAACTTTCACAGCAGTGAGAGAAAAGGTTTCAATCTGCCCTTCGTGGCATGGATACGATTATAAGAAGCAAGCAACAGTAAAATTCATTTTAAGAAAAAAAAATCGTGAAAAAAGACCCAAAGCCGCATTCATTGTTAGTCAATGTTTTAAGAAAACAGGAAAAGATATGCAATGCAAATTATTTTTCATCTTGATCAACTAAGGTTTCTCAAAAAGGAATGCGCGTGAGGTCTGAAGACATACACGATGCTCAGTGTTGCATGCATTCAATGCATGCTGTAAGAAGAAAAAAGCCTGGATGAATTCTTTATACCTGTCATCCTCCTCCGTTCTTCTGGTGTCAAAACTATAAAGCAATACAAAAAGTTTGGCTTTATGAATTAAAATTTCGAAGCAGCGAACTACAAAGTTTTACAATCAGAATAAAAGCTAAATTGAACTCTGAACCGAGTATACAGTTAGCCGAGCACTCAAACATAACAGAAACTGAATATTTTATGGTGCATTGATTTTCGGTGTATCTCAAAGTAAAATAATAGTTCTCTAGAGGTAAATGGACCATGAATGGTTCGTTCGGAAACCTAGCCATTTTACTGAGCATTTTGTGATCGCTTTTAAAGCTGTCAAGAACCGCTGATAAGCCTTAACAAACTGAAACCCTGCGATTTTATGCATGAGTGAACTTATGCATGCAATCGAACTCGCTTGCTTTTGTCCTTTCTCTACTTCTTTTTTCTAGTATACAACCTCTCTTTCCCTCTTCCTCCTTCTCTCACGACCTCTCTGTAGCCCGCCCCCTTCTCCCGGTCTCTTTGTCCAGCTTTCATCTACATTGTATTCTTTTAAGTTTGTCTTCCCACTCTTTGTCTCTCTCCTCCCACTCTTCGTGTCTCTCCTCCCACTCTCTTTTTCGCTCTTCCTTTCTCCGTTTCCCCATCTCGGATCAAACAACAGATGCTCAGTGACTTACTTTGCATGTGAGGTATCCATGATCACCCTGACAACATACAGCACGCATGTCAGAAGCTTGATGATCAGGTTGAAGATACGTATCCGAAGACCTATAGAGAAAAACAGAAAAGTGTTCAAATGTGAGATCAAAGTGGCTTTGTTGCAAACCCTGTCATCTTCAACTGTCAAGTGGTAACAAAACCACAAATTATATGACATCCTGGAATATCCAGAAAACACACACACTCACCCTCCCTTCTCTTCTCATTTACACTCTCTTTAAACATTCTCTCTCTCTCACCGACAGACAAACTGTCGACTTTTTTATAATTATATAAACCCTCCTCCCCTACAAACTGCGTGCATTATTCCCCCATTCTACAAGCTAAATGTTTACCAACTGTCCACCAAATAAAGATCAAAGTTCTCTCTCACGCACATACAAAAATTGCATCAAGCTGGACATCCCTTCCAATCCAAAAAAAAAACTTGAACTTAATAAAGGACAAATAAAGGAGAGGCTTCTGGAAGGTTCAGTGAAGCAGTTGAAGGAGACAGCCATTAGTCACTCACTTGAGCGCTGGTTTTTGATGAAGTACAGCTGCAGGCGCTCTTTGAAAGACTTTTCGTTTGTGAAGAATTCTACATGAACCCTGAAAAAAAAAATAAACAAGTCATTTATGAAGGTAGTGTATATTTCTCGTACACTCACGATGACAAATGATGATGATGATCAAACCAAGCAAGTTAGAGATGGTTTTATCATGCTTGGTTTATTTCTGCTCGTCTGGGTGTCTCGTAATGAGAGCAAGAACGCAGCTTCCAGACCAGTTGACCCTTAGGAATACAAACCTTGAATCCCTTCTTCAAACCTCTGTTATCCCAAAGAAACCCTATAATCTTGATTAGATATGCTTAATTAGTTGTAGACCCAACTTGAAAGGTGAATTCTTCATTTTTCTGTTCAATTAAGATTTGTCAGTCGCTAGAATTCTTGTTGTTGTTGTTGTTGTTGTTGTTGTTGTTGTTGTTGTTGTTGTTGTTGTTGTTGTTGTTGTTTGTACAAAAATTCAGAAATTATTCATGGATTTCATAAAAAAAGGCCCCCAAGGTTCACCCCAAATGAAAAAAGGGCTTCTTTCAAAGTAAAAGAGGAGACCATTGAAACGAATCCTTTCTTCCGCTTTCATTCTTCGTTCTCTATATATATATATATTTCAGATACAGCAGAGTACAACGCGAATGACCTCAATAAAATTGAAGATGTAGAATATAAATGAATATGAGAACTTAAAATAATATTCATGTTTTTTATTTCAACATATTTACTTTTTCATCTTTTAAATTTTTGATAATACTTTACTTCCTACGCCACTTGAAAAAAAAAAATTCAACCCTAGGAGGAAGTTGTGGTCCACTTTTACCGGGCGGTGGTGGAGAGTGTACTGATTTTTTTAAATAACGGTACTGCCCAGAAGCAGAAAGCCCGACGATCGGGTGGTGCGTGCACCTGGCAGAACTACTTACTGCGACCTGCCCTCTGCAGGCAGACACCAAGTCATAGTCATACATGGCCCTTAAGATCATGTTAGTCACAGCCATACAAACTTATTTAACTGCCTGCCTTCTGGGATCAAAACAAAGCCTACACCCCAGCCACCATTGTGCAATTTCACTTGGAAAATAAATTCTAGCCACCAGTCTCTCTCAGAAGCCTTACCTTGGTATCTAAAGGTAACTTTGCCAGCCTACTAATCAGCCTCATTCATTCTCTTCTTTGACTAACCAGGCTATTTATGGTTTTTAATCTGAAAAGCTCTTATTGTAATTGAGCTCTGGTGGAAAGGTGATTAATTACATGTCAGTCTCTGACCCGGTGTGGAAAAGAATTCAGTGCAACACATTTACAGACCCTGCCTCTTCGGGTTTTTTAAAACTTGAGGATGGTGACAAGTCACAGTGTCAACTGTTAAAGCTTCACACTTTTTCTGCAGCAAACTTTAGACCGGTAAGCTGTAGTGGTTAAAACACTGGCCACCCAAATGAGAACCAAGGGGTGGGTTCAGACCTCGTTTAAGGACACTCTCTGGCCTGTTGACACGAGACACCCGTTGGCCGATGGGGTATTTCTCTGCATGCTCCGGTTCACTTTCCCTTTCAACATCTCTCTCCTCACAATGCGAAGTCGCTTCTAGTGGAAGCACTTTCCTTCCTACCATCCAACCAACAGTTGATTTGAAAGCATCTTGCAGGGAAAAAAACAGAAGACATTGAAAGAATAACATTTGTTTAAAAACTTCAAATATTTCAGCCTTACCCTGTGATTTCCATGACACTGAGAATTTCCTGTAAGGTCACTTTGCCACCAAACTGCACTTCCCTCCGACCATGTAGCAAGCGATGTGGATACGATAGTGAGCAGTTTCCTGAAGCAATCTTGTATGTACCTCAGTATCCACTTTCACATTGATCGCATGATCAAGATGCGGACTTGTCGATAAGAGGGAAGCAAGCTCTAGAAACCCTTTTACATGATGGAGTCGGATAACTGTCATTCTTATCAGTGTGACATGTAACGCATGCGCACAAGCGAAACATCGTGATAAATTTTCTACTGGCATGGAGGAGCCAACCACTGTGTCACGTGACGTTTATGTTTATGTTTGTATGTGTTTTGACTTGTACACATATATTTATGTTTATGTGTATGTTTGTATGTGTTTTGACTTGTACACATACATGTCTCCCCCAAAATGTAATGTTCTCTTTACTTCAACTTCCTTTCATGTTTCATTTACAAACTAATTTAGTAACAGTCATAACTGCTAAAAGTAAACAATCTTAATCATTTGTCTCACTTTCATTTCCTGTAAACATTTTTTTACGAATCACTCATGCGCAGCTCAATCCTAAATTATGTTTAACCGCATGTCGAAACGGACAGACACTGCGAGAATAGTGTTTCCAAAGTAAATATTCGCTTGTTATTATAAGCACTCATGTATTTTAAAATACCCAACATTTCCGTCCTAAGGCCACAATCACCAGGATTATTTACAGAACTACTCTCCTGTAAGCAAACCTGCACGGAGTCACGTGGATAAATGGATTACAGTGTTTACACAAGACATGGGCCGTGGCAAGCAATCAAGTAGGCAGACAGAGTGACTAGAGCATGGATGGAACACACAGACATACCAAGGGTCCCTCGTGGTCAAACCTGGTATTTGGATTAGTTCGTGCTTTTTAAAAAAAAGGGGGCATTGCACTTTACATTCTTTCTGTGCGTGCGGGTGTGCTTACAATTTTCTATTCGCAAAATAATTACTTGCTTACAATCGTTTCTAAAACAGCCCCGCGAAGGTTCAATTCTGTTTTATTTTTCTGGATTCTCTTTCGCGAAGGAAAACAGACTTTGGTTTCTGACACAGCGAAACCGATTTTGCAAGAAAAGCGACGATGAAGTCAACCTGGCCGAGTGGCAATGCAATATGCAAAAAGGTCAGAGTTCACAAGGATGCAGGAAGCGTGCGTAAAGCTGGCCTCTCTTTTTTGTAGGAAAATCTGTCAAAGTTCTACTCACCAGTAGTACTTCCACAACAACTCGATTAAACGCAGTGATGAAGAAGACGAAAAGGGCGAAAAAGAAGGCTTTAAAAAATAAATTTTAAAAAGATAAAAAGTCTTTGAAACTTTGTACAAATACGATTCGAGAAGAGAAACGCAATAGTGTCAGAGAAAAGGACAGAAGAAACTCTATTCAAATGCTCCAAGAATTACGAGGCTATAGTGATAAACCTATCATAAGTTGAACATATTTTTAGTGGATAGAGCGAGTAATACCCTTAACCTTAGAAACATGGAAGCTAAGCTTAGCCTAGTCTACCCGACAACACTTTGTCTACGGCTGATTTCTATAATAAAGTGTTTGTACGATGTAACAGCTCACATTTTAAAAAAATACATAAAAAGGGTAAAATAAACAACATAAAACATATCTGTCGATTCGGTCAAAGATGCACAAGCATCATCTGTCGATTGGTCCCCACCCTTCCTCCATCCCACCCCACCAAACCTCTACAACCCCATTTATCAGTCACATTAATCGGTGTATGATCTAGAATTTGCATTCGCGACTACAGAAGCACACATCCGTATGCAATTTTTTAAAAAAAATAAATGTGCACAGATAGCGGAAAGCACAGCAGAGGTTTAAGACAGGATCGATCACATTTCTTCTCTCGGTGACCTGTGACCCCTGACCCCCCGACCATCACAAACGGGTGAGGAGGAAAGTCAATGGACGATGGCTTCCAATAGCCCTCCGGGATGCACAGCAGACATCTAATGATTCGAGCATGTTTTATGTCTATTGTGTCCGTTCTAAACCAGAACAAGACATTTATGTTGGCGACTCTCTGCCCTCTTCTCCCTGTGTCTAATAAATCTTTGCAAGTTCACTGGGTCCGAGATGTCCGTGTAATGCGCAATATCATCATCATTCCTAGCATAGCCACTGTGTCCAAATGTGCTGATAGTCAATTCGACTTGACCTACGCCCTCCAAAACTTGTCCATATAATCCTATCATTTAAATTGACAAGAAACGCTGCTGCAGATATTTTTCCCAACCCCGAAATTTAAAAAAAAAAAACATTCAATGCATTTAAATACCCGAATTAAAAACTGATGGGCCAGACAAAAAAATATCGGTCCTGGAGAATATCAAGTTATACCGAAAGAAAAAAGTTTGGTTCGAAACCTTCTTGTTTAAGAACCCCCTTCAAAAAAAAAAAAAAAAAAAAAAAAAATGAAGGTTGAGGAGCGACAACCACAACCAGACTCACTGTGGTGGCGGCGGAATGGTGTCCTCGCCGTTGTACAGCCCCACCACACCGCTGTTGCGGTGCCGATGTCGGTAGCAGTCGCGGGGCGAGGTGTCCATGACGAATGCGCTGTTCTGCATGGCGTACGGGGGCCGGCCCACGCTCCGGCACTGGGCAGCTCTGTAGAACCACGGGTTGGACATCCCAGCCAGCCGCCCTCCTGGCACCCCGTGCCGCATCTGTCCCGTGTGTCCTCGGTCGTCCTCCCCACTCCCTCGACCCCTCCCTGCGCAGGACCGTGTGCGCGCGCTGCCCGTGAAGCAAGCCTGTCCGAGCCTGCACGTGCACCTTCAGATTTGTCTTCTTCTCAGCAACTGATCACCGGCGCTCGCACTACGGCAAAAACCAGCGACACAAAAACATTCCTTTCTTCCGCCTGACCGCGTGTCATCACTTGCCGACATTCTATCCGTTGGGTTTGCAGCCATCATCTACTTCCAAACGATAAGTTTCAGCTTCTAAACTGTTTGTCACTTCCGTTCGTTTGGTTCGTATCCTTTTGAACTGTTTGTGTCATCCGACATCACATAACATTATTTCAGCCACAAAATTACTTCAAACAAAAGGTTAGAAAGCTTAGAGATTGTTTTTCTGGACACAAATTTAAAAAAAAACTGATGCGTTGAAAACATTCAAAAGTCCTTTCTATAATCTTTACTTTCTTCTTTGCTGACTTTGCCTTCTCGTTATGACCACCAACACATGTAGGTGTTCTTATTTGATGATGTGATCCGCACAAGCCGTGATATACTTGCAACACAACTGTGGGGAAAGCCATGACCCACCCTGCACCAAACCACTCCACAAACCTGGCTTTGAATATAATTAATGTCACTAAAATAATCAATGCTTTACCAATGGCCCACACGGCTGTGTTTCATTATGATTCTATTGTTGTCCATGTTTTTCTATAGGATAAATAATGCCATCCAAATGCACAATTCTCTAACCGACAAAATGACCAACTGTAAAATAAAGGGAACATGAGATGTCACCAGAGCCCACGTGATTATGATGTCATGTCCGTAATATTTTGTTTGTTGCAATAGAAACATGAGCCATTGTCCACTTAACAGTAAATCAAACCTGACAGCATTCTGTACACACACACGCTCACACACACACTCACACACACACACATACACGCGCGCACACACACACATACACAAACACACGGAAATTCAGCGTGGTTTGCCTGCATGAGTTAATGCAGGTCGGCAAACAACAAAATGCAAAGAAATCGGATTTACGAAGAGAAGACAACAAACCAGTTCGGAACGATTCTTGAATTATCACCCCTTCAGCATTTCAATCTCCAATATTTCTTCCACGCTGACATCAGAGATGAAAAGTTCTGGCAGCAAAACACCTGCACAAACAAGGTTTCTCGCACAATCAATCATGCGAGAGGCTCAGGCGCGTCTGGTGCTGCCACCTACACTAATTTTACGGGGCAGCGGATCGTGCCCAGGGGCGTTAATCTTCCCGATACTGCACGTGACAAACCAGCCCACAGCAATGAGGATGTACACTCAATGACCCATTGTAAACAACAAACATGTCGCGTGTTGTTCTGTGTACAAGCGAGTTTGAACTCTGCTCAGCTTGGTTCCCCTGACCTGCCTCTTCAGTGCAAGGGTTTGAAATGTTGCTGAACTCATTCTCTCTCATCTGCATCCACGATGAACACTATCCTGCAAAAGAAATCTCTCTACGACAATAATATCCATTTCTGAATTAACGATTTCCAGATATTCTACAATTTATTTTCTTGAATTTGTTTTCCTAGTTACACGCCATCACAAAAACCAATTGATGACATTTGATGCTCGTTCATTTCCCTCATGAAAAGCCCACGTGACCTATTATAAATTTTGTCATTTTCCACTAAACAATATAATTAAATTTATTAATACTCGTAGTTTCTTCCGCAAGTGATCTATGTCTTACTGAATCGAGTTTCTATATTTTTTTTTTTTTTTTAATTGATGAGAACATACCACTGGTGTGTGCCGTCCCCTCCTCTTTCTGCCCACATATTCAATTTGAATACAATTTTTGGACGATTCTGGATTAACCTCTTTACTTCTTATTGCAAAATTACTGTGAAAAATAAATCGATCAAGCTTGCCAAAGTCTCTCAACAAGTGTTTCGTTACTCACTCAAAGCCAGCGCTCGTCTCCTCTGGTGGCGCCCACCTTCCTCGGCAGGACATTAAGCCAGCCACGAGGCTGCCAGTTCCCAAAACATGTCTGAGACTACCTCTTGTGTTGTGTTGCTGAGGAAGGTCGTTATGCTTCTTTCAATACCGCCTTCATCCGAATCCCATCGTCCCCACCAAATCCTTTTTTAAGTTGACGAATAACGAGCTGTGAGTATAGCGCTGGGCCAGACAGGCTGAGTGTCTTGGGTGGTCTTTTTTTTTGTTCTTTTTTTCATCGATTCTGTTACTGCTAACTTCATAAAAAAAGAAGGATAAAAAGTTCTAGAAAGAAATCGTTGCAATGACCAGGAAAAACCAGAGGATGAGGATAAGGTTCAGCTCGTAAACCCACACCCTTAACCTTTTCAAACCTTTTTCATTTTCCACCAGGTCAAAGGTGCTGCACGAGGTCCTCTCGAACACTAAGAATCACTCAACCTGCAGATTTTTTTTGTTCCGTTTCAAAATTTTTTTTCTTTTTTTTCTTTTTTTTTTTTTTTTTTTGGGGGGGGGGACATCGGGCTGCTGATAAAACTGACGAGATTCTACAAAAATGAGCATATGTTTCTGCTTTTGAGTGTGCGCACGTGCTCGCGTGCCGAGAAAATCTCCCGAATATGAAATTATTGTTTCTGTTTACAAAGTATATGATGTGACCGTATGTTTGTATATGAGTCAGATGAATACATATAAGATGAATGCAATACAAACCATCAGTCCATTCAGTCAT
The DNA here is from genome assembly GCF_003073045.1 of Pomacea canaliculata. Classification (NCBI taxonomy): domain Eukaryota; kingdom Metazoa; phylum Mollusca; class Gastropoda; order Architaenioglossa; family Ampullariidae; genus Pomacea; species Pomacea canaliculata. The sequence continues at coordinate 14,043,440 of NC_037600.1, forward strand.
AAAAATTTTGAAAAACAGATAAAATTGAACAATTTAATGCCGTTATGTCAGTTATGTCATTGCAATATCAAAAATTTGAGGATCAGTCGTCTCCTCTTCAACATCTTGTAGACTGATTTTTTTAGTTACATGCTTTGACGGTTTTTGTATACCCTATGTTTGTGAAGGTCTGTCTACAAAGCCATATCAATTATACAAACAGTTCGGTGCACTTGTTTTAAAAAATCCAAAATATAGATGAATTTCACAAAAAAAAACTGTGCGCATGTATTTTATATAATATGCTCTTTAGCGCTGTAAATTTTATTCTTGTCATACTGATGTAAAAATAAAATCATCTGTTCATTTTCAACTGTGCATTCAAGCCCTCCCAAACTCCTCTTCTTTGAAAAAAAAAACCCCCGTGAATTAACAGGATGGAAACCTACGAAAATTTAAAGTCTCTTCATACAACAGCTTTCTAGAAATTCAGTCAAAAAGTAAAGATTACCAATGAAAAAAAAGGATTGCATTTGTGGCGGTTTTACCTTTCTTTACAATCATGTGTAGCCAGGCTTCATGGAATTACGATGCCTGGTTGCAAAGAAAAAGGTGAGATGTGATATCCATTATAAAAGATCCTGTTTAAAGACCGGCTCCAGGTTTCTCTTGTGCAACAATTTCCATTTAAATTTTTCCTTGATGTCACACACATTTTGTTGAACTACAGCTGGTTTCATTTCAAGAACAGACTTTTTTTCCAACTGCTACTTGACACCAAAGTGCTGGCAGGAACAGAAGTTATTGACTACATTATGCATGCAGACACTGTCAAGTTTAGGGTCACGTGATTTTTAATGACTAACTTGCAAGAGTGCAAACAAAAGCAGGTGATGAAAGGCAGCTGATTCTTCGTGTTGTTCCTAATCACCCCCAGTGGAGCCGAAAGGCAGCTGATGACCAGACTCAATTCTTTGGTATACATGGTCTACTTATTTTGTCCCTTGGAAGGAAAATGATGTCGCACTGTGTTTGTGCCACAGAAGTAGGATTCTGTATCTGGTGGTCTTATTTTACAGTTGAAATCTTTCAAAACAAAATGTATATTTATTCCTGATGTTTATGCTTTTTTTTTTGCTTATTGTGTGGAGATTTTTAAAAGTGTGCAAATAAACAGCTGTGTGCCGTGTGAGAATAACTGCTTGCTCGTGGACATGTGTACATGCATAAACATGTTTTCATGTCAGTGGAGGAAAAGACTTCCTTCATTTTACTCTTAATGGTTTGCTGTATATCATGCAGTGCACAAAGGTGTACCCTTTGCCAAGTGATTTAGGTTTATGCTGTTTGACTTCAGGATTTTCTATTCCTTCTTAACAAAAGTACTAATTGTGGTCAGCAAGCCCTGTGCCTGAAACTTTCTGAGAGGGTTCTAAGTCTACTTCATCGACCCATTACATTTATTTATCAAAAATTCTCTTACACTGACAGCAGCACATGATGTGATGCTACCACCAGGTACGTACGTGCGTGTGTGTGTATATATATATATGTAAAAATGGCTGCACTCACGCACTCCCTACTTTTTTCCGGTAATGTGCGAATGCGAATGTTGTTCACTGTCAGCATGGGGTTTGTCCCCCACCCAACCTCAAAGCCTGGCATCTTCCTAAGCCCTTGTTATGTGGCAGTGCAGCTCAACACAACCTGTCTACTGTATACACTTCATGCCAGCTCCTCACAAGAAACATCAAACTGTCTGAAGAAGAAACTCTCCGCCTTGGCGTCATCTCCCCCGCCACAGAATATATATGACCTTTGGCCTTTTGTTACACAGGCATCATAATATTACTATTAATCGTGAATCTGGCGGATATTTGCCATTTATTCTATAACATTCTTTCTGACACCAGCATTTGGGATGGAGGAAGCGCTGCGGAATTCTGCCAGTGAAGGACAATATTAGCAATAATCTTGTGGACTGTGGTCAAAGCTTTCAATCTCCTGTTATTACAGGAAACATCTCCGTAAGAAAGCCTGTAGTGGACAATCTACGGACAAGCACCACGGTATAAAGAAGATCCACTGAAGATCTTCATGTGGTGTGTGAGCTGTGTAATTTCTGCCGACAATCTTCCAATAAGAAAATAACAAAAATTTTTGAAATAAGTTAATGTGATTTCAGTAAAATTTGCCTTTTCGTCCATCCGCAAACTGAATTACAGATGTTTGGCAAAGAGGATACCTCTTTGGTGTTGGTTAGGGAAATAAGAATGCCAGCAGACAAACAATCCTAATATCTTCCCCACACCTCTCCCTTAAAAAAAAACAAAAAAAAAAACTTTTTTTGGCGTCAAGGTTGATTCTCATATTCAAACATTTCCTCGAACTTTTTTTTCTTCTTGTTCCCTCTTATTCGCAGACAAGAATAAGCATGCACATGCATTCATACACGCCGAAGTGCACTGTGCCACTAGCCAGCTACCAGAGGACAGGGGTCACCTGGCAAAGTGGCAAAGCTTCCATGGTGCAAAATAACTCAAAGCAAAATCAGCAGGGGCTGGACAGTGTCTGGTAACTACAGAGACAAGATGTTTTTCCTTAATCTCCACATTTTTCTCACCGGTAACGATTCACCATCGCCTCATGAATACGGACCCTCACCTGCTATATTTTTGCAAACATTTTAGTTGATTATTAACATCCAGCTATCGCGACAGTGTATCCGAGGCCTGGCAATGTAAACTGCATCAGCCGCAACTTTTAATTCATCTTCACGTGTGTTAAAATGAATTAAATAAATTCATTAACTTCCTCAAAGGTTTAGCTGCCATATCCTGCCATGTGGCCTTGAGTCCTATACATCAATGTCACTTGATGCGAGGAAAGCCCATTCGCAAACAAACAGGACTGCTCTCAATTTTGAAATAACTGCAGCATATGTCTACAGAAGTGAAGCGGTCTCCATATCACTCGGTCCCATCCAGGAACTAAATCCTGTTTAACCGTCTCGCCTCCCTGGAAGGACGAAGTTATACGAGCCTTTATATATCCTTCTCCATGGATTGAAATGTCTATACATCCCACTGGGTCTCTAGTTAATTTTATGAAACGCGCTTTCCGGTTATTTACAATCTGGAGCGATATTAAGACCACACAGCCAAATGTTTTAAAGAATTTTAAAGCCTAACTTGAGGGTAATAATATGTTAAAATTAACACCAGTTTAAACTCTATATCTGGGTGAACTCGTCCATTCACGAAAAAACAAGCTTTTGAAGATAGCAAGAACTACTCTTCCCGGCTTTGCTGACTGGGTGACCCCTCGAAAGGCCCTCATTAGCATATGCTCGGAGCTTTGGCATTGGCCAGAAGTAAAATCAAGGTTAATCCAAATCTGTTTTTTTCTTTTTAAATTGTAATTAAAAATCTACTGTGTACTTTAGTTTAAAAAGCTAATGACAATTTTACGGTTCATTAAGTTGCCAGAATCTTTGAGGTTAATTTCATGCTTGACTAGAGGTAGCCTTTAAACACCTGCGGCGTACAGATTATCAGTTAAAACTTTTAACTTGTACCTCCTTTAAAAAAAAAAAAATTTCGAATAAAACTTTCCGACCATGAACCGTAAGTCTCGAATATGAAGACATTACTCTCACAACACTTTTCCTCACCAAACTTTATAGACTATAAAAGAGTAATCTACAAAAAATTCTTATAAAAGTATAAAGGTTTTTCTTTGATCATGCAGCTTACCAGTAAAAAAATACGTGTATCTACACTTTAAAAAATAAGTTCAAAACTTGGTATTTTTGGAAACAATATCTCAACTGTGCATACGTAGGGGTGACCAGACAACTCAAAAGAAGAAAAAGACATTTTGTGGTGTGTCTCACAGCTTTCATGAAGAGGTATAGAAAAGCACGAAAGAGTGCAGCTCGCCGACATAACTCCAGACGGAAGCCCTGCCTCACTTCCTCATCAGACTCCACTTCTGGTGGTCTAGGATGCGGCAAATTATCGACAAACTCGGCAAATGGCGATTACGGGCTCTCCCTGCGGATTTGGGTTTGCCGGTGCAGCCTGACAAACTTGCCTGTGTGATTGGGCTGATGTCGCGTGTCTGTATCCTGGAGCGACTGCTGCTTCGTCTCCTCTGGAAAGTGACTTGGTCACGGTGATGACCTTAAGTCGAGTATCATTCCTTACCTGAAACGCTTGTCATCAATCTCTCTCAGGTCCACACCTACAAACAGGTTGTTGTTTGGATCAGGATTAGAATTAAGAAGGAAATAAAGGTTGGGATGTGTACTTGTGTGTGCTGATGAGGATCGTGTGTGTGCGCCCGAGCGTGCATTTGTGTTTGCACTGTGTAAAAAAGAAACAGTAATACCTAATACACATGTTTTACATTAATAGTGTCTGGTCGTATGGATGTTGCACTGAATCCCTAATTGTGCTGGCCTACCTTTTTCTATGACTGTCGGAGCTGTGCAAAGTTTCCCAAATCGCTATGATTGTGCTGGATAGAACCCAGTACTAGACAACAAAGTTGTGTGCAAACGGTTGGGAGGCTTATTCCGGAAACCACCTCAAGTGCATATTGACAATGACAGACTGCGCACAGGATTTAAAACCTGAGGCGGAAACAATGGAACAGAGAGGCAAAACTGGCACACAAAGAAAAGCTACAAATTCTAATAAAATGGCAGTGCCATGATCAAAAGCTTTGTCAAGGTCTTTTCAAAACTGTGAGAGATTGAAGCGTCGCTGACGGCGGGAGTTCCGGGAAGATGGATAGGGGCAGAGAGGTCTCAACAAATTTAGTTACCTCATATTCAGAGATAAAACTGATGAGATTTGAATTTTAAAACTTGGTTCGCTTTCGCACAAACGGTGTGGCGCCCAATTTGTGTGCTACGGAAAAATCAATGCACATTACTCACGCATCGATCCACAATTCATCTAATGAGACACGGCCATGCTTACCATGGCAACCAAGAAATATGTAAAGGGGAATGGTGATCTATAAAGAATAAACACATGTCGACAAATGTCCTCGAAATCGGCATTCAGATTTTTATTCGGATGTCAGCATGCTCATTACCAAAGCATGATGATTACAAACCCCGTTTTATGGCTGTCTTCTTTTTATGGGGAATAGAATTTGAGAAGGGGGATGGGGATTCGTGTTTTACGCCGAGCCAGCAACTAAGCCTGTATTACGGCAAAGCAGCCAACCGTGTAAACAGATGCCACGTGCAGAGATGGCGAGGGGTAGGGGGAGACAAACAAACACGGATGTCCTTCAGACTTTTATTTTCCCCTTTCCCTCCTATCGATTTCTCTCTCTCTCTCTCTGAGAGGGGCAGACCTCGTTAATTTCTGGAATCAAGGATAGCTCAGTGCAGAACGCCTCGTCCTACCTTTACGTCCGAAACCGCCTGTGGCCAGTGGACGGGCGCTTTGTGCGGACCTCGTTCAGACGTCCAAAACAATAAGCTAATGTCTGCGTGAGCCTGCCCTTTAACCCTATAAACAGAAAAGGTAAAAAAAAAAATGCACAGATTTGGAAAAACGCACGCGTTCGGGTTTTTCCCTCATGAAGCAGATCCGTCTGAAAGCAGAGGTGAGCTCTGCATTGCACAAGGAGCATCTCCAGGCATCAAAGCTAAAAATACATTTTTCCTGCATTCTTACTTAGCTTGGCGAACAGCAGGTACAGCGAAAATTCCTTCACCTGAAGAATGTAGTTTGCTACTGTTTACCTAGACACCGTGGCATTACATGCATGTTAGGGAGTTCCAAGCTGGCTGAGATGACTTTGCTAGTTGATGATGGTGGAACCTACTTAAAAGAGAATGACCTGCTGTGCCCCGAGGGGTGTAATCCTCTCATTGCATAATCCTCAACTTGCAAGTCTTTTTTCCCAAGACTTAAAATATTTAACCTGGTTTGATTCTCTACAGTTTCCAATAAATGGTTATTAGTGCTCTTGTTGCTGATAACAGACCCTGACATTCTGCTGACACATAATTACTCAATTAAACATGAGCTAAATGTTAAGGTAATCGATAGACTGCTGTTTCATGCTTGCCCTTTGGTCTCTATGACCTTTGGTATGAACACTGCTGAAACACTGAATGGCTTGTACCACACTTATCACCAACACCCCAAGTTTAGAGGTATAAGAAAACAAGTAGTCTCCCTTTTTCTTCCCACCAAAGATTTATGCATTACATTCTCAATTTTGTTCAATACTATTGCCAAAAACAAGAGACTCAGACTGGATTCTTCACAGACATAAAAGTCACAAAAATATATATTACTAATTTGCAGTCTTTAGGCTTTGTTCCCCATTATAAGTGAGTGCAAAAACTTTATAGACAGTGTCACAGTGTCTAACTTTATTCAGTCACTTGCCACTCCTGTAAGAGGAAGGATTTGTTTTTGGGGGGTTTGTTTCCCTATTCCTTGTGTAAAGATTTAGGAGGATGAAGGTCTGCAGTTGTATATGCTGTAAAGCTATATTAATCAGTAGGTGTCTATACACTTCTTTTAAGCCTTCCATCCTATACTGAGATTTAAGATGTGTGAAGACAAACTTAGAATATATCTAAAAGTTAAGGCATACTGAAGAATTATGATTCTATTTACCTTCATAAGCTAATTTTAATTCAATCTTTTCAAGATGGAAAGGAAAATAAAACTATGCCTCTGCTTATAAAGCCCTATGTGCACTGACAATTAACTCACATCAAAAAAATTTTAAAATATGCGATTAACTATAGTTTGTGATTGCTGTTGCTGTTGTTTTTATGTAGGTGTGTACATAGTATAGAATGGAAGTGTGTGACTAGGGCTTGTAAAGATAGTGACGGTCCTCATTAAGACATGTTTGTCATACAACGTCAATTAGTATATAACCTCTCCTTAATTTAAAAAAAATAATTTTGAGAATTGTGTTAACAGTAATAGAAATCAAGACTAATATTTTAAAGGGTATAAAAGGCAAGCTGTGAAAATACAGTCATTTTACATACTCTCTCTGTCAAAGCACATATACAAACTCACATGTATGTACATTTTACACATGCTAATTAAAGTGTATGCTAAATACAACTAAAATTAATTCAAAAATACAAACTCAAATACAAACACATATGTTTCAACTCATCAGTCAATTAGTATCAACAAATACAAATAATCAGACTGTCACTCAACAATGAAAACAATCTGCATCACAGATCTTTAGAGAATTAAGATGTCTATTATATATTGTAATGATTCATACGTGTCTAACCATACCCACTTCCCTCACCCCATTCTGCTTACCCCCCACCTGGGAAAAAAAACTAAGAATTCATCACACTCCACTACTTTCATCAAGCATATCTTTTCTAAATTATGATCTTATTGTTTTGTTTGGTATGACTATATATTTTATTTCTTTATATATAAAACATGATCTTCTGCTGTTGCTCCTGCCCCAGTCAATGGATAGCATCCTATCTATAACCATGTTTTTACAAGCGCGCTGAAAGGAGGAAAAACGTCATGGAGCAATGTTAATTAATTAATTGGTGTTAACAATTGAATAATACCTAATGAACAAACAAATGAACATAAACAAATGAAAAAAAAATCATTTACTTCTTGATACTTATTTAAAAACAAAAATGTGAGGCATTAACAAGCGCGTGAAATAAGCTAAAATAATTGTTGTTTGCTTTCACTGTTATTTTCATCAATTTTCAAAACAACAACCGCGACACGCATATACAAACACCTCATGCACAGAGTACAACATCAGTGGGGAAAAAAAAAGTCCCTTACCTCTCAGTCTCGGAGATAGCAGAGTCCCCCAAAATTAAATCCCGAAAACGGTATCTAGGCGGCAGGGGAGGAACCTCATCGTAGGTGTGCCCGCCTGCTTCCATGGCAGAGTCCGCTGTTATCTATGTCACTGTCCTACCAATGTTTTTTCCGCGGAACTTTCAACATACTTTTTCACACTTCACTAGAGATGGATATTAAGCTCGAATTCAGAAAGTCCATTCAAATGTGTTGCATGGATCAACAGTCGTATAGCAATAAACTGCAAAAATCTCACGATACAGAAAGCGGCGCTTTTCGTAACTAGTCACTTCTGCTGGAGTTGATGGCAGGGTTATCAATGGAGTCACGATAGTATGGATCGGAACTATGGCGAAGTAGCCTTCTGCCAGCCAACAGCTGTGTCTGCAGCAGGGAGGGATGCTGAGTAAGAGGGGGGAGACAGATAATGGGGAACTAGCAGAGCAGATATAGCTCTGCGCTTGGCTCTAAACTGATTGCTCAACCCTCCTCCCTAGAAACAATCTTTTATTGGATGAAAAAACGCAAAATGGCACAAAGTGTACAAACATTTACTTTCAGATTAACCTCCAAAGATATGCTGCAGAACTCGGTGAAACGGATGGAATTAAACAGATGTACTGACATAAAGTATACTGTGTTCGACTGACATTTTTATAAGAACAGTGGACGCAGAAAAATGCTCAGGTGGGGGATGGGCAAACTGCATGCTGACAGTGAAATATCCACGTTCATATTCATCCTCTATATCTTTTTTTCTGCCCAGCCCCTTGCTTCCTCTCCCCCTGCCTACACCCCCGGTTCCTGCGGGAATGAAGAAATAAACAGTTTGTCTATAATAAGATCTGAGACAATTCCGCAGTTGTGCAACCGTGTTGCACGTGCGATATCGAATGTTCACCCAGTGGCACTATCCAGTATCATATTGTGTACACACTACACAAAATCGACATGGAAAATGTATCGCTGAAACCCTCAGATTTCTAAAGCATTAGTTAATGCGCTTCTGTCTTGGGATCTAATGGAAATGGCATGATCACACGATATAACGAAACTCGCATGCAGTTTGTTCCTCACTCTCCATTTTCATTCTGACATGAATTGACAGATCACGAAATTAGCTTCCTTCTAAGTTAAAATTCATTAAAATTAAATGAAATGTTAAAACAAGCTTCTCTACAAGCAAGAGCAAAATAATGGAAACATCATCCACACAACATAATTAGTATAGCATTATGTCTACTGTTTATTATGATGATTACACACTGTAGCATTTTGTCTTTGTAAATCGTTGCTGAAAGGGGAACAACTCGTACAGTACTACACTGTCGTTGAGCTTGGCTAGCTTCCCTTCTCAGTGTTTTTGCAAAATGTATGCTTACTAATAAAGTTTTTTCCCCAAGATAGTTTTATATTTATTTTATTATTAAATATTCTTGTAAGCAAAGTTACTGAGTGCTTCTTCTTCCAAATTGTATTTAATGTGTGAACTTATAAGAAGAGATAAGGGCCTTTTCGTTCTCTTTTCTTCCCCTAATTTATTGTCAAAATGGCAGACGACGCACAAAATTCATCGTCGTGAAAATGTTTCTGTTCTATCCTGTTGATTTACGGATACGATGGCACGATTTCAGGTAACTACCGTACTCGTTATGTGTAAACCATTCGTCTACAAACTGCAACATCTTTATTTCGTCGATAACAAATCGTGATTTTACCTCGTATTGTATAGTTCTGTTTACTTCGAAACAGAAGTGTTGGACGAGTAGAATCGGTTGTAAAATGCTTCTTGAATTTGGTTTCCCTTATAGAATTTTTCAAACACATGATGTCTCAAGAAATGTTAGAATGTATTTCTCTGTAGCTAAATCTTCCACGCGGCTTTCCACACAGAAGACAGTGGAAACAAGGATATATCTTCAGTCGAGGATATCGATCTTATGAACGACTGTTATGTGTTATGATTGTGCTCTTTTCGGATATATGATCTTGTTCGTTTTGATTTTTGTAATGGATTATGATTGTGCAGCTGTTGTTCAGTGTAAATGCCTGTATTTAAGTGCTTTTAGCACTTAAAGATAAACTGCATTGCAAAAATTAACATCCATATCTCTAATCCAGTAGTTGCTGTCCATTAATGATAGAGAAGGGAAGGATGAATAACATTCATTTGAATTATGTGTGCCTGATGAGGCTACAGACAGAACATATATTGATTGCTCTTCAACTGACATTATTGTCACTGTGGAAATAAAATTGTACTTTATTTTAATTTTTTTTATCTTTATTTTCTTTCTGATTGTGCAGTGTTCATTGAAAACCAATCAGAAAAAAGATTATTCACTGAGAGATTTTAAAATCTGCTTTCATAGTTTTACTGGAAAAACACTTAGACATTTGTCCCATGTGTATAAGTTTGAAAAAGAAAGGAAAAAATGCATACATTATGAGTCATTTTTGCTTTGTTAGTTTTATAACAGTGAATAAATTTGCTCTTCTGCAGGTTAGGAGTGGTAGGAGAAGGGGAATATATGGAATACCATGTCTTCAGTCACGACTCCAGGTGGCAGTTATTATCATTATAGTCTTCATAATTTCCGTCTCCATCAAGATCCTGCAGCCAGAATTCTCTTCAGATACTAGAATTGAATCACTGAATTTAGGAGACAGCATAAAACATAATGCAATGCCTGATGGGAATTTAGTGGTCAATCACATTGACTTTGCACCACAAGAGGTCCATTTAGACATTGATGGACCCATGAACATAGCTCAACGTACAGAAAATGCCAGAGACAAGCTGATAGAAAAGTATCGAGTGAACATCAGTACTTCAAAGCACTCTTTACAGTCACTCTGGAGTACTGCTGCTGACTGGGTACAAGCTCGTGAAATTCTCCCAGAACGCGCCACAGAACTTGGCAAGTTATTGTTTTTGTTTTTAGTTGTTGCTACATGATAATTAATAATCATTTACTTTATCTCTGTAAATGAATAATTAATTACCATTTAACAAGATTTAAAATGTTAGTTTTATTAAGTTTTGTTAAGTGCATTTTGAAGGATCTCTGCAAGTCTTAAAAAATTTAATAGTTTTTAGACATTTGGAGACTCAACTCTATCTTATAAAATAGAGTAATTGTGACTGCAAGACACTGTTGAAATGGGCAGCAAATAAATGGCTTATCCTACTTGCTGTTGTCAGGTATTCTATCAGGAAGCCCACACAACAGGATGAAAAGAGAAAGGTTTTGTGTAATATAGCCATTTTCACATTTTATTACCTCTCGAACAGCACCAGCTGTCCAGAGAGTGAAAACTTTAAGCTGACTAGCAAATATATGATCAGCATTGCATCCCAGAACAAACCAGAAAGATCTATAGGAGTGAACCTAGGAAAATAATCGACACGACTGCACATTTGTCTGTTTGCACACCTCAGTAACCACCCATGATAACCATTTGCACAAAGTATTAGGTTAGCATGATCAAAGCCAGATGACATCAGTATCGACATACCCAGTTATGATCTCAGTGAAGATCTATTCTCTCACTATGTCGCGAACATCCAATGCCAGAGTTATTTAGTTTTCAGCATCATTGAAAATTACCATACTTTTTTTTTCTGAGCTAGTCATTAAGCTAAAACACTTGATATTTTTCATCTACATATTAATATACAAAGATCTAGTGTGTATTGTGCCTACAATACTGTTTCTACTGTTTACAGTAGCTCTTTTCCTGCATCTTTTTATTAATCTTAAAAGGTAAAGTTCACGCTTGTTAAGGGATGTATTCTTGTTGGCTTTATCTGTACAAAACTGGTTATTTATTCTATGAAAAACTGTTAAAAAAGAAACAGAAAATATTAATATATGTTATGTTAACCTTAAAATTCTTGTTTTAGAAGTCATGGATCTGCAGAGTATACATGCATGCATGCATATTGGACTGCCCAAAGCTTACCTGATCTGTAGAGACACGATAAAGCTGAGTTTTCCCCACCTATCTTTGAAGTGGGCGGGGAATAACCAACTCCTTTCTTCCATTATTTTACAGCAGTATCTGACCCTGATCTTACTAGTTGCTATCAAAACAATCAAAACTATCCTTATATTTCCATTATATAAAGACTGTTGCAAGCTGCAAGGGCTAATAGTAGTAACAAGAATGGTTTTCAGCTGAAGAGGTCAATAAATCACCAGGTGAACCTCTGTTCCCCAAAGTCTCCTGGGACTGTGTGCAATCAATAACAAAAAGAATGGTGCAAGATAGCTTCAGAGCTCTCAACCTCCCTTCAACTACACTTTTTCTGCTGGAAGGCATCCCTATAATTTCTCCATCTCTTTTCTTCCACCTTCATATCTTATTTCTTTCTTCTTCCACCACCTGCTACAGTTTCTGCATTCAGTAAAAAAAATATTTATATCCTTAATCCAATAGATATTATTATTGTCAAATACCCTGATGCTTTAGTGCAGCGGTTCTCAACCTGTGGGTCGCGACCCTCTGGGGGGTCGTGACGTGCCTACAAGGGGGTCGCGAAGGTGGTCATTTTTTAAAAAAAGTTTCTTATACTGGTATTAGTGAAATTAGTTTACATTGTGTAACCGAGTGGTGCGGGGGCTCAAACTCCAAATCTCTTCTTCCTATTCAAGTACACTGTCTCGGCATGCAGTGACTTCTCACTTCCAAAACTCAAAACACAATCTCCTCTCAACAATTAAGCCTCCAATCTCCCTCCTCTCGCCTTTTGCCCTCTTTCTCCCCCAATCTCTCATCGCTGACTCCCCTATATTACACCACCATATTACAAACAACTGACAAGATGAATGCTTTCGTCCGAAAAATTTCGTTGTGGACGCAAAAGATACGCCAAGAAAATATTTTTGATATGTTTCCGTGCTTGTGTAAGTGCAAGGCTGACAACTTGAATCTTGATCAGGTGAAGAAGGTAATTATTGCCCATCTAAACGGACTGCAAGAAAGGTTTCAGCATTATTTCGCTGAAATTGATGTGACTAAATACGATTGGATTCGTAATCCATTTGTGGCTGATCCTAGCACAAGCGGGTTGTCCACGCAAGAAGAAGAGCAGCTCATCGACCTTTCGAGTGACCAATCCCTGAAAATGGTCTTCCACACAACACCAGTGACAACATTCTGGATTAGCATCAACGGTGAATATCCTCTCCTTTCTGAGAAAGCAATGAAAGTTCTGCTGCCATTTTCAACTTCTTATATGTGTGAGCAAGGATTTTCAGCATTGGCAGCACTGAAGTCTCAATACAGAAATCGTGTGGACGCAGAGGCTGAGCTGCGAATAGCAGTGGGTACGAACATCGCACACAGGTTCGCTTCTCTATGCAACAGCAAGCAGGCTCAACCTTCTCATTAATCAAAGAGAGTGTCCAATAAAATTAATATTTATTAGCTTTAGTAAAATTTCATTAACAGTTATACTTCTTGCAGATACGAACTTTGCTCTTCCGTTGTTGAATTGCATTGATTTCCTCGACGCTGCGTTCGAGGTTAGCTAAAGCTGCCCCCCCCCCCGCTCTTCCACCGACCTAGCTGGCTAAGGGGGGTCGCGGACGTACCGGTGTTCGTCAGGGGGGTCGCCACATGTAAAAGGTTGAGAACCGCTGCTTTAGTGTTTTAGTTTTTTGTGATTTTTCTAGATCATATATTGAGAGTAGATTTGAAAAATGCAGCCTGGAGTCTGGTTTGTTAATCACTTTTGTAACAAAAATATTCTAGGAGGAGGAGAATAAAACTTGATTCTTCCAGTCTTGCTCTGTTTCATACATGGAATGAAAAGCTGAGCACTGCTTTCAGATGTTAGGAATGTGTTCAGATTTTTGGCAGGTTTTCGCACAGAACATTAGCAGAGATTATATAATAAAAATGTGGAGGAGTGGTGTACAATTAGGTCATTCATTTAATAATGTACTGTTGTTAGCTAACATTATCACACCAGAGTCACAGCTGTATGCAGCCTGCTTTTGTTCGTGAACGTGCAAGTATAATGTACACTCAGCCATAAAGCATATGAGAAGTGCAGCTGTCTATGCAATCCATGGAATAACTGGTAGGAAATTAAAGAGGGAAATTTCTTCAGCTTTCCAGAATTCTGCCAAGTTGAAAGCTTGTTTGATATGTTTCCATGAAAGGGTCCTTGCCCTTCTGGGACCTAGACTTGCCAAATATTATAAAATAGTTGCTGCCTCCTGACTGGCCAGCTCATCACAAATTGAAATGGTCAGGACAAACCTAACACAAGCAGCGAGATGAACATTAGCCCACTAATGATTTCCTGTCCAGAATCAGAGTATGCAATGCTAATATGTGAGGTCCGTTGCATGCCACAAGGTCCTTTAAATGGAACTTCTGCCATGGTGTTTAAGAAGATACTGATTCTTACCATGGGGAAAAAAGGAAGTGGGAGGAGCAAGAGAAAGAGTTGGTTGATTGGTTTTGTTTAAGGACTCTTTTCTTACAGAATGAGTGTAAACAACAATAGTAGTAACATGTCAGAAGAAACACATCACTGGGAGCTGGGGATAATGTGAAAGGGGAGGTAAGTGAGAACTAGCAAAAAAACTGTTCAGCTCATTCTCACCTGGGATGCGAGTCACCTTGGTCTGCAAATTCCCCTGTGACACCATAGTCATCCAGAAGCCGGACACTGGCCATTTCATCGGTTCCTGGTAGCCGCTCCATCTCACTTTTGTTGTCACCTCAGCGCCTTCTCCTGAACTTTCTCACTTTCATGTGATGTCCAGTCCAGTTTCCCGCTCATCTACACTGTGGATAGATTGTGGTAACACAGGGTTTATTGTTGAGGGGATTTTTTGTTTGGTTGTTGTTTTGAGAATTTTTTCCCCTTTTTTGTGCTACTCCTTTCAATGGCTGTCGCTGGTTTCAGTCAAGAAGAGATGGCAGCGCTATTTTTCGGCATCGGTCAGAAAACAAGTGCTCCAATTTTACTTTCTTCGCCACTAAACGTGCACACCCCTTCCCCAGGGGAATCAATTCAGTTGGGTTCTTTTGACGGCAGACAGAAATCTGGTGTGTGTCGGTGTCATTTACTGGCTGCAGCTATCTTTCCGTTAATCACGCTCCACTCTTTGAAAGAGGACTGAGGAGCTGGGCATGTGGTCACCAGACGATGTCGATTTTTCTCTGCAGCTCTCTTCCTCACCAGTGCGTAGTATTCGGTCATTCAGACTGCACAAAGCGCCTCCGCAACGCTTGTGTGTACGGTTGGAGAACTTGTCGCCGCCTTAGCCACCGCTTTTGTCGCAATGAGTTGGGAAAAAGGGAGAAAACTGAAAAAACACAACATGAGCAGGATGGTGTATGGAGGGTTACACGTGAGTGAGATCGATACCGGTCTGATTGTGTTCGAGAGCTGATCGATCTCGCTTCTACTTGTCAGCACGCAAGACAACTTCGACATCGGTCATCAGGAGCAGGGAGGCCGTGGCTATACCCTACTTCCCCATCTCGCCAACTGTATTTAGCACATAACAACTCCTCGTAGAATATCTACTTTGTTCCAGAAGCCAAGACCGAGGAAGGTGAATGATGTGCTCGAAGAAAGCGAAGAGCTGGGTGATTGGGATGAGACAGGAGGCTGGGGGAAAGTCCAGATGACAAAGAATATTTGCACGCGTGACAAGTGCGCGTGCACTGCAGCCTACATGTACACACACACTCAGAAGCCGCTGGAAAACGATTGAACAACCGATGCCGATGAAGATGGTGCCTAGCCCAGCAGCATCATCAGCGGTAGGACGGCCTGAATTATATAGGTTACTGAGGACGTCGACACTCATTCTCAGTTGGTGCCATGGCGTTTTGACCCCGAAGGGGTGGGGTTGTGGGGTGGTACCAGATCAGAGGGGTACCCATTGTTCGGTGATAAACGCCCCCGTCACCCACCACTAAGCACGGTAGGACGGCAGGAAAATCGATTAACGGCTCGCATGTAGAATCCTCCTTCGTCCTCCGCACCACCCACCCCTTCTCATTTTTCATTCATCCCCGACTTGTAGCGAACCTCCGCTGCTTATACAACAACTACCGGAACCATGCGGCAATATGCATTTGTTGAGATCCAGATGTCGATGATGCGAACAGACTGCCAAGATTTATTATCTTACATTGCTGCTGTATTGTATTTAAACTGTTGAGTAACTATGATTCATCACTTGTTTCGCACGGGACTTTTCTGGTAAGGCGCTCAGCAAGCAGTGCTTGTAACCCGTCTCCGAACGGTTCAATATTACGTGTTGTCCAATACAGAGTCTTTTGTGTTGTTAAGGTTGGGGAGTTGTATCAATGCGCACAACCATGAAAATGTACAACGACTAATGTTTTCATTCTTTTTGTAAACCACTAGCCAACTATTTGTAGAAAGCTTGCAAACCATGTTCATTTTTCATCTTACAAGTAGTGTGTTTGTAACAGGTTCAAGCTTCTTGATACTACAGTCTCAGACCATTTATAAAGTGTATTATAACAATAGGGCAATGTGAGCCATGAAGACATGATTTCAAAATCAAACAATGCCACTATTTGTGGAAGTTAAGGGTTTTTATTTTCCTTTGACTGGACTTTATGAGTGTTCCTGTTGCTTTCCTCAATAGAGACTGAGACGGCATACTTCTAGTATGTGAAATAATCGAGCATGTGCATGCGTGAAAAGGAAACAAAGCCATCATACATCTCAACCCTTTTCTCGACTTTTTTTGCACTCTTTTTTTCCTAGCTATGGTGCTGATGCTTGAAATACAAAAATCTTTCTATTTATATTGTTTATAGAGTCTTTATTTAGCAACAACGCTGGGTTTTTTCAAGTAACATATCAATCAGCTGTCCTTGTCCAAGTAACAATTTCCCTTGTCCAGAATTAGCGCCTGTCACCAATACCATGAAGTTTGGTTGTCCTGGGTTCAGCTCTTGTTTCAGCTGTTCTTTCTCTGCATGTGGCATCTGTTTACATGGCTGGCTGCTTTGCAGGGATGTAGACTTGCTGGCTTGATGTAAAATACCACGTAAAATTTCCCACCCACTGTCTTTTCACTTTGTCTAGAACCTCTTTTAGCAGTATTTTTACATGCACAGCTTTTCTGAACCACATGAAAAAAACTTTCAGAAACAGACCAGCTCAATACTTCATTCTCCTGATTAATAGCTACATTGTTTACACTGAGTCTTCTTAGTTTTTAAATTTTTAAGATAACTGAAAAAACACAGTATTCAGTGTCAAAGGGCAGCATGGTCCAAAAAACGCAAAAAAAAGCTCACAAAAATTGCCTCAGCAAATCTTAAGTCCAAAGCATCATGCAGTATTGTTTTGGTGGTTTTATTTTTAGGTGCCATTCTTCATGCCATGGCAACAGCACCTATCACTGCTGTAGATGTGGGTTATAAAGGCACACAGCTAAAATTATCTATGGAACTACAAGACAAACAATCAGTTGTTTTCAAGCCCATGTGGTGAGCATACAGACAGAATGTGTGTGAGAGAGAGACTGGGAGGACAGGGTGTGTATGTGCCTGCACACACATGTATAGAAGAGAGAGAGGGTGAGAAGGTGTGAGCTACTTTGTGCGCTGTCTATTGTGAAATCAAATGTTTCCTGTTTATCAATGCAGGTACAAAAGAGATTTTATTATACAAGGTGAACCATATGCAGGAAGAGATAGGCATAATGCTGAGGTAGCAGCCTTTCATCTCTCAAGGTAACACGTTGACCTAAAATAGAAGTTATAATTTGTAATTTCTCTGAGTACCCAGTTTATATTGATTATTTTAAAATTATAAGATAATGTTGTTTGTTAGACCTGTTGTTTTCATCTCTTATCATTGTGGTGTCCTTTTAATGCTGCTTGGCAAAACAAGGAAGATAAACTAATGCTTGCATTTATACAGAGAATATGTCATTTTCCCCATGAGCACTTCGAAATATAATTTTGGGGTTTCTATAGTGTCATTAAAAATTATTGTTGTGAAAGGAAAAATACTAAGACAAATAGAACTATTAATGTATTTTTTTTTTATCAGGATCTTAGGGTTAAGGCGTGTTCCATTAGCTGTTGGGCGTAAAGTTAACCTTAAACAAGAGGTTATTCCTGTTGCATCTCAGGCACTTCTAAACACATTTTATAAAGGTTTGTTTGTCATTGGTGCATAACAATAGAGTACACTGTTGACATTTTTCCAGATGCTGTTTTTATATAATATTGTGGAAAACACTCTTTATGAACATATTTGTGAATTTGAAATTTGTAAAATTTTAATGAGTACAAAAGTAATTCAAAAAATGGTGATGCAGTGGTGGTGTCATTGTTTTTCATTACTCCTAGTGAGTCATGTGTTGAGATCCTGTTTGGCATATGCCTTTTTCCATTTCCTCCCCCTTTTATGAATTCCCACAAGATAAAATCCTACTTCTTTCGTATTAACCAACCAAAGCAACGTAGAAATCACTTTTTCATAACTCTTGAAATTTTGCTTTTTGTTTATTTTCTCATTTGCTCGGATTTGTTTGTTTTCATCATTAGCATGAATCTTTTGCATAATCAGTTTATTAAATTTGAATTAATTTTGTTTGCATTTTTTTTTTGCAGATAATAATAACACTTGTTTCTATGGCAAGTGCTATTACTGTCGACCAACAGAAGGGGTATGTGCGGAAGGGGAAGTAATGGAGGGCACAGTAATCCTCTGGCTGCCTGCCAAGTTCATACTGAATACCACACATCACCCCTGGGCTCGAAAGTATAGAGCAAATGTTCGTGCAAAGTAGGTGCACAGACATCAGTGTTGATGTGATGGCCAACCCTTTATGGAGATTTAATTAGGTTAATAGTGTTGTAGACCCAGGAGTCAGAATGCCAGCATACTACTAACTGCCTTTAGTTAATCTCTGTCATTCTCTGAGAACTGAATTGTTCATGGTTTTATTCTGCTATTCTTGCACATTATTTATGCTACTTTAAAATCTTCATTGTTAAAACGATGATAATAATTTGACATTTTACTACTAAAGGCTGATTTAATTGCAAAATAATTTTCAAATGAGTGGGCTTAGTTTATCAAAAGATACTAATTTGTAAAATTTGAGCAACAAAGTATATTCCATTTCCAGATATACTCTATTGAACATCATAGTTCTCATCTGGGTTTTGAATAGAGGTTAAAATCTCATTTTTCGTTCTCTCCCAAAAGTTGTGTGACTGATTGGACAGTCCTTTATTTTAGATGTGTGCTCAGAGTTTTTATGGCAGTCGGTGGTGTCAATAGTTTAAATGAAGACCATCCACATGTACATTTAAAAACAAAAATTAAAAATATTTAAGAGCATTTTAGAAGTACATTTGTGTCTGTTCATGGCATGTATCATCTGTGGCCTGTATCATTTTGTGTTTGGTGTGTCATTTGTGTCTGCCATTTGTCTGTAGGTGGGAGACAGATGACAACTACTGTAAGGCTGTAAAGCAGCTTCCTCTTTACAAGACGCATGACTACCGCCTGCTGGATATCATAGACACCGCCATCTTTGACTACCTCATAGGCAATGCTGACCGCCATCATTACGAAACATTTAGCAACGTTGACAAAGGCATGCTAGTCATTTTGGATAATGGGAAAAGGTTAGTGGAGCCAGAGTGTAAGGGAGCTTAACAAATTTGTAGATGCATGATTTTTAAAGTTTACTTACATGTTTAATTAAATTTTTTTCAAGGTTTATAAGGGCATGTAAATTAGATGACATAAGGCAATTAAAGAAGTTAGTATCACTTTGTTATTATTATGCCAGAGGTTGAAATTTTTGAAATTCTGCCTGAAATTTATATATGTGACCTACAGATATTCAAGGAACAGGAATATGAAGAGAAAAAAGAATTAATTCTTTTCTGATCATAGAACATAAGGCGTAAAATGGTTAAGGGAACAACTGTTGCCAGCAACAGCAAAATAAGAAAACTTGACACTGACAAGAGTTGTAGGGTTATATGTATGAGAAGACAAGGCTTCCTGTTTTCGATTGTCAGAGCCTTCTAATCTTTCATTGGCTGCTTTTGTCAGCTGAGCAGGAAAAAAAATGTCATTTAAGTCTTATAAGAACCTGCATTTTTAATACACTTGTCTCCGTCTCTCTTGGATTTTGTTTATGCCCAGTTTGAGAAGATCAGTCTTTTAGCATCAAGGATCTTTGCTGAGTATTGATTAGCATTGCTAATATTTTTCTCCAGTTTCGGAAACCCATTCCAAGATGAGAGATCAATTTTAGCGCCACTGTACCAGTGCTGCATGTAAGTAGAATGTCGTTACAAGCACTAATTAAGCATATTATTAAAATAGACAGCCAAAATCTTTGGATTATTTTTTTCAAATTCTCTTCTGAATTGTGTGTTCATAATTATAATGAAGATAGGGGGAGGTAAGTTTTTTAAACTCAGTTTTGCACATGGTAACAGACTTTTATTGAGGCAAAAATTCTTTTCTTTTTATTTTTTTTTTATGTGCATGTATACAATACAGAGTTTTATTTTTCATTTGATGTTGTTTTCTTAGAGTTCGTTATTCAACAAGGGAAAATCTGAGGATACTCCAAGAAAGTCTTCTAAGCAGTGTTTTGCGAGAAGTTCTGAGATCAGACCCCATCTACCCTGTGCTCACAGACAGCCATTTTGAAGCCCTAGATAGGCGTGTAGCAACTGTTTTGCAAGAAATCGAAACCTGCATTAGCACAAATGGCCTGAACTCTATCATTTTGGATGACAGATAATATAAGTAGGAGTTTCAAATGTTCTTACAATGAACATTATTGCTTTTTAGTCCTTACCCAGCCAGTTCTATGCTTACTGAAGGTTTATTGAGTGTTATAGTTTGCTGCTTTGGGATACATTTTCTTTCTGGTTTTGCAAGGGAATGGTGGTTGTTGTGCCTTCATTTGTAAGCATCAACTTGGTATGGATTGCAGTTAAAGCTCATACATTTTTGTGGTTTTCTGCTAAAGTTTTCATAGTGAAAATGTCTTAAGTTTACATTATTGTTTTAAAAGAAGGCTTTATGGCATTATGTTGCGCTTGACAGGAGAAGGTGGTCAGTTCAATTCTTTGGACTTCCGAACTTTGAAAATGCTATCTGTCTACCCTTAGGGATATATACTTGAAGTACCAGGTTGAATCATTGGGTTCCACATTTCGTTTACAGTGCCCTATGCAAATTGAGCTAGTCAACATTCACTGCCCCTTCCCTTCCCATAGCTGTTAGAGTTTGAGACCTATACAAATACCTTTTTAATATCTGAATTTCTGTTAGAAATACCCCCATCCTTCAGACATCATTCATAAAAGGATTCAGGTCCTTACATTTCACTTTAAAGAATTGTAAATAATTGAAAAGAAAAAAAAGTGTAAAGACGTTGTTATATAACTGAATGAAGAAAGGAAAATATTGCAGTTTATGTTTATCCTTATATTTTTATTTTTGGCATCTTGGAGGAAGAAACCTATACCTTTCACACACCAATGATCTGGTATACATGAGGAAATGATAATTACTATACTTCTTTTTTCTTGTTTAGCAGGTTAGAGATTTTGTGGGTCTTGGAGGTGTTAGCAAGGTATTTAAGCTTTACCTTATATTCCTACTGTTAGCTTGTTTCTAGTTAATAATTTTGGCTTTTATTTATATAGTTAAACAACAATTTGTTATGGTTTGTTAAACATCGAAAAAGTTACCACATTTGCTGAAGTTCATCTTTGGAACTTTTTATTGTTCCTTAAAATTAAATGAAGTATTTTTTTAAAATGTGTGTCTTGTGCCATTTTCGGACTATGTTATGTACTATGAAGGAAGACTGGTATGAGTGGTGCTGCTGCATTTTTAGAGAAAATGAAACCAGTCTTGTTATGGTGGATTTTGCTGTTAAGAACTGATCTAAGGCCATATGACGCTAGGGGAGTTGAACAAAGTTGTTTTTTTAATTTAATGTTACTTTGCATTCTAAACACTCTCACCTCCCTCTGTTGGTGTGCTTGTATGTGTGAGTGGTTCTTGTTTCGACAAACCATTGTCACTATAAGGCACAATTTGATCTCCACAGCATTTTTTTTTTTATTTTTTTATTTTAACTAAAGGTTAAGTGACCACAATACCTGGCATCCTTGTCATTGTGTTACCTGATAAATACTATGTATTCCCTAATTGTGAACATTGGAAATTTTATAATGAATATTTATAGAAAATTCAGATGTGTGTCTGGTGCTTTTTCTGCCTTCAGATGCTAACATTCTCACATCTGTATGTATGACATCACTGTAGTACATCGATAGAGCAGTGAGTAGCAGAAACAACAATGAATCGTAACAGCAGCAAGTTGCACAAGAACCGAATAAGCAGAAGCAACACTAACAGCAATGAGTGGCACAACAACAAAATAGCAGGACTATCAGTGAGCAGCAACACTACCAACAGACCACCGCCACCAACAAAATAGCAGCGACATCAGCAAGTAGCATTACCAACAGCAAAACCACCATCGACCTTAATTTCTCCCTACAGTGGATCTGACTCACAAAAAAACGGTTGCTAAAGGTTAACATAAAAATGGCCACATTTCCCACACCGCGGCCACACAGATGCTCGGTCATAAAATATGTATAGAGCACGTGCCCCATACGTAGACCTGCGTTGACCGCATCATGAGTCCACAAGATGGCGACAGTCGTCTGCGGCACGTGATGTTGGAGTGGGAGATATGCATAGATATTTGCGTGTCTGTTGTATCAGTGTGTCTGCTATGTCATGCTCCACTGCGTGAACACCGAGAGAATGTATGGAACCTTACGGAAAATAATCCCCATGCGTTTTCTCGCTGATAATGACGACTGTGTGTGTGGTTTGGTTTGTTGTTTTGTTTTTTTTTTTTTTTGTGTTGTTTTTTTTTTAAAGAGAGGTTTAATGTTTTGGGGTAAGTGTATTGTGTCTTTTCAAGTAAACACATGATTTGTTTCTTGTTTTGTTTTGTTTTGTTTTTTGGGGTGGGGGCTAACGCAGTCATGTTTTATGCACGATGCTTGCCGCGTCCCTGGCCATGCATGCTGTCGATGCATCTTCGCCTCTCTCTCTCTCCTCCCTTACCCCCTCTTCCATATGTCGAAATGACAGATTGAATATATGGAAAGCTCAGGCTGATTTATGATCGACCAACACTGTTATTTAACACGGCATCTCGTGTTTAAAAGTCACTTATCATGATGTCACTGTGTGTAGTCAGCGTTAATAACTTTTTTGTGCCCTAGTTAACCGTAGTCAGCAAAACACTGATCGAGTGCTTTGTTTTGAAATCAATTTGAGTTATTTAATCACGAATTTATTTCCTCGAATTGGCTATTCAAGACAATGAAAGCCATTTACGATCCTGGAAAGTCAATATAATTTCCATTTTCCAGGATACACTTTTAAAAAAAAAAGTGAGCTTTTAAGAGCTAGCCTTTTAATCACTCAAAAGTGCTTCAACGTTATATAAAATAATTATAATAATACTAAAATGTAATTTTTTCCAGCGATATACGGCATATCCTAGTTTGTCTGTGTCGTTATTTATAGTATCATCTTCAGCTATATGTGAAAATAACATGAGTTATTGATTGTTGTGTACGCTACACTGGATTTTAAAATTGAATGATAATTTGGATTTGATTTTGGTATATTAAAGTATGCCAGGTTACAGTATATAAGTGACATTAAACCACAGCCTGTACAACTTTCTGTCATTTTAATCCAACGAGATTAGGTTAGGTAAAGTGTCATCGAATTACCTATGCTCCGACTTTTTTCATCCACTTTTGGCCTGATTTGACATAGCAGGCTAAAAGCATTTACATCAATTTGTAGCTAGTCATCATTTGATCGGATTATGTAGCAGGGAGGAATGTCTTCTGTTGTGCACTTCTAACTTTGGTGCAATTTGTCATCAGAAGAGTGAGGATCGTGAAGCGTGTGTTCGGATCTAGCTCTGGTACACGAAATTTCTCTTTGGATGGTTGACATTTGTTTTTAGGGACTGGCTCGCTGTCGTATATAACAGTCACGTGTTGCCTTGGATCGAACAAACAGATCCATCCCACCACCCCCGACTAACCCCATAGGTCACCAATCACTTATAACGAGCTCGTCGATCACAGCGGGTGTCGTTCAGGGTGATAGAATTATCTTCCTTTGCCATGTCTTCTTGACAAATGAAAGAAGCTTCTGACTAATCACGGCTGTGGCATCGGCCATTTGATGAAACACCGGCTTACACCATGCGCTGAGGACACCACATGGGTACCGATGCAGTGAATGGCGGGCACCACAAGCAGACAACCGCATCGAAGCAGCATAACTACACTGTGAGCACAACCGTTTACTTTTTAATAGTTTAATGGTATTTCTTCTAATTTGGTGTGCTATGTTTTATTACTGTTATTTATTATTTTGTATTTAACATTTTTTTTCCTTCTTCAGACCGAGGGTTTGATTTAAAGAAAGCGCCATTTCGCGTTCATCCTATTACCCTCATTAATGAAGAACTGTCAATACTGTTGTCGATCAAAGTAAGAGAGTTTTGTTATGTAACACGTGACAAGACAGCGTAGTCGTGGTTACTGCGCGAGACTTCTGAGCAAAACGCCGCGAGTTCGGAGCCTGCTCGGAACTGTGGCTGGAAAAAAACTTTCCATCTCAAAGGCTTGGATACTTGTGAGGAAGGTAAAACGGGTAGAGTCAGAAAGATTTTTGCGAGAGATCGTTGTTTCCAAAAGGGGTAGATCGTTACTAATGGCGATTTCCTTTTTGCCCGGCACAGAATAACGATGGAAACCGGAGACCTTTCGGACTATGGCTGGCACTCTCCCCCAAACATTGTGTTGGAGTGGCTGTCCTCATCCTGATTTTCTTGCTTGTCCAGCTGCATAATTCTCCGCTCATCTTCTTCAGCTCACTTGGAGCTCTCGAGTCACGTGAGAACGACACGGGCTCTCTGACCACGCTCTTTGCCCCCAACGAGCAGCAGGTGGTTAAAGTGGAGAACATCTCCATCGACACAGCAGCGCAGAGCCGCCGGGATGATGCCACGACAGGGTTCAAGGATGCAAAAGTGCTGCTAAGGAACCTTCGAGTGGATTTCAATGTCCAGCTCAACGCCAGTCGGTCGCCGTGGGACGTGGCTGCTGGCTGGGTCAGCGCACGGGAAGTCGTTCCAGAGGATGCTCCGGAACTTGGTGGGTAGTTTGCAGCAAGTCTTCTCTCTAGTTCTTTGAGAGTTTGGAGGGAAGGGGTGGGGTGGGTGATGAAAGGAAGGTTTGTAACCTCGTCACTCCAGCACGCGAATGAATGTGAAAGTATATGTGGGTACAACTGTATGTAGGCATCAGTTTATTTGGAGAGATGGCGAAATATGTGCACCTGTATGAAGGACTTATGTTTTATATATATAATACTTTAATGTGTGCTTAAAACAAAACCTGTCGATTGTGCTCACTTCACAGCTAATTATCTTAGTCTTCGCACCCACACAGCAGTCTTAGGTTCGCATACGGCACAATCTGTCACTGTTCATACACGTCCACGGCTGTCCTTTATTACCAAAGTATCTGAGCACGCACGCACGCGCACGTGTATAATGTGTATGACGAATTGAGGGATAGGATAAGGAGGGACCTATGATCGAACTGTTAATTGTATGAGGCGGTGGTGTCAGATTTGCCCCTCAATATGTTGTCAATCCCTTGCTCCTTGGATTCTGTGTTATAAAGGATTTTTTTCGCAGGCATGTTGCACCATGTGCTTCTATGAGGGCATCCCTTACTTAGAAATGTTTATGGGAACTCCATTATCCTTCCTTCACTCTTTCATTTATTAGTTCCGTTTTCCTCATTCATTCATCCGTTCTTCGTTTCTTCAATCCTTATTCATTGTTCCCTCCATGCACTCTTTATTAGTTTGTTTATTCCTCCTCCCCTCATTCATTTGTCCTTCATTCTTTCTTTTAGACATTCCTTTCTTCGTTTCTTCTTTCTTTCGTTCATTCATTCCTCCCTCCTTCATTGATCCCTTCCCCATATATTCACTCCTTTTCTTTGCCGTGCTCATCTATGTGAACCAGCTCATTCCTTTCGTCTGTGTGGATGACAACATTGCTTTATTTCGGTATGCTCGTGTCCATAACCGATATGGGGGAGAGGAAACGAGGGGGACGACGTTTGTAAATGTGGAACAAAAAAGTCATGTTATGCCCGTTGTCTGAAGCGTTGGTGTCGATGGACACTGTACAAGCTCACTGTCGTACTCAGCGTTCGTTAGGGACGAACGATGATGGACACGGCCATGTAAAGATCTCTACTGTGTAAGGAGGTGTCTTTTGCTGTGCTGTGCAGGTGCTGTTCTCGGGGATCTGGCGACCTCACCCATCACTTCAGCCGATTTTCTAAGTGGGTTCAAAGGGAAGCAGCTTAAGCTAGCCTTCAAGCTATCAAGCACACAAACCGTTGCCTTCAAACCTAAATGGTAACAGCACCTGTGTGTAATTATCTCACGGTTCTGTTGTGTGTGTGTGCGCGCGCACGTGTCAGTTTATTGTGTGTTTTTATGTATAAAGATGATATTATTTATGCCCCAAGAGAAAGTTCATGCTCATGACGGCAAACCTAGTATCAAACGCCTTCTCGTTTTCTCGAGGTACGACAGAGATTTCATCTTGGAAGGCGTGGCCATAGCCGGCAGGGACCGTCACAACGGGGAGATAGCCGCCTTTCATCTCTCAAGGTACTTAACTACAGATTGATGATTTGTGCGTGCGAGTATGTACGTGCGATTGAGTTCGCGAGTGTACGTGTGTTAATGTATAATTATAATGTGTGTTCACGCGCTCATTTGGGTCCTTATTTAAATTTATGGACGAATCGCAAAGCTGCCTAAAGCTTGTATGCTTGTCTGGATTCTGTGAGGACCACTGTTTAAGCTGAATATGTGCTGCAGTAACGAAAGCCCAGCTGAAACAGCTTTAGTAAAACGAGTTAACGTAAATCCGTTTTTTAAAACAGCAAAACAGTTCTCAAATTCTGAAATTCATCGCGTTTATTGCTGTTTTATAAACCGTTTTTACTCGATTTTAGGCCTAAAATGGGTTAAAATTAGAAGTATGTTGCAGCCATATTACTCTATCTACCTATGTAATATGTAGAACATTGCTTCAGAGTGTTAGGCTTGAGGAGAGTGCCAGTGACTGTGGGACGCAGAGTCAGGGTCAAACAAGAACTCGCTCTAGTCGCTTCTCAGCAGCTCCTGAAAACGTTCTATCAAAAAGGTGAGTCGCCAACCGAGGGTTGCCGGGAATATTCTTGGCGAAAGAGGGCGGAAATGGGTGAAGAGGGTATTCGTGTCTCATCTTTGTTCTTCCCGGCAAAGACATGTCCCTCCTCCCCATCCCCACGAGGTTCTGCCACGCAAGCACAAACCGTCTTTTGGTTTGTCCTTTCATGGTCAGCAGTTAAAATGCTCTTCTTTCAAACAAATTTACTGTCGGCTTGTTTATCTAAATATAACGTAGTGGGTACAGTCAGCGGTTCTGATTGCGAGATTGCGAACGTTGTAGGTTGTTTTTTTTTAACGGATTCGTGACTTTTTTGTGATTTACAAGTTTTGCTAGAATTGTTATGGAGAGGTTTTGGTAGTCGGAACGACTCTGGGTTGTTCGTGCATGCGTAGAACAGGCCATTGGCAGAACATCATTATAGTGGCTTCCCTGTTCAGTGCTTTGTGTGCCCTCCAGATGATAACAGCTGTTTCTACGGCCGATGCCAGAACTGCGTTGAAGACACCGGCGTCTGCGCCATGGGCGACGTCTTGGAAGGGGCGATCATCCTCTGGCTGCCTGACACCGTTCAGTTAGACGCCATTACACACCCTTGGTATAGCCATTTCAAAGAGAAGAACTTAGCCAAGTGGGTGATTCTTTAAACCTAACCTCTCTCCTCGCATTTTCCATTTGTCTTCTCCCCTCTCCTATGTTTTTTGTCACTTCAAGTCTCTTTCACTTGCTCACTAACGCGTGCATAACACAAAGTCAGGAAAACACAACTTTGCACCAAACCGTCCAAAAATACAAGGCTTTAAAGCTACAACCGGCTTATCACCTAGCCAGCCAGTCACACGCCAGTTAACCTGACATTCCCCTGCCTCACAGATACCCCAGCAACGGCAGCTATTGCGGCATTGTACGCCAACTCTCGCCGTTTAAGGAGAAAGGTTATCTGCTCTTGGATATCGTCGACACGGCCATCTTTGACTTTCTCATCGGCAACGCGGACCGTCATCACTGCGAGATCATCAGCAATATGGAGAGAGGAATGGTGGTCATGCTTGACAACGGCAAGAGGTGGGAGTTGCTCATGACCATAGCGAAATTCAGGTGGAATCAGTGTGGATAAAAGTATTATTTTATTATTCTATTAAAAATAAGTAGAGACATTGTTTTCGGTGTATCCGATTGAAGCAATACGAAATTTACCAGATGAAAGAATTAAAAAATATATCTTCTTGCCCGTCTGCTAGATCCATGGCTGTACAGGAAAGTAACGGTGCGTCATGCATCAGGGGAGCTAAACCAACAATCGAAAAACGAGTCAGAATTATGTGAATTATGCAACATTTAATGTTTTGCAGTTTCGGCAACCCGCTTGTGGATGAGCTGGTACTTCTCGCCCCTTGTGCGAATGCTGCATGTGAGTATTCTCCCCTAGCTAAGGTTTGCGGGAGACATGCCGATCTCTCTACAGAACTATATTGGTTTGCCTAGGAAAGCAATTTTTTTTTTAATGTAAACTGTATTTTACATTTTCATAGCCAATCATGATCAGTTTTTTTTCTTTATCCTTTTCTCCTGGCAATAACAACAGCTTTTTGCATTTAATTCCATTGAGTTTCATACACCATGCAGTGTCGCCTAGGGAATGAGTGGCACAGTTTGTAAAGGCAAGATGAAACACTCGTTATAGTAGAAATGCAATATAACCAGTATCACGCAAGAAGAGAATATCTTAGAAAGAACACTTTAAAAAAATTACAGCGAAAACCTTTCCAAAATGTGAGTAAAAATACAGCAGTGGTAGATGATATACAATTACCATATTACAAGCAATACTGGGAATTCAGATACGCAGTTACATTATTACAAGTGACATTAATGATTCTGATATGCAATAATTCTATTGCAAATAACATTGAGAATTCAAAAATACAATTTTACTGGTGCAAGTAACGTAGGGAATTCAGACACAACGTTTTCTGGAGCAAGGTTGAAATAAATCCTCTTTCATTATTATTCCGAAGGAAAACGGATAAGAAGATGATAAACTGCACCACACTCGAGAATATTCCTCTTTTGTTTGGAGCATGTACTGCTTGCTGCAGGTTACGTCACTCGACCTGGCAACGTATACGCTCTCTTCGACACAACGTCCTTAGCTACATCTTGGGGGAGGTGCTGAAGTCGGACCCTGTGCAGCCGGTGTTGTCACGTGATCACCTGCTGGCCCTCGACCGGCGCCTCGCGAAAGTTTGGGTAGAAATCGAGAAGTGCATTGCCATTCATGGGGTGGAAGCAGTACTTGTACAAAATGAGTAGATATGAGGTTTGAATCAAGACAGTTCCCGTCCTTATGGATGTCTTGCTGTTAAAAAGAAGGTGTGTCTTCCATGAAACAGCGTCAACTTTTTTCATTGTGTTGTCTTTTTTGCAGTCTGTGTTTGTGTATGAGGTGGATGGGTGGGTGGGTGTGCACATATACAGGGTGAGCCTATGTTATTTCTAGACGGCTGATCTTGTTAAAGGCTAAACACAGAGCATGGCAAAAATCGCTGAAAAGAAGTATTACAAAAACATATTCGGTATTGTTTTTGCAAAGAAGGAATGAAGAATTTTATATTAATATTTCTTCACATTTAATATGTCAACAAAGACAGGATATGACGTACCATATGCATGATTCAAGATGCGTCGTCTGCTTGTGTTGGTTTCAGTTAAGTAAACAATAAAGTCTTTAAAAAAAAAAACTGAGATAGAATGTATAATTCAACTGTTTTAAAATTTCAAGAACAGAAGTTTAAAATGCACGTGCTATGCTGTTTTCTGTTCACATTTGCATTTCATGGCGTATTATTTGTTCTGGATCCGTCCTGATGCTCACATTTATTTTGCATTTTTTTTCAAAATTCGCTTGATAAAATATCGCATTTATGTTTGCATTCAGCAAGTACAACTACTGAACTACACTTAATTTTTTTTTGCAAACAAATAATACTTTTAAAGTTTCATATGCATTAAACCCATATATGTCATGCGTTGTACACAGTCACCCTTCATAACAAAAACTAAAACACCTACTGTCAAATGGATGTTAATTTTTCATATGCTTTATCGCGGATCGCCCCCGGCGAATGCAGGCTGGCAGCCACTCGCTTATCCAGAGGCGGGATACCACGTACGTAGCGAACCTTTGATGAACGTAGACCACAACAAAGATGAAATTAAAGGTACAAATTAAAAGTTTTATCAAATTTAGGTGAAAATGAAGAAAGAAAAATTATTGGAAAATACACATACACCCGAGAAAAAAAAAATACAACCCCACGCCCAAGAAATGATGAGATATTAGTAAGGGAGATAACAATTTTTAAAAAAAGCAAAAACTGCGGCACAGTACTGTGAGAGTTCTTGTCCCTGAGGCCGTCAGGCGTCGTCTGCTGTAAGACTATTACCGGTGCGTCCCAAGCGCTGAAAGGCAGGCACAGAAAAATGTCTGACACGCGACATGCTCATTAGTTATTTTACTATTAATTGGACATCCTTATTATGTTGACCTACATGGCTGTTAATTTTACCTGTGCTCATTGGGTTGGCTTTCATTTCTGTCCCTTCATTCATCAAGTAAAAATAAAATGCTGTTTACCATTTTCTCTCGTACCGAGTTTACAACCGGTTCAATACTGATAAAAATTATTAATTACCAATCCTCGTACAAAATTTAATATCCTTTAAATATTCATTAAAGCCTGGAAGTTTACGATGCATCCAAATAAACAACAACACACAAAGTATGGCAGTAAAAATTATCAGTAAAACACGGAGTTAGCTATATGTCAAGCACAAATTCTCCACCGCTTATCTTACATCTTGAAATTAAATAACACAACGAAGGCATTCAGTATCCATTGCCTCCACTTACAGAATCAGAAGTTTTTAGTATAAAGGAGCAATGATTGCCATAACAATGAACACGAAGGGTATTGCATAGAGCTTCTAACACAGGCAAACTTTTTATTTTAAAAAAAAACTAAAAGGAATTACTTACCATTGAACTTTGTCGATTGAAGTTAGTTTTGATTTGTTCAGTCGTCATTGAAGGTCGATTAATTGATTGGACATGCTCTGGATATTGCAAAATAACAAAAAACATTTTTTTCTTCAGAATAAAGGTCGCTGCTCGCATTCGACATTCTGCTTCATCAAGTGCGCGAGCTCTTGACAAGGATGTACTCATAGCTCAAAATATCACCTTTGTCATGGAATATCTCCTTTCTACTGTTATTTTGTGTAACTTATATATGTATATAGATATGTAAAGTTATTTTATTACTTAAATTCTACTGTGTTACTGATGTACCGTCACTCAAAAGGTGTTAAATCACTATTCTCCACCACCACTACTACAACAACAACTAATCATAGTAGTAGCTGTTCTTATACAGCTCTGTTACTGAAAAGAAATCTCAGCGTATATAGAATACACGCAGAAAACTACCGTTCAGACCAAAACAAACCAAAATACAAACAAATACAGATTACAACATATAAATGACCACAGCAGGTACGCTGAAAGGAAACCGTGTGCACAAGGTGTATACAACCTTAATATCAACATGAACATGCATATGTCAAGTCTTTTGACTAAAAGTGAGGTGGAAAGGATTCCTTTTATAATTTAAAGAAGAAAGTGTCTTGAGTCTCGAACTGTTTTAATTTCTGAGTTCACTTGACATTCGGGTTCTAATTTCCATGGACAAAATGTCCCTAAATATTATATAAATCATCATCGTCGTCATTATCAGCCTCATTATCATCATCGTCGTCGTCGTATAAATGGCTCTAAAGACATTTTAGCAATGGAAAATTCGAATGCGAATGCTTAAAGAACTCTGACAGTGACAACAAATGCAGGCGTTTTGCCAGATATTCCTTTCTTCAAATATTTACACATTTTATTTCTGAAATCGTAGCACATTTCTCTTCGTAAATCACAACAAATTCGTGTCCTAAATTACAATAATTTGATCTTTTAAATTTCAGCACGTTTTATTTTTTCATTACATTTGTATTTTTTAAGTAGAGTACATTTCCTAATTGTATAACGGTAATATGTTCAGAACTTTTTAAATGTAGCACACACTCACAGTCTTATTGATATCCTAGCACTTTTTGTTTAGTGGTCGCAAACGGTTGCAGTTCAGGGAGGTGTACACACAAGTATAGATCTTCCTGTATTTCCGCTAATTAGTTTAGCAATAATCAATTCTGTGACGATAAAGCTTAGCGCCTGTCAGGCATCATACCCGCATTGCATGCTGCACCACTCCTTGCATTATTGTACTTTTGGCCTGTGCAAATTTGCAAATAAAAGCTTTTGTACCTGTCCAGGTTTGGGTTCAGACGTTGGTCAAGGTGGCTTGTGTTATTTTATTTTGTATTGTATTGATGTGTCTGAGTCATGTACAGAATACAACATTTCTAATATCTAGAAAATACATTTTGTGAGTGTGTGTGTGAGAGAGATAGAGAGAGAGATAACGCTCGCATTATTTATTTATCTATTTCTGTCTCTTTCTTTCAAATAATTCTTTGGTGAAATTTTTTAATTAGACTTATCGACTTCATAATGTAAAGCCATCAAACGTGCTCTCGCATAAAAACATGCTAGCGCGCACAAAAATACACACACATACGCACGCACTCCCCCACTCAGACCTCTCTCAGTATATTGTTCCATTAAATTCACAGAAGTCGTTATCAAAGGCCATCATCGACTAGCACATTGTCCAAGCCAGTTGTCTGCACGCATGTGTCCAGCTCCTGCAACACTTTCTTCAGCCGTCTGTCCAGTGCCAGGAAATGGCTGTCTATCAACACCGGGTGGATGGGGTCGGACCTCAACACCTCCTTCAAGACCCGACTGAGAACACCGTCCCGCAACAGCTGCAGGCTGTTCCACGTGGACGTCCTTAACCTGCAAAGAATTATTAAATCATGCATGATGTCAACAACTCTGCTCCACATTACTAATGCTTTTGGATCGCTTGCGCTCCAGCCTTGCCCCTCATCCCGACACCCCCAACTCCAACACTCGATTCTTTCCCCTTTCAAGGAGTACGATTGCGCATTAACGAAAAACTTCGTTCAAGCAGGCCTGAGTCATGTTTGCTTATCTCCTGTTTCATGTTTTGTAATACTACGGTTAGCAACAGGTGTGCCATCGACAATTGTAATAACTCACATCACTTTGTTTTACACCATAAAATAACGCTCGTTATAGGTTCTTATCATCTATATTATCTTATTATTAACTGACAGCCATATAAGCATGTATTTTCGAAGCTGACACGCCAGCTTCCGGAGATAAGACTAAGTATTGGCCACCTTCAGCAATATATATGTAGATATTCACTGACCAAGTCGTCTTAATAAACCTCATGGGGTCTAAGTTATAAAGCGAGGGTAAGTAGTTGCCCTGGGGCAAAATGGGGAGCTCAAAGATAAGCATGTTGTTTCTAGAGTTATAAAGCAGAAGTTGTTTTACCTCTGGAGCCGTAGTTATAAAGGGATGCCTTAAGGTCAAGAAACATTGTGTCCACGGGATTTCAACATTGCTTTAGAACTTCGGAAACAAGATGCTTTTCATTGAGTTCCCCATCTTGCCCTTGGGAAACGGCTTACTCTCGCTTCATAACTGCGATCCCAGATGCATTCATCTTAATGAAGACATTCGCCTCAATGTACTCATTGAGGACGTGATGTCTCGTCAAAAAAGTTCTTCAGCTGTGTCTTTGTCGTTGTTAAAGAAAAAGGCAAGTCATATAGCAAAGTGGGATTAATTTGTTATTTCACTTGCCATTCCCTTTAACTGTGCAAGCGGTACAACCACAGTCTCTGCCAGTAATAAAATTATTTATTTTTTCATTCCTTGGGTCAAGTTTGCAACGTTTTTATGCCCTTTCTAGTAATGGTTTGTTTGTTTTTTGTGTCTGGGTTTTATAATAAACATATTTTTCTTTAAGGAGAGAAGCTTGATGCATAGACACTTACATGCAGCAGTCTTGCAACGGAGCAAGAATGGCGACATCATCATAATAAGGATTTCCAAAGCTGAAACACACAACCAGTCTTATTTCTCTCTATGTAAAGTTACTCAAAGCAAGGGCTAAGGGACGCTTTGAAATATTAAGGTGCCCTCAACCTAATGTAGCTATGACAACAATAATGGCTATGGTCTGAGAGATGGTGGCATGGTAACAGTGATCATACACACATGCACTCAGACAGATTCTGTGCGATGTCTAACAAGTCTTCCAATGAGCGACTTGTCCAGTATCACATTCACCATACATACATACATGTTGTTGTCCTTCTTTTAGAAGAAGTGCGATTGTGCAATTCATGTTTCCTGTGGCTTCTCAGGTGACTCCGCAGGTGTCTGGCACAGGTGGGGACCTGGAGCGCCGTTGTGATGACTACTGGAGTATTCGTTGACGTCGCTCTCGTGCAGCACAAGTCTCTGCCGCCGGTTGACCGCAAAGGTTATGGCGGGGGATGTAGATCATCATACACCATTTTCTTCAACTGGCTGTAGATTCCAGCTCTTTTGTCTTCGTGTTCCACCACTGGAGGTTATCCTTGAAGATGACCTTGTAGTTTTTGCGTGGGCGACCATGCTTCCTCTTGCTATCCTCTAGCTCGCCCAAACAGCAGTTGGCCGGGTGCGATGACCTTCCCTCCTGATGACATGACCCGTCCGTTTGGTTTTTAGGAGTCTGGATGGATGCTGGTACAGTCTACTCTTTCCAGGACTTCTAGGTTCGTAGCTTTGTCCTGCAATCGAATGCCAAGGATGGTGCGAAAGACTTGCACGTGGAGGTTGTCTAGTTGTTTAAGATGATTGCAATACAGAGTCCAGGTCTCACAGTCGTAGAGGAAAGAAGTAAGGACAACGATTTTGTACACTTTCAGTTCTGTGGAACGTTTTGGGTTGTACTGATTGAACATCTTGCTATTAGTCTCACTAAAGGCTGACCGGCCTTGCTGACCCTGATGATCCTTATCCAGTGATGCAGCACTCTAGATGATGCTTTTCAAATACTTAAAGCTGTCGGCATCTTTTTCAGCAATGTGCCATCGATGTTGATGCTGGCGAGTAAGGGGCACAGCAGCAGTGTCGGGAGTAGGGTGGTAAACACTATGGTCGTTACAAGGCTGATGGTAAGTCCGAACGCTCTGGATGCCTCAGATAATCTGTCGAGCATCAGCTGAAGGTCTTTGCTCTCTTGGGTCAGGTGAACACAGTCGTCAGCAAAATGGGCGTCCTGTATGAGATTGTGGAGGCATTTAGACTGTGCCTCGAGGCGTCTGAGGTGGAATAAAGAGCCGTCCAGACTAACCTGTAGGTAGACACCCCCATGAACTTTCTGGACGGCGTGTGACAGCATGCAAGTGAATACACACATACATGCATATATACTACATACATACTACATACACACACATTCATTACTCATTTTCTCGTACAAACCAACCAGTCTGATACTAGCAGTGATGATGACGTGAGTGAGGGAGTGGTAGTGGCATTGGTTACTGTGGTAGTGGTGGTGGCGTTTGTTGTCATTATTGTGGTAGAGAGTTGGTGATGTGGCGAACCTTTTGCCGTTGTCCAGCATAACCAGCATTCCCGCATCGGTGTCGTTGGTGAACTCAAAATGATGACGGTCGTTGTTTCCGATGAGGAAATCGAAGACGGCCGTGTCCATGATGTCCAGCAGCAAGAATCGATGACGTCTGTACACGTCTAGTCGGCGGATTACGTCACAGTAGGTCTTGTGCGAACTGTTTTCAGATTCCTCGTATCTATGAAGGTGGAAAAAAACCCAATCTATGTATAATTTGATGTGAATTAGCGGCAGGCAGTCTAAACACTGTTGTCAGATATTTCAGCACCTGACTTCAACACTGTATGATGTACACAGACTTTCCAGCGTCCCCCACCGTCAATACGTGTGACGTATTCGGACATTCCGACACCTTTCACGTACCCAGATACTCCAGCATCTACTGCCATCAACACGTGTGATGTACTCAGACATTCCCTCCAATCCTAGCGTTAACTACAATATTTGGTCACTTACTTTTTCAAGATAGCCGTCTTGAAGCCTTCCATCCAAGGATGCTGTACCTTGCTGAGGACTACCTCTGGTGGGAGCCACAGAATGATCGCTCCTTCCACCAGACCGTCGCGTGTACAAACTCCAGATTGTGCGCTGCAGTGTTGACACGCACCGTAAAAACAATCTCTGTCCTCTAAGATGAAAATGAAACAAAACAAAAAAAAACCGAATCGCTTATATTCAATCTATAATAATTATTATAATTATCATAATTATTATTATAAAAATCACAAAATTTGTAAAGCTCCTACGGAGTATGCTCTTAGTACCTCAGAACAAGAACGAGACATGGACAGCATCCAAGGCACAGGAAAACAAACACATAACATATGAACTATGAAAGAATAAACAACAGTACTTACGAAGAATAGAATAAAATACAGAAAGCGCAAACAGCAACCAAAAAACAAGAACTGAGAGTAACATAATTTTGCAAAAGAAAGACGAGTAGGGAAGGGTGTGGAAAAGGACTAGCTTACAGTCAAACGCTTTGGTATTTTCCCAAATGCAGCATGGTCAGAAAATATTTCTCTACACACATGAGTTTTCGCTAAAGCTTTCCTGTCCATCAGCGAATACTTTTTGACAAATTAACAATGCCCTTCTTTTTCATCTCTCTTCTGTTGTGCTTACAAAAACGTCTTTCCCTTTAGAGATTTTGATAAAGTATTTTGTCTGTGGTTTGAAAAAATTCAAAAAAGGTATTTGAAGAGGAAAACAGTTGAAATTCTTTCATGAAGTAAAAAAAAAATAGTTAACGTAATCAACATTGGTTCATCCTATTATTAGTATTATTTGCTTTTACGTTGTCCTGTAGTCGAACTCTGCTTTTCTACCATCATAGTTCCAAAATATAAAAATTGACCTGTTGATAAGTTCGCCCCTCCATTCATCGACAGTGCATTATCATCTCTGTGTGCTGTGTCAACACCTCTACACGGCACCTGCTTACATTTAATATGAACTACCTTATTCAGACTTTGATAAAAGTCATTTATAATGTGGGCGTAGAAGCATGCTGTTGTCATTGTGGAATAAGTCATTGCCAAAAGATAAAAGATCCCATCAATCACACTGCAAGCATGTGCTAAAATAAACAAACCACTTCTATCATTAATTACAGGCCAAAAAAAACAAAAAACTATAACACTCAAACCAGCTTGTTCTCAAATGTCAGTGAATAAAAAAAAATGTTTTTGGTTTATGTGTTAAAATGTAGCGTTTGCTGGTCATGAACTAAACAAATAAGTAATTATGGAAAATTTGTGAAAATCCAGAAAGATTCAGGAATCTGTGTGGGTGTAGGACGTTTTTATGGAAATTACTGTGTTTTCCGCTGTTTTCAGTCAAAACATTCAGTGACATACACCGGTGTACTTTTCTTGCACTTAAGTAATAAGAGTTAATTAAAACTTAAATTTATTATTAACAGATATTAGTTATACAATTTTGACTTTAATGGATCCTAATTTTCCATTTTTCTTCGGAAGTGATGAAGACATCACGAACTTGTATTACTGGACACCTGGCAGACGACTGTTTCCAGTTAACTACTAAAACGAGGCATGAGACTACAAAGCTTCCGGTTTATTCACATTTCAGCCTCACATTACAATTTATCAGTATATAAAAGTGACTGACTTACAAGGATAACAGCTATCACGCTGAATGAGAAACATCCAGAATCAGTGATTGACAATCAGCATCAGTCCACACAAACTATGGCGGAAACTTGTCTCGATCTTTTGACGTCGACAGCGACGTCATCCGCAGACATCGTTTACGTTATTTTGTAATGACGTATTATCTTGCTGTTTCTTAGAGTTCGCGCGAGAATGTCTTCACACAGGAAGTTGTCATTCTGTCTGGGTCACTATGGTAACCATGACATTCATGTGGAGCGACTACAGGAGCGAGCTGGGCAAGAGTGTTACTGGTGTAAAGTTGTTTTAGGGTTTTACAGAGAGACAGACAAACAGAGACATACATACAGAGACAGACATTATACATACAGGGACAGACATACAGAGACATACAGAGACAGAGAGAAAAATAGAATAAAATGCAGACATTCTATCTGAAGTACATGTATGCACGCATCTCTCTCACACACACACACACACACGACTCAAGCACATAAGAAAAAAAAAAAACCGCGCTCAGTATCTCACAGACCTTTTATATAGAAAGTCTTCTTCAGTCCCGCAGTCGCCACCGGCATCACCTCTGTACGAAGATTGATTTTACGACCAACAACTAACGGAACCCTCCGGAGATTTAAAATCCTGAGGAAATGAAATAAAAATTAGTTACAATTTGTCACTTTGTTTGGTTAACGAACTTTTCTCGCACATGTCCGTGGTTTGGTGAAGAGAAGGAGAACATCATTTCCTTTTGTTAACGTGACGAAGATTTGGAAAAAAAAAATAAGAATGTGAAAGAACCCAGGTGATAACAACTCACCTTGACAGGTGAAAAGATGCAACTTCTGCATTGTGCCTGTCCCTACCCAGTACACCATCAAGAGCTAAAAATGTGCTCCTTTCGTAACTGCAATCATGTTAAATTCGTGGGAAAATGTTACTTGAATGAAGTGACGAATAAATGAGTTAATGACATATCTTAACAGTCTGTCTCGATGAACTGCTCAGCACTCTTAGTTTTCATAATTGGAGTGATTTTAAAAGCAAAAAAACTACTAAATCGTTTCGTATGCATAATGTATCAACATTAATATAATTAACAAGCACTACTCACAATATACAATATGATGCGTGCACAATGATAAACATAGTTTATAGTCTTTTGTTCTTTCTCTCTCTCGCACACACACACACACACTTTTGTGAATTTGCACGCATATTATATTCTTTCTTTCAGCACACGACAACTGAAATGTTCAAGCCGCTTACAACATTGGCTTGAAGACCACCATCTGCTGATGCTGTAACTCTAAGGTCAGCTTCAAGCTGAGTGCCTAGAGTGCTAGCGCTCGCCTGCGTGACCTTTGCCCTGGCCAAGGCGCCCAGAATGGCCCCTACGGGTCACAAACAGACAAAGCGTATATCTCGTGCTTCTTGAACAAGACAGCTCAGAACCAGAACCACAACCACGACAAGGTTGAAAAAGGGAAGAAGAATGATAATAAGAAGAAAAAATGGAATAATTTACCGAGGCGCGGCGCAAAGTCGGGGATGATCTCCCGCGCAGTGACCCAGGCGGAGGCGATCTGCCAGGGAGAGAGAGGTCCGGTGAGCGAACGGTTCAAATCCACCCGGTGCTTCTGCACCAGCCGCTCGACCTTTAGGTCAAGGACAAGGTCGGTTGCTATGGTGTCCACTGTGCGGTCTTTTGCCGACGGTGCACTCTGATCTGGACGTAGCACGATGTCCGACACGCTGATGAGAAACACTATCGCCGCCACGACGATAACCGGAAGTCGCAGTCTTTGCTTCAAGAGTCTGGGAAGGTAGGCTCGTGTCCGTGAACACCTATGCTTTAAAGACTCTGGTGTGTTAGGCAAAAGACGGATGGAGGGATGAACAGACGGCCCAACCTGAAGAAGGAACGAAAAAAAAAAAAAAAACAACAACACTGGAAGAGGATGCTTATAAGAAAAACCGAATGATTTCTTTGTAAAAACAAATGAAGCCCAAGGTGACACCCATGGTGTATGATCACATTCATCTCTTAAATCGCTCAAATACATCCACATAAAGAAACTCCCACCCAAAAAAATTACAGCACAAAAAACCTATTACAAATATTTTTGTTTGTTTGTTTGTTTGTTACAAATGACATCCATTATTTGAAAACAAAAACTCACTGTTGCGACAAGTTCATGGTTCGGTTTCATTTGTTCCCCTTGATTGCGACTGTCTGATTCCTCATCCATGCTGTATATCATATTAAAATCGTGTCTGCTGGTTGATTTATAGTAACCGGTGTTAACAAAATAAAAGTACCCTCAAATTTCTATCCACGGGTTAGATCTTGTGTAGTTTATAAAACATCCTACAAGGGGAAATGCTTTAACCGGTGCCCTTTAGTATCCTCAAGGTACGTCTGGGTATGTCTAGGGTTAGATCTTCTGGTATGTCTTCAGATAGGTTTAGGGTTAGGAAAGAAGTTAGGGCATTTTTAAATAAAAACGATATAATTTTGTTTTATATTTACACGTTGTAATTTTGTTGTGGGATAAAACGCTAAAATTTTTGTTTTTAAAATATTAAATGCTATGATTATGTTTTATATTATTAGTCAGTTTAATCATTTTTATTATTCTGGCAGGAGATAGGAGTGGGTGGTCTCGCACCCACACGGGAAAGAAATGAAAGAGGGGAACTTGTATACCTGTACTCCGCCAACTGCTGATAGCGAAAGATAAATCAATATAATGAAAAAATAACAATGGGTAGTTCAGACAGTGCATATATACCTAACCCTGCTCGGAAAGCTCATGGTGTTCGCAATACCTTGAAACTTGAGACTACGCACACACAAACACGAGGGGCGATCGGTAGTTCAGAGGTTAAAACACTTGTTACCATTGCAGTGAGAGGCTTTGGGTTCAGATCTCGTTTTGGGACACTCGGAATGTGGCACCTGTTTGAAAAGCTTGGGTTATCTCCGGATACTCCGGTTTCCTCCCCCTGCCTCCTTCTCCCTTGTCTGAAATTACCTCAAGGTGGAAGCACTTTACACACACACACAGAGTATGGCCTTCTGAAGCATGGCAGTTATGTCTTTATGTTTGACCTGCACTTCAACCTGCCTGAACACAAGTCATGTAGTCATGGCTGTCATTATATGTTTTTAACTTATTGCTGAAAGCTGTCCATAGAATACTTGTCCCAGTTAGTTGTTATAGTTGTGAATGTATTTTAATTTATCAGGGACTCTGCACAGTGTGGTTTGCCTCTTACAGTCAGTCTTTCGGTTTATTCACATTTCAGATTAACTACTAAAACGAGGCATTAGGCTACAAAGCTTCCGGTTTAGTCACATTCTTTGTTAAGGCTCGCCGAGACTAACAGCGGAGAACTTCACAAGAGGCTAAGCGTTGGTCTCGGCAGACAGACAGCAGTCCATCTATACACGTCTATGATCAAAACATTCAGCAGTCATTCGACAAGTTCAGAGACAAAGCCAATCGGTCTGTAAAGAATGATTTTATTTTTGTGACGAACGTACATTATAACCTTACTGAATGTGCATCACGTGTAACATTCCTTCCTTCCTTCCTTCCACACAAGCTTATCAGGTTTTTTCCGTTGCCTTCCCGCCCACGGACCTCACCAAGCGTGACTCTGACATGATAAAGACTAGAGATAAATACTAAACTGTTCTAATAAATGTTTTTAATGTCCACCATCAGTGACAACTGGCACTTGTCTCTTTTTAGGTCATCATTAGGCATTGTCAATATTTTAGAACGCGTGAACCTGAAAAGAGTGCACGAGCATTTATATCTTCTGTCCAAAACATAAATACACAAAAGGGGGCACTATAGACTTTTATTAATGTAAAAGAAAAGAGACTGTTCACAGAACACAGATAAATAACTAATCAAATGAGTAAACCCTTGATTAATTAGACATTTCAGCAACCGTAGAAATTATAGAGATTACTTGGTCTTGTAATAGTCTTGATCTTTATTATCAAAAGGAAACTCAAAACTCTGGAGAAAGACAAGAAAAGAGTTTGATTTAGAAAGACCCTCTGACACTAATTGCAGACATATAAACCCCTTCTTTTAATTGCAATATATTTTTTATTTTAATCTCATCTCGTTGCCTCTTTAAGTTATAGCACACTTATTCCTATTATAAAAAAAAATAATTTAATCATGTGTTTCTGTATTAAAGGATTATTTAAAGTATATTTGCTTTCTAATTACAGACGCTGAATTTTTCAATATAGTAACCTTAAAATGTTTAATGTACACAGGATTACAGTTATATCTTGGACAGACCCCAGCCTACTGGGTTCATTGAGTTCATTCACAAGTCAGCAGGAAAGGTCATTGTGTAAAAATACACATGGCCTAGAACCTCTCTTTGGTAGATAAACAAAATGATTCTATTTTTATATGGCTTGACCAACTGTCCTTCCTACTTACCCCCTAAACACACCTGGACCGTTGTGTTCTTTATTCTTTATACAAAACTGTACAGCGTTTGTGTTTGCACATACACAGA
This sequence comes from Pomacea canaliculata, assembly GCF_003073045.1. Classification (NCBI taxonomy): domain Eukaryota; kingdom Metazoa; phylum Mollusca; class Gastropoda; order Architaenioglossa; family Ampullariidae; genus Pomacea; species Pomacea canaliculata. The sequence continues at coordinate 14,086,027 of NC_037600.1, forward strand.
TGTAAGTCTCTCTCTCTCCTCACACACACACATATATAAACACATGCACACGCAGCTATAAATGCATTCATAAACATACAAATGTCTATGCTTATGTAAATATATACAATAATTCTCCTAAATTCACTGAGGTCGTTATCAAAGACCATCATCGACTAGCACATTGTCCAAGCCAGTTGTCTGCACGCACGTGTCCAGCTCCTGAAACACTTTCTTCAGCCGTCTGTCCAGTGCCAGGAAATGGCTGTCTATCAACACCGGGTGGATGGGGTCGGACCTCAACACCTCCTTCAAGACCCGACTGAGAACACCGTCCCGCAGCAGCTGCAAGCTGTTCCACGTGGACATCCTCAACCTGCAAGGTGAGCAGAAATATTCAGATGCTGGAGCTCGAGAAGTCCATCTTCATCTTTATTGTAACCTTACCAAGTGACCCTTTCACCTAAAAGCCAAATATTCGATCCTCCACCCTCACCCCACGCCCTACCCCAACTGCCTCTGCTACCATCCGCCATCATCGGGATTTCACCCCGTTCCACTTCCCTTCCCACCCAGTCTTTTCACGCTCTGATGAGTTCTGAATCGTCTCTCGCGCGTGCAGGTGGCTTCACAACAGCTGTGCCCTCGACTAGAGACTGACTGATCCACATTGCTTGTCTCGAAATGATGTCAGTAAAGCTTTACTGTCAGTTCCAAATAAATGCATTCACAAATTACCAAAAACAGATCGAGATTTGGGGCTTTAAAGAGAACTTTCGTCGCAGACATTACAAAAACATGGCAACTGTGCTCTTTCAGCCGTGTAATACACGATTCAACGAGAAAACTCCAGACGCCCAGCCCTGTGGACAGATGTCACATACCGAGAGTGTCCCAAGTCGAGATCTGAACCCTGAGCCTCTCACTGCAGTGGTGAAAAGCGAGTGTCTTAACACTAAACTCTTCTGAATCTTAGATGATTAAATTAAACTGGTTTAAAACAAAAAACAAAAAATGACCGAACACGTGACCCCAACTGTAGGGCCCAAAACTCTACCAGAAACTCTGCCACATGTTCCTGTGCTGTGCTGAGCTTCTTTGTTTCGAAGTACAATATAATGCAATATAAATGATCGCAGAGGGCAATTAGAAGGCAGGTCAAACTGTCATAATAAACAACCAGTAATACTCGTATAGCACAGCATCAATACCATCACACACTCATACCAGCCACTCAGATAATCCCCCATCAGACGCTCGTATATCACAGGAGGCTCCCGGTAGTGGAGTGGTTCAGATATTTGCTTGTCACCACTGCAGTGAGGGGCTCTGTGTTCAGATCTCGTCTCGGGAAAATCTCTGTTTGTGACACTTGTTCGTAAGGCCAGTTTTTTGTTTTATTTTGTTTTGTTTTGTTTTGTTTCGTTTTGTTTTGTTTTGTTTTGCTTTGTTTTGTTTTGTTTTGTTTTCACCTTCCTCTTCATCATCCCTCTCTCCAGCAATGCGATATCACTTCAAGGTGGAAGCACTTTCCCAGTAAACCAACCAACAAAAATATTATCACAGTTGAGACCCAAATACAATCAAAACTTATTTAAGACACGCCGTGAAACTATACTATATAAGACAACCTCCTGTTTGTCCTGCTCGCAAGCACTAAGAACAGACGAACCAACGTGCTGGCAAGACTCTTCTGACAGGATATACGTATCATTAACATACCTGTGGCGGTTTTTTGACGATTTCCTCTGTAAGGACATGCTTATCATTTTTAAAACTGTAGTAGTTAAAAGACGCGCAAACAGAAGGGACCTGATGTACCTACATGCAGCAGTCTTGTAATGGAGCGAGGATGGCGACTTCATCATAATAAGGGTTGCCGAAACTGAAACATAACAACCATTGTTAGCTTCGTGCTTGAAACTGGATGAGGTGGGATGAGGTGGGGTGAGGTACCTGAATTTGTAATATTTCTTACATCATTTGGGGATTGAGGTGTTAAGAGACCCCGCTATTCCCAGGACCAATATTTTGTGAAGATGGCGCCCACTTCTTCTTCCTTCACTGCTTTATCTTTCCTCTGTTCTCTGTGCAGTCAGATAAATATCCCGACAGCGGGGTCGACTGAGAAAATCTGTTGCGCAACACAAGTATCGAACCGGCTTGCCACTAGGTTTGGACGCCAGTGCTTTATCTACTCCGCTACCCACTTCCCCGTATGTACACATGCATACACATGAGTGTTTACATACATGCAAGGATACCATGATACGTGCACACAGCATGCCCAGATAAACGCATAATAAATAACTACTGCGTACATAATATTCAGACATGCATACACATTTATTACAATTTCCTTCCACCTAAAAAAAGGGGACAATACCCAGCCCATGTTTTACATAATACTGCAAACCAGTCAGGTAACTCATCGATATTAGCAGTTATGAGGACGGTGTGCGTGTGTCTATCTATCTATCTATTCCTCTTTGTGCATCAGGTTGCACATAAGGCCTCAACCAGAGTCCGCCACCGATGTCGATCGGCTGAAACACGCTCTAGGTGACCCCATGTCCAGCCCTTTCCTTTCATCTCCCTTTCCACTGTTCTTCTCCAAGTTTCCTTTGGGCGGCCTCGTTTTCTTCGGCCGTCTGGAGTCCATCGTAGGGCGACTCTGGAAAGGTCTGCTGTCTGCTGGCGGTGTGCGTGTGTATGGGAGGGTATTGGTGTTTTACGCCGAGCAACAACTAAGGTTACATTACAGCAAGGCAGCCAGCCCTGTAAACAGATGTCACATGCAGAGAAAGAACACCGTGCCCGACACGAGAGCCGAACCAAGGACAGCCAACTTTCACTGTATTGGTGACGGGCGCTAACTGCTGAGACACCGAACCGGTAGTAATGATGGCTACAGTGGCAGTGATGACATTTTGTTGTTGTTGTTGTTGTTGTTGTTGTTGTTGTTGTTGTTGTTGTTGTTGTTGTTGTTGTTGTTGTTGTTGCAAACCTTTTGCCGTTGTCCAACATAACCAGCATTCCAGTATCGGTGTCATTGGTGAACTCGACGTGATGACGGTCGTTGTTTCCAGTGAGGAAGTCGAAGACGGCCGTGTCCATGATGTCCAGCAGCAGGAATCGATGACGTCTGTACACGTCTAGTCGGCGGAGTACGTCACAGTACGTCTTGTGCGAACTGTTTTCAGATTCGTTGAACCTAGAGGAGATGAAGTAAAAGCTTATCTTTCTGGGTGACACTGCGTTAGACACGTGGGTTAGTCCATGCGTACTCCAACAGTCAGGGTTAAGGTCAGTGTCTAGGTCACATGGGACGTGCTCACACATTCCAACACTGTGCGTGACGTATTCACACATTCCAACATCAACAAGGACCAGCATCATGTGTGACGTACTAGCACATGGTGGCGCTAAGCCTGTGGGTGACGTATTCATTCCAGAACCTACCAGCCCCAACAAGTACTCACACAGTCCAGAACCGTCCAGTGTTCAGGTCCTTTGACAGGTTTGTTAACGTTTGTCACGTGACCACACAAACCAATAACATCTGACTCCCTCCAGTTTCCGTCACTTACTTGTTTAGGATAGCTGTCTTGAAGTCTAGCCTCCAGGGATGACGAACCTTGCTGAGAGTTATCTCAGGTGGCAGCCACAGAATTACCACCCCTTCCAGCAGCTTTTGATTCGTACAAACACCAGATAGTTCGGTACAGTGGCGACACGCACCGTAGAAACAATCTCTGCCATCTAAGGCGAAAAAAAAAACAAACACAAAACTCTCAGTACATGGTTTTTAATTTCAGGGACTTGCAAAAGAGTGCATTCGTTTTTATTAACAGATTTAGAAAAGGTATGGCTTCTCTGTTATCCTCAACTAATACTTGCTGTTTACAACCTGACTCAAAAATTTTAAAAAATTCCTTAAATCATTATTAATTAAATCGAATGAATTCTTTTAATTGGACTATTGAGCCTACAGCTGGTACAACACCCCCGCTCTTCATTGAAATGCCACGAAAAGTCCAAAGTTCTGCCCCAGGGTGAAAAAAATTGAGTTTGAGTGACAATGATGTCTGCCTGTACAACCTTATGCCTGGGGATGCTCACACAGTAATTTCATTGAATTATCCAAGCAATTCAACAACATGGGCTGGGATTTGATTTGACATACTTCATCCGAAGTTCGACAGCGAGAGATAATAATCGTGGAAGCACGCGGCTTCCACCATGCCAAATGAATCATTTCAAACAGAACAATCAATGAGATGGCAATCACCTGCTGATGTACACATGTAATCGGTGATTAACGACATGAACCGAAAAAATATTGCGATCCGCTAAACTGAGCTGTTCCCCCAATGTTTACCACAAAATTTACAAATGAATCATAACTGTTTTCAAAGTTTTAGTACACGATTTTAAACAAACAATAACAACATCCAGCTGGCAATGTCCTGTGCTGTGTGAGTTCACTAAAAGTTGTTCTTAACCTGACTAGACTATGAACAAAAGCTTAAACAGATATAAAAAAAATTGCCACATTTAATCAAACGTTTGTCTGTATTCTCTCAGCTGATGACTTGATATTAATTATCTTCAAAGAAAATGCAAAAATCGAGAAAACTTATTGTACTTTAAGTGTAATTAATGTTTTTTCTCGCTGAAACTGAATGCGAGATCTTTATACATTATTTGCAGGCCATACCTGTTGACAACATTTCGCCATAGTCTAATGACATCTCATCTCAAGAATCTCAGGAAGGGTTCAATACTTAACTGACCTTTGACATAGAAAGTCTCCATAAGCGACTGGGTCGCCACTGGTATGACCTCGCCACGAAGATTGAGCAAGCGGCCAACAGCTAAGGGAACCCTTCGGATATTTAAAATCCTAAGGAAATGACAAAACACCGGTTCGAATTTATCATTTTTTGTGCCAAGTCATACAGTTTAACACCTTTTAGTTTTGTTGGCGTTAACGTATGGGAAATCAGTGAAGGTCTTTAAGGTATGAAAAGAAAGAAAGAAGAAAGGAAAAGAGGAAAGAAAGAAAGAAGCCAGTTGATAAAAACCCACCTTGAAAGGTGAAAAGACGCAATTTCAGCATTGTGTCTGTCCCTGCCTAGTTTACCTGCAAGTGCTAAAAAAGTGCTCCTTTCATAACTGCAATCATATTGTACGATCGTGAGGTAAAATGTTGCCGAACTTTAGGTCAACTACATTTTATTTGAATGTTGTTTTATAATTTATTTGTGCGTTGAAATTTAAATTCCTCCCTCTCACTACTACCCGAAAACAATGCAGCACACTCCCATAAACAGATCGAAATAAATATTCGATCTGTGCTTCGCTCTCTGCACACATGTAAATATAAATATAATAATCTTACAACATCGGCTTGAAGACCACCATCTGTTGACCCTCCAACTCCAAGGTGAGCTTTAGCTGTGTGCCTGCGGTGTTGATGTTTGCCTGAGTGACTTCTCCCTTAGCCAAGGCGCCAAGAATGGCCCCTAAGGGACAATCATAAAGTTAGCTTGTCCTTCTTGCAATGATGATAATGATGGTGATGAGGAGGAGGAGGAGAAGAAGAAGAAGGAGGAGGATAAAAAGAAGCTAAACGAGAAAAAAAAAACAAAGAAAAAAAAGAAAAACAATTTATGAAATCAAGAAAAACAATGAACAAGACAAAGTACAGCTTACCAAGACGCGGGGCGAAGTCGGGTATGATCTGGCGAGATGTCACCCAGGCGGAGGCGGTCTGCCAGGGTGACAGCGCTCCAACGAGCGAGCGGTTGAGATCCACCCGGTGTTTCTGGACAAGACGCTCGACTTTCAGTTCAAGTGTGGGAACGATCGTCTCCTTGTCCTCCGTGGTCTCCTTCGCCCACGGGGAAGCTGGACTTGTGTGGAGGGCGGTGTCCGAGAGGCTAAAGCAGAACATGATCACCGCCACGGCAACTGCAACCAGAAGTCGCAGCCGGTGCTTGACGAGTCCGGGAATGTATGCACGTTTCCATGACGATGTATGCCTGGATGGTTCGTGTGCTTCGCGCAGTGGTCGGACGGAAGCAGGGATGGGCGACCATCCATCGGGCTGAAGACGGAAGAAAGAACCTTAAATGACATTTTATTTGCTGAGAGTACTGCTAACGAAAATTTATTTAAAGGTCTGGTAGGTTGCAATTTGTGTAACTTGGTAAAGCTTAGTCCATGATATTGTTTTCCAAAGTCTTGACGAAAACTCAGTTTTAGAAAAACCAGTCTACCAAGCATCTCCATGCACAGAAAGTACATTAGAGTTATTGTAATAATATCTTGAATTATACTGATATAATTATGTAGGATTATACGCAATTGCATTATGACAGATATATATGTTATCGTAAAATCCCTTTCTATGTTGTCCAGTGACATAAGCAATTAAATCAATCCTTTGTTCGTTTTCTTAATCTGCTATGAAAAGAGAAAGAGAAAAAAAAAGGGGAAGAGAAGACTAAAAGAACTCACACCCACACACACACGTTGATGACAATAGACTATTTGAATTATTCAGAATAATTATTACACAATCAATGCCAGCACATCCAACCGCAACAATATAATAATTCTATTTAACATAAGAACTTTTTAAAACATGACACCCGACTTATAATTTCTAAATACAAATATTATTTGCGAAAGCGAGAACTCACTGTAAAGTTGTGGCCGTGATCGTGATATTGGTTAATTAGTTGCCCTGTAGGGAAGATGTCCGACTCTTCATCCATTCCGTGCTCTTAATTAACAGTTTTGTCTGTCGGAGCAGGCTGCTTAAATACCAGCCGGTGTAAGCTGATTGTGTTATCCCCTCGAATTTCTGCTCACCGGTAAACTCTGGTGTACTGTGCGAAACCACTGACCTATATAGGTGGATTGCTGTCTGTGTGTCGAGCCATCGAGACCAACGTTTAGCCTCTTGCAAAGTTCTCCACTGTTACGAGCATAAACAAAGAATGGGACTAAACCGGAAGCTTTGTACACACCTGCGTCGTTTTAGTAGTTAACTGGAAAAAATCGTCTGCCAGCAGTCCAGTAATACAAGTTCGTGGTTGGTGAAACTACCCTTATCGTGTAACCTATTCATTTCCACCTCCTCGAGCATCTGTAGGACACATCTGGAATATTCTAAAACTGCTCCTGTGACAGTGGAAAATCATCCTCATATATCGGTCTAGTGCAGGGATGGACAACCTACGGCCCGCGGGCCATATCCGGCCCGTGAAACTTCTGCCCACTGTGCAGGAAATCGGCATGTTAGTAATAAAAGAAGACATAAAAAAACGAAAAAAAAAAGGGAAGAAGAAGTATTTATCCCCACGTAGGGGCGTCTCTCAATCTTTTTTTTCGATGGACAAACATTTCGATTCAGTTCTCCGACTTGGTGTCTCTACGATGAGGCCGGACATTCAGAAGTTGGTTTCGGGTAAACAACTTCAAATATCTCACTAATTACTACATAATTAATGGTAAGTACAACTTGTTTCTAATAAAAAATGGTATCTGCTCTAATTTTTTTTTTCCTTTTTGTATTTTTGCGGTGAAGTGGCCCGCGACACGGCTGTCCGAAATGGATATGGCCCGCGGCACGGCTGTCCGAAATGGATATGGCCCGCGACACGGCTGTCCCAAATGGATATGGCCCGCGACACGGCTGTCCCAAATGGATATGGCCCGCGACACGGCTGTCCCAAATGGATATGGCCCGCGACACGGCTGTCCCAAATGGATATGGCCCGCGACACGGCTGTCCCAAATGGATATGGCCCGCAGGCCGAAAAAGGTTGTGCATCACTGGTCTAGTGGTAGGAAGTACCACGTGTTGACACTTCATGTTAAGCTGCCACGTTTGAACTCTGACCCTGTTCTGGGTCGATTGGTTGCAGCTGTAGGGGTATGATAAGTCAGAGACACTAAAGAACAAGGATGCCATCCCTCGCGCGGGAACAGATCTCTTGCGACGCGCATGCGCTGGACTAAGTCATTGCTTTGCCTTTTCCGGTTTTGCTTTGCACAGTGCGTCGCAGAGCTACTGTCGATATTATTTTGAGATGCCAGGCACTAGCTATGCGATTCCAGGATGCCCTGCATGGAAAAGTCGACACAAAGGTTTATTATTTTTTCCACATACGAAAACTAGACAATCAAGACTGGGGGAAAAAAATCTGAGAGCTGTGAATCGTTGTGATTCTATCTTGAAAGAGCGACCATTTGCTCCAGACATTTCAAACCCGAGTGTTATATTGAAAGTTAGCCACCACGTGGGAGAAATGTAGGGTTTTATATTTTAGGACAGTGATGCACAACCTTTTTCGGCCTGCGGGCCATATTCCCTTCCGACACGCGTGTCGCGGGCCGCTTCACCGCAAAAATTACAAAAACAAAAAAAAATAGAACATACCATTTTTATTAGAAAAAAGTTGTACTTAGTGGGATATTTGAAGCTGCTTTTCCGAAACCAGCTTCTGAATGTCTGGCTGCATCGAAGAAACACCAAGTCTGAGCACTGAATCGAAATGTTCGTCTGCGAGGCGATGACGTAAGAGGGGTTTCGTCCGTTTCATCACTGAAAACGTTTGTTCACACACATAAGTACTTGTAAACATCGTGATCATCCTTAACGCTTGTTTTCGGAGATTTGGAAAAGTTTCTGCAGGCAACACTGCGTAGAAAGCAATTGTCTGCATCTCTCGAAATTTGTCAAGTAGGGATGTCTGGCTTTGCAAGTCGATCAGTTCCAGTTGCAGGTCTGTCGGGGCACTTGACACATCTGCCGCAAATGGATTTTCGAAGAGACGTATTTCATCCTTCAAATCATGAAAATCCTGAAATCTTTCACTGAAATTATCCTTCAAGAGCCCCAAAAGTTCTATCATTCTTTCTTTGGGGAAAGACATATGTTGCTGCTGATCCTGACGTAGAGATGTACACGTTGGGAAGTGGACAAGCTCCATCCTTCCCGCCTGCTGAATGAAGAGTAGTAATTTCGCTTGGAATGCTGTTATGTCCGCATACACATGCGAAATCAACTTGTCTTTCCCTTGTAGTTTGGTGTTGAGTTCATTCAGATGTGACCTGATGTCGCATAAAATCGCCAAATCCCACAGCCACGAGGGGTCGTTCAGCTGAGGCACTTGCTTTGATTTCTCCGTCATAAAAATTTCAATCTCATGTCTCAAATCAAAAAACCGTTTAAGTACCTTTCCTCGGCTTAACCAGCAGACTTCACTGTGAAAGAGAACGTCTTCATATTCGCATTCTATTTTTGTCAAAAATTCCTTGAAAGTTCTGTGGTTCAACGCCTGTGATCTGATGAAATTTACAGTGCTGACCACAATCTTCATCACATGGTCCAGATTCAACACCTTGCCACAGAGATTTTGTTGGTGAATAATGCAATGAAGCCGCAGAGGCTCGGTTGCATTAGACTCGACGACTTTTCTAATAACCCTTGATGCCAGTCCGCTGTGGCATCCAACCATACTTCTGGCACCATCGGTAGTCACTCCCACTAATTTTTCCCAAGGAAGAGCAAGACCCTCTATTACGGCTGAAACTTCTTTGAACAGGTCTTCGCCAGTGGTGTTCCCGTGCATGCCCCTCATGGCCGCTAACTCTTCTGTAAGTTCAAAATCGTTGTTTGTACCGCGAATAAATACCAAGAGTTGAGCGGTGTCGGATGAGTCGGTTGACTCGTCAGCAGCAATAGAAAACATTTCGAAACGTGCTGCTTTGTCCCTTAGTTTTGACTGGAGATGTTTCCCCATATCTTCCACTCGCCGTGCAATTGTCGTGCGAGAAAGGCTGACGGCTTCAACTGCATTCTTCTTTTCAGGACACATGTCCTCCACCACTGCTAGCAAGCACTTTTTGACGCATTCACCGTCGGAAAATGGCTTCACTTCTCTGCTCAAAATGTGAGCAACTCGGTAGCAATATACAGTGAAACCGTACTAGTGTGCTAGCAGTTCAGAGATAAAAGAGAGCGATCGAGCAGACGACACTGCAATGACCAAATGGTCATCAAGAGTAACATCATGTTTATTATTACCAAATTTTATTTTTTGACATTGAATTGTTATTTCCCCTTCTGGGGAGCGGGTCGCAGGTCGACCCGTGAGAAAGGTGTGGACACGCACGTGCCACAACGAGACGGTCGACGTTCAGTTGAATTCCGAAGTCCTCGGGGGGAGGATAAAAATCGGATTTCCAATCAGAGAAGGATTTTAGGTTCAAATGCCAGTGATGACAGCTAACCTATTAACCTGATGTCACTAACGTTGACAACAGTATAGTCTGGCTTTCAGTGATATTCGGGTTGAGCAGAATAGCATGCAAATTAAATAGCTTTTAATGTAGATAACTGCAAATTTTTTAAGACTTTTCATAAAAATATTACACATATTTTGTTAAAAATGTTTTACCATATTTTTTACATTATTTGTCACTAGGAAAACAGAAGAAACATCGTAATTAAAACGGTACTTCTCTTTTCTGAGCATAAACAAGGGAAACAACCCTGCCCTCAGTAGCTCTAGTACTTCTTAACTAGACACAAACGAGAACTTTTAGGAAAGCTAGGCTGTCACCTAGGGCGCAGTCTATAGCTGTACTAAGCTGGTTGTCTTTGGCATGGCGCTCCTTGATCGTGGGTCGTGCAGATGGTGGGACTTGAGGGTTCAGAGGAGCTCGGGTTGTCTCCATGGAACGTATGTGGTCGTGTGGGTCAGGGTGGCGCGGTCGTTGTCTGCATTGGACTTATCGGTCACCTTCTGATTTGCTTCTTTGCTCTAGGCCAGTCTAGGGGATGTGCTCGTGAAGTTCTGTAGGCACACCTTGAACTTTTAGTGTGTGTGTGTATACCTTTTTTTTTTTTAATAAAGTTTGCTAAATAGTCAGCATTCGCCTACGGCATACCACGTTGAACACACCGGTTCTCGTCCGATCACCGAAGTTAACCAATGTCGAGCCCGGTTAGTACTTGGATGGGTGACCGCCTGCGAACACAGGGTGCTGTAGGCAATTTTTACCATTCTGTATCATACTTCTACATCATAGGCTGCATTTGCTTGTCAGCTAGGTATACGTTTTGCCGTAATGAGAATAACATGCCTGCCACTTGTTTTTGTTGACATTAGCGGGTGAAGGAGCTTCCGATTCTTTCTCAGCCAGGTCCGTCTCTGGCACAGGTGACGTTAAACAAGAATATAAGAATAACAAATATTCTAGGTTACGACCTGTTTGCGAAGACGATGATAAGACAATGCAAAGACGTGTACAAGACATTTATTTAGTCACTTTTGCAAGGAATAGCGTGAACGCTGTCCGCCTTACTAATAAATTACACACTCGTCACCCACATTTGGGATGATCGCAAGGGTCAACCCGCCCGAAGTGCAGGCCTCGTCCAAGGTTGTTTATTTTTATTATTATTATTGGTTTTGGTTTTGTTCTTTTCTGGGATTTTGTTGTTGTTGTTTTTTTTTTTGTTTTTTTTTTTGTTTTTTGTTTGTTTTGGTTTGGTTTTTTTTTTCATATTCTTGCAGGAGACCTTAACTGCATCACTAACTCTAAACTAGACAAAATTGGAGGAAACCCACACAAAGGAAAAGCCGGTCAGGCCGAACTATCGAACTATCATATGCGGGGCCGAGAGCCGTAAGAACACTTACTTTTTAATCGTGAGGCTGTTTGCCTCAGAGGGGTCCGAACCGGTGATGTGCTATTCTTGTCATAGAAAGGGCTTATAAAACAAGCAAAATTGATATCAAATCACAAAAAAGTGTCATGATCATGATTTTTTGGAGTTGTTTGTATAAAAACAAAAAAATGAAGCAAATGGCAATCAAAGGAAGAGAAGCACTAACGATATCTTTCTTGGGACTGATTTTCGTTTTATGAAAGCACTGTCAGAAGCATCTGCTTCTCATTTCAATGTATCTTCTGCCTTTTGGAGGATGCAGACACTTCTCCGGTGCTGCCACAAAAAAAAAAAAAAAAAAAATAGAGAGACATGTCATTACACCATACAGAGGCAGCCTTGGCAGTACGCGGGTCCCTGCGGGGCAGAGAGCCACAAGTGTAGACTATATACTGTACAGGGACATGTGTTTTAAATAATAATAGATGTTCATGTATAAAGTAATAATGTATATAATAATGTTCATGCATACAGTCAAACCGTACTAGTGTGCTAGCAGTTCAGAGATAAAAGAGAGCGATCGAGCAGACGACAGTGCAATGACCAAATGGTCATCAAGAGTAACATCATGTTTATTATTACCAAGTTTTATTATTTGACATTGAATTGTTTTTTCCCCTTCTGGGGAGCGGGTCGCAGGTCGACCCGTGAGCTAACCTTGAAACCTGATGTCACTAACGTTGACAACAGTATAGTCTGGCTTTCCGTGATATTCGGGTTGAGCAGAATAGCATGCAAATTAAATAGCTTTTAATGTAGAAAACTGCAAATTTTTTAAGACTTTTCATAAAAATATTACACATATTTTGTTAAAAATGTTTGACCATATTTTTTACATTATTTTTCACTTGGAAAACAGAAGAAACATCGTAATTAAAACGGTACTTATCTTTTCTGAGCATAAACAAGGGAAACAACCCTGCCCTCAGCAGCTTTAGTACTTCTTAACTAGACAAAAACAAGAACTTTTAGGAAAGCTAGGCTGTCACCTAGGGCGCAGTCTATAGCTGTACTAAGCTGATTGTCTTTGGCATGGCGCTCCTTGATCGTGGGTCTTGCAGATGGTGGGACTTGAGGGTTCAGAGGAGCTCGGGTTCTCTCCATGGACCGTATGTGGTCGTGTGGGTCAGGGTGGCGCGGTTGTTGTCTGCATTGGACTTACCGGTCACCTTCTGATTTGTTTCTTTGCTCTAGGCCAGTCTAAGGCAGTGATGCCCAACCTTTTTCGGCCTGCGGGCCATATCCATTTCGGACAGCCGTGTCGCGGGCCACTTCACCGCAAAAATACAAAAAGGAAAAAAAAAATAGAGCAGATACCATTTTTTATTAGAAACAAGTTGTACTTACCATTAATTATATATTAATTGTTGGGATATTATAAGTTGTTTTCCCGAAACCAACTTCTGAATGTCCGGCCTCATCGTAGAGACACAAAGTCGGAGCACTGAATCGAAATATTCGTTCATCGAAAAAAAAAAAAGATTGGGAAACGCCCCTACGTGGGGATAAATACTTCTTCTTCCTTTTTTTTATTTTTTCGTTTTTTTAAGGTCTTCATTTATTACTAACATGCCGATTTCCTGCACTGTGGGCAGAAGTTTCGCGGGCCGGATGGCACCGCGTCGCGGGCCGGATATGGCCCGCGGGCCGTAGGTTGTGCATCCCTGTTTTAGGATAATCGACTTTTCCAGTGGTTGTAAGTATTGCTGTTCCAGATCAAAAGATTTATAGTCGTAAAAATAATCGAACTATTAATCACATGGTATAAGCACGAACTTGTATTACTGGACTGCTGGCAGACGATTTTTTTTTTTTTTTTAGTTAACAACTAAAACGAGGCAAATGTAGACAAAGCTTTTATTCACAATTCATATTAACTACTAAAACGAGGCAGGCTTGTAATAAGCTTCCGGTTCTTTGTTTATGCTAGCCGATACTAACAGCGGAGAATTTCGCTAGAAGCTAAGCGCTGGTCTTGGCAGACAGCACTCCACCTATTCACATCCATGGTATAATCAACATTTATCCAGCACTGATTTATAACCACGACATTGACACATTAAGTATAATGTATCTCTTAAAGCAGAAAATAACAGCAACGTGAAGTTGGGATGTGGTTTTAACACTATAACATTATGACCAATTTTAATCTTGCACAAATGTAAATAAAGGAGATGATACAAAATTAATCAAAATACAAGGATATATATATATATTATGTCAAGTCAGTATCTATTAATTTTGTGATGACAATTTTAATGGATTTAGGGATTTATGTTGTCGCCCCAAGCCATTCCTTCATCTTTCTCTCAATACTTCCCTCAATCCAAACATCCCTGGCTGCCTTCATCCCTTTCCTGATATCGCTGTTGACCGTCCGATATTCGGCTGATCCTTCAGGGTTGTTTTTTTTCTACCTCTTCATGGCCCACCTTCGGTCACAAAGGTTTATAATGTCTTTCATGACCAAGGGTTGGGTGGTTTTTTTTTCTTTGGGCGCCCTCTTCGGCTGTGGACAGGGGCACCTCTTTGATGTTCCCTGAGAATGTTTCCACGTCACAATCCATTACTTTTAGGGTGGAAATTTTGTTTTTAATCTGGGCCTGAAAGGTTTCGCAGTAGCAGGGTCTCAGAGTTTGTTTAAGTCAAAAAAAATTGGGGAGCTTCACCTTCAGGATGGTTAAGACAAGGGAGTGGCCCCTGTTTATATCTGCACCTAGAACAACCCTCGTCTGGGCTTCGTTGATGCTGGATTTGAAGCGTCTCGGCAGCAACATCTTTTCATGGACCGAATTCTTTGGAGAATACCAGTTCAGCCTCGACATTTTGTGAGGTGGAGGGTGTTGGCAATGGCTAGCCAGAGCGACCTCCAGGAGCCTCCTTTCCATCATTAGTTTGGCACAGACCATAACGGCCAACAGCTCCTGCTTATTGACGACCTTCGATTTCTAACTCCGATTACCACAAAGATTTATTTTTATTATTTCGGGACCGACTTTACAACTTGTTCTAGCTGTTTATACAGTTGTTCACACTCTTTTACTTCGTGATTGTCGTGCGTGAAGATTGGGGTATATACCTGAATAATGGGAATATTGTGGGGCTTAGCAGTGGTGCGAATAGAGATCAGCCTGCTGGAGATGGGGAAACAATACAACTTTATTAACTCACAAGGGCAATTACAGGTAGTGCTCAAATGCTAGCAATATACAAATAGGTATGGAAGAATACCTTTTGACTACAGTGAATAAGTTCTCTCTCCACACACACAACAACAACAGGCACACCTGCCGCACGGCCTTGATGACGACTGCTCCAATCGCTTCTTCATGCAAGAGAAATCCTCCACCATGGTTTTTTGGCTGTTGTTGTTGCTGCTAATGTTTGTTTGTTTGTTTGTTTGTAAGACAAGTACAACTTACAGGTGTATGACAAGGACAACTTACTGGTGTATGACAAGAGAAGGACAAGCACCTTTTACAATAATCAATCAGCTCGAGTTGTTGTGCAACACCGAGTGTGAAATAGCTGCGTAACATCCGAGTGCTGTTTGACCTCACCATGCACTCAGACCACGAACTCATATCCTATCCACGTCCATGCTCAGATATTGAATAGTTATTAAATAATTGCGCAACCACTTCCGTTATTCTTTTGACTATTATTTCGATTACATTACTCCTCATAACTGGAAAACCTTTCGTGGCTACTGTACAGTGGAGGTACACGGTATATATAGATATATGTATTGCGTTATTATCATTATTTTTTTATTAAGATCCACACACACAATTATGCAAGGTATTTAATTAGTGCAATCGATTTGCTTGCGCCCGGACACCCAGACTGTCACGTTCGCGACTCTACTTCCGCCAACTGGAGAGGAGGGGCAGATATGATCCCATGGCTCGAGAACGGGAAGTAGGTGTCCACCTTCCTCCGTCCGACAATCAGCACACCTGCGACCCATCAACAAGTCTACATGAACAGCTCGTGTCCACAGAGCCTACCCTAGATGACGTCATTTGGAACGCGTAACGGACAGAAATGAGCTTGGACTGTTTTACTGCAAATTGAAACAGAAGACACTTGAACTGCTTCCTGCTGACAGTTGCCTTGAGCTGCTTCAGGGGCGGTAGTTATTGGTATGAACTGCTTTTGGGATGTGAATTTTTTTGACTTTAATTGTTGGGTAAAGCTCAGTGCAGGAATATTTACCTGTTAATTCCATTCTCGTGATACCCACCTGCAACCATCAAATGTTCACAAAAAGGTAACACAAATGGTACACGGAGATATTTAGGGTGTGAAGGTCTTAGACAATGGCAGAATGAAGCAATACATTAATTACACATATTTGTTAAAAATTACATTATTTTGACTTTTTTCTGTCTGAAGGGGTGTACTTTGAGAACAGAAAGTGGGAGTTTATTCAACTACTGTTGGGAAAAAGCAGCAATTATTATTTTTATGTTTGCACCCCCTAACTTTAAAGGCCTATAACAGTGCAAAAATGTTTTCAATTGATTGGTTAACATCAGTCCACATCACGGCTATTAATTTTACTTTCTCTTCTATTCTGTCCTTGACATAAAGGCCTACAAGTAATATCTTGCACAGATTCCCCATCTTTCCACCCCAGTATTCCATAGTCCTTTCATAACAGCATATTCATCTCCACCCTCACTCTCAAAATCAACATAAGAAACAAAAAACAAA
The DNA here is from genome assembly GCF_003073045.1 of Pomacea canaliculata. NCBI lineage: Eukaryota > Metazoa > Mollusca > Gastropoda > Architaenioglossa > Ampullariidae > Pomacea > Pomacea canaliculata. Next base: position 14,102,480 of record NC_037600.1, read on the forward strand.
AACAAACTAGCATTTAACACATTCTTGCAACAAAAATAACTAGACAAAATATATTTATCATCTTCTATTTGAAACATTCCCTTATAACAGCTCAAAATGCAATACAATTCAAATAACAATCTAAACAATAATGCTTTAAGAGCACGAAGTTGGCAGCATTTTTTTTCTAGCACAGATAAATTCCTTGCATATACTGCAGATCCCATTAAAATCAATGGTAGCTGTGTTTCTCACCAACAATAATTTTGCGATGGATTTTTCATGAACAAGAGTATCACTCTTACTGTACTCTTGATTGCAAACAGTCATCATGGTTTACTTGAGATTTAGGAGTACAGAAAACAGTGTATGAATTGACTTTAAAAAAAACTCAAGCTATAACTATGACTGTAGGAATTGCAATCAGTGCATTTGACTTGAGTACAATCTTATAATTCCTCAATATCATTTCTTGAGAAGATTCTTCAGGAAAATAATTTACAAAGCTGGCATTTCATGTCCCACAAGTCACATCTTTCTCAAATCTTGGCACTTTAAGTCTCCTCAAATGCCACTTCGGCCTGCGCTCGAACATAGAATGTTCCCTGATTGCAAAACTCCTTTACTTGCACATAGAATGGGGCACCAAAAATTTCTGCTACTGTTGGCGACTCAGCCAAGTTCTTCACCACTTGGAACTTTGCTTCTTTTGCTTCTTTTGTGTTGACAGTGCTGCGATCCAGTAAATACTCTTTAAAGCCTGCAGTGTTGTTCATCAATTGCTGGCCCCAGGGAAGAAGGGCAAGGCTCTGCAGGACACTGAAAGCTGCCACCTGAAGGTCAGTGAACGGCTGCTTCGCAATAGACCAGATAACGTCAAACGGGTTGGCGCACAAGTGACTAAACCAGCCTTCTGTGACCTGCAAGAGCTCTACTGTTTGGTCTGCAATCTGCAACATTAATGGATTGCATGAAAAGAATAAGTGAATGAATCAAACACTTTAAAAGAGTTCAGAGGCAAGAGATTTTTGTTCTGACAAAAAAGAAAAAATCTTCAAGGGATAAACATGAAGTCTTGTGAAGATATATCAACAGAAAAAAATGTCATGTTTCACTTCATAATAATAATAATAATAACAATAATAATCAAAAAATACTTTTCATTTATAAAATATATAACATGCTTGTCTTAAGTGAAAGCTTGAGTGGCATGTCATTTTAGACATGGACCAGAACACGCTACCTCAATTCTCATCAAGCTGGCTAGCGCATCCAAACAACGAACACGCATGTCACTGGGGGAGTCTTTCAAAATTCTTCCAAGATTGCTTATGCAGTCTGTCATTTTGTTGCCTGCAAGTATTTCATTTCATGGACCACATTTAAGATGTGAAAACTCAAAAGTGCCAGTTTTATAACACATTCAAAACTAGAACACAAAAGTGCCCCTAAATATTTCCTAAATTTATTAACGGAAGATAATGTCTTACTACATGATAAAATGAAGATAAAGAAGAGTTCTGGCAAAGCACAATATATCAAATGTAAATCACTCATTGTGCTGCAATAACAGCTTCAATTATAATGTAGCATACAGTCATAACAGTTTTGCTTATAAACATTTATCCATCATTTTCTTTGATATTTCACTCATGTTATCAAGGTATGGCCATATGCTTCCACCATCCACCCCCTCAGAGGTGAGATTGCTGAATTTATTACACATAATTATGTTGAGATAACTGCACAATCTAAACTGCTACAGTGTTTAAAAGGTACGTGAAGACAGGAACAAGCATGCTATTCACTTAACAGCAGCATATCAGCAAAAATCCTCAAGCACCATTTTCTCTACCTTGTTTAGAGAGTGCTGCCTTGCCCTCTACAGTACTGCCAATGAAGCCAACAGTTTCAATGGCCAAGCCCTTTATCCCCGAGTCTGATTCACTGATTGCTGAGAACATGATCCCAACAAAAGTCTGGAAACTGTTAAGCACCTCTTTTGGATGAAACCGTGCCAGCCCACCAAAAAATTTCATCACACCTGAAAAGGAACATGAAAAGAAATCAGAAATGGAGAACTGGCGATATTTTTGCACCACCATTTGTTCGTCACTTACATCAAACAAAAAAAGTGCACCAGGATACTCTTCAAAAAAATGATAAAACTAATGTCCAAACAAATTTAGCATGTGACAAAAGTGTAATCAGTCACTTCTGGCATTCTAGAAAATGCAAATAGTTCTTCAAAGTTCACATTAGTCTGTAAGATGTTTTCATCATCCTTAAGGCCATCTCCATAACCTATCCAAGCTCGTTGGAGAGGGAGATGTTTGAGAGGGCCCTTTTCTCAGGGAAAGGGGGACGGGGGGAAACTTTATACAAAAACAATACCTATCTCCCTTTCTTCACTGTCTTACCTCCCTATAACCCTCGTGGAGTGAGTACCAATTCCTGACAGCTAGATCAACTGGGAGGAAGTTCACTTCACCATATGGTGAGCCTCTTGGTTCGGATACCAGTGTTTCAAAACACTATGTAATTTTTTCCCCCTTGACCTTTTTAGTGAAAGCAAAGGAACTTTTTGAAATAAATTGTATTTGTGAGACTACAAGAGAAAAAGTTACCTGGCAACAGGTAAACTCCCATAGGGGCAGAGTCTGCAGTAGACATCATCTCTTCCAGTTTGGTAATTACACCCATCTCATCCATGAAAGTCAGTCCCTGCCTGGACTGGGCTAGATCTGACAGAAGCTCCAGGCAGTTCAGCTGAAGAAGAATGTCATCCACAAATATCTCATTGACCAACTTCAAGAGAAGCCCACAGCCAGCAACACTCTGGAATGCCTCGTCAGAGAGATTGCTCACTTCAACAATCAGCTGGTGCACCAGAAAGAAGATAAAAATACAGTTTTAAAACTAATATTATATGATTATCTTATAAAGATTTTTGGTCTGGCAAACACAAAATGAACAGATTTAGGTTATGATTATAACACTAAAAACTGAAACCTTAAGTCTCAGATCAAATACCATGATCTTTGGCAGACAGAGGTATGCCATTGTATTTGACTGATTCCCTCATGCATTTTTATTTTATTCCCTGAGTTGTCTGTATGAATACATATTCTGCATAACTACTAAAATACAGGGAAAATGTTTACTCTTTTTCAGGCAGGACAATGGCAGCTGTTAAAAGAGGGATTACTATGGATCTCACTAATGTGGCAAATTGTAATGCCATAATAAATTACGCAAAAATAAAGTTGACCCTTAGAATATCAACCAGATACTGGATAATGTAATCAATGATATGATAAAAGTAAATACTTCCTTAACAGTCAATCATGAGACCAACCTGATAAACCCTATATCTCACTGTATCACTTTTCTGCATGACATCATGAAGCGTGTCCAAAACTTCACCACTGTAGACAGCCTCTAGTCCATTAGTAGTACCTCCTGCAAAGTCATATATGTGACAATATAATAATAGGATTCATATAGTGCATTTTCCCACAAGTAGTTGAGCTCAAAGCACTTCATAAGAGACCAGAGTCAGTGGGGAATGAGACCTTTTGATATAAATATCATAACTGAGTACTAACAAGCACAACATACACTAACATGCACTGGTGAGCAATACAAGAACATGAAGGAATGCAGAGATAGGAGCATGGAGAAGAAAGGACAAAAGGAACACTCTCTCACTTAAACAGGACCTTGATATTAGTGCAGAAGAATTACTGGAAGTCAAAAGATATAAATCTCCACCTAGATTGACAAGGATGTTATGGGCTGCACGTGCCACATCCTGGTTCTCCTCTTGCAGCTGCTGTGCTATGCTGACCAGCAACTCTTGACACTGAGCTAAACTCCCTGAAGATTCCATGCTAATGCGAGTAAGCTGAAGAAAATATGAACAAAAAAGAACCATTCTTTTAACTCCAAAGGTTGACAGAGAAAATAAAAACTTTCAAACATTATTGTCATCTGTACTGTACAGATAATGACACTGACAGATTGTACTACAAGACAGGATAATACAAAACTTTAAAGAAGGCCATAAAAAATAAAAAATCCATTTACGAAACCAACATCTAGGTTCAACATACATTTTATATAAATATGTACTAGAACAAGCTACTGAGCTGATTTGATCAAACTGTCATTCTCAGTTCAGTTGGACAAATCTGAACACATCGTTTTCAGATTATATTCACATCATGGATAGTATACCTTACCTGTGAAAGGCACAAAAGTTTAGCATTTTGAGTTCCATGCTGGAGCCACTGCTGGAACTGCTCTCTTAAATTTTCTATCAATACTTCTGAACTAAGAGGTGTAAGAAGTTTGTCCAGAACATTACAGCACACTTCAAGTTCAGCACTGTAACAAATATAAATTTGATCCTAAAATATTATTTAAAACATTACATTTTGCAACAGAACTCAAAACGATTCTATATTTCAAAATCAAAGCTTCTGAAAAGTAAACATTCTACTTCACATTCATCTAATGTGAAAATTATACGCATCAATTCTGCTTCGTCATTATTACGTCTGCTGCCTGATATTCAGATAAACAGCCAAAATAATGAAAACAGAAAGCTTACAAGAATAAACCATACACTTTGAAAATGACTTAAACAAAACTGTTTACCATTCCTGTTCTAAAGCACGAATGAGAGTGAATGATAACGCAAATGCCACACAAATGTCAGTGTCATAAACAAATAAGCTCAGTTTTGCACTTACTTATTATCTGTTTGTAAACAGTTGAAGACAGGAATAATCGACACATTGGCCACACGGTGCTTTACTTCTGATGGAGGAATCGACGATAATAATGTTTTTAATTTTTCTAGCTCAGATAACTTATCCCCTGAAGTTGAGAGAGAGTTGATAAGTTCTGGGACCGTGTTTGCCGCCATATTTTATGTGTCTTCTCGCGAGAAAAAGACGAGAAAAGCGTGGTTTCTAAGAAACGCTGGTAATGGCGTCCAAAATGGCGCACTCCTTGTGTACTTCCAAGCTTCGAAGAAAGGATAGAAATAAGCAGTGTAACACATTTCATATGATTTAGAAGTCACCGCTAATTTATTGAAGTGTGTGGTTAAGCATCAGACATAAAATGTCGGAGACTAAATCAATGCGTGTAGTCCCTAGTGGGAAAATATATCGACAGATGTTTGACGCACAGGTACGTTAAAAACTGATCGACAGACACAGATTGGCAAACAAAGAAATTTGACTTTTTAAATTTGATAAGTTCATATTGTTTTAATTTTAGGTTTTCATAAAAATGAATTCTCATTTAGGAAAATATCTTCTCAAATGTTCTAATGACGCTTGCACTACTCTTGCCGACATATATACTTCATTGGGATATCATTAACACTCAGTCTGTCATTAAGAAAGTTCAACAGCGCCTCTTCCTTCTCTGGAAGCTGAAGTCTTTCTCAGTCTTCTATGGATTTATTCAGCGATTCGATTGATCTGAAATAGAAAACTGCTCCAAAGTTACTGAGAGTGACCTTCTGACTGTGAACAGGCAGACACGTACTTTTGATAGTGTCTTCAATTCTACCTGACGATAGCCATGTTCTGTTGGAAGAGTTCTATTAACTTCTGTTGGGTGGCCAGTTCTGTATACCTGCATGCAGAATCAACAGATTGAGGCTATATCATTTGTAATTGTTTTGGCTGTGTGTCCTTTGAACACAACTGTGTGCAAATCAATATAGATTATTTACAAATCTGAATCATGATTGTATACAGGTCTGTCTGTCTTATGGTACTGCTGATTGTTGTTGCTGTGCCGTGTGGCTCTAACCCTTGCTTCCGTACAGAGCTTCCACTATTTGACTTCTAGAATAGCATTATTGAGAATGCTATATAGACATATAAGTGCTTGTGTATGCATGCGAGTGTGTGTGTATAATAAAGAGAAAGAGAAAAAGGCAATATATATGTTACACACATACATGTACACACTTAATTGTGTGTATATTGAGTTAACATATAGATTTTTAGTAAATTTACATCCAACAGCTCCAGCTGAGCAAGAGTTTGACAAAAGTAGTGTCACAAGACAGGCATCTCCCAGAGATGATGAGAATATCATCACACAATTTACCAGCATCAGCCCCAGTGTTCCGCCTCACTCGGGAAGATACTGCCCATGGGATCCTGACAAGACGCCAGCACACCTGGGTGGAAGCATTTCCAAATGATCCATACACAGAAAACCCAATTCTTTACAAGTAAGCTTTTCTGTGACATTATGTCCTCATGTTGAATTTCATTTTCTTTATTCAATTTTTATAGATATAAATTTTTTTTTTTTACTTTTGCAGACTTAACAGAGTAACTAGCAAGTTGTCTCTTAATAAATATGTATTAATTTCATGACGCTTTAGTCACCTTACATTTTTCTAAAATAATTAAGTAGACTTTTACATATAAATTTAATCCTGGCCTTTTTTTTTTTTTAATTTCCAGTTTATAAAGCACTTAAGAAAGATGTTAATTTCTTAATTTTGCTACTGCAAGTGAATTTACATTCACATTTGTTTAATTATTACAAAATGATTTCAGATTTCATTTTCTTACAGATAAGCTTATTTTTGAAAACTTTCAGGCAATACAAAGAATTTGTACGCAGACAGTTTGGGATTTCAGAGAACTTTGAAGCTGGAATAGATGTCCGTTCTCTTCCAGATATTGTTGGTAGGTTATTGTGATCTAACAATAAACACATTATTTTAAAGACATCTCTTAATCTTAAAGGCCTTACTCTTAGCTTAGGGCAAGAATGGTTTGACCCAAAGGGAGGTGAGGAGTACACAGTGTCGGTTACCCTAGTGGTCATTCTTTGCTATTTGTTTTTATCTGGCATGTCAAGTACCATCACCTCCCTCTGATGAATTTTCATTCTTTCTTGCCTGAAAACCTTTGATAATATTTTCTTAAGTGTTAGTTGGTCTTTATAAAGTGCTGTAAAAATGTTGGTGATTGTAAAGTGCCTTAAGCATAGCTCTGTCTACTGTAAGTCTTCTATTAGTTTTCAGATTACTGTTACAATTAATAAAGATAATAATAAATAATTAGACAGTTTAATTAAAAAGTTCCTATCCTTATTCAGTCCCAGCCAAACAAGGATCAGATATAATTGAAAGAATAACCGCAAGCAGGAAAGAAAGGTATGATTTAATATATTTTTATATAAGTATAGATACATATATTTTCCCCTGTATATGCATATATATATACATCAGTATGGAAAACTCCAATAATCATTATTAATTATTGATTTTATTAATATTTTAATTTTTACAGGTTATGAGGTGTTTTGAACTGACTAAGAAAATCATAACCATATCAGTTCTTTGTCAAGATGAGAAGATCTTCCTGATTAATGATACTGATTATTCTAATTCTGTTTTTATTTTTGTTTCTCAGGCATGAAACTGCAGTGGAAGATATGCACCAGGAACTGTCTGTGATTAGTACTGTAAGCATTTTTTTCTGAAAACAATGTACTTTCTTATATGGTAAACAATAATTGCTTATACTAGACAATTTCTTGTTGTCACAATGTCTGAAGAATTTTTTCCTCTTCTGGTTTATAAAAGGATAATATTCTTCACAGCCCAGGCATCATTATCTTGAAATTCTGTAGAATTAAATGAACATTTGTCAATGTTATTCTTGAGTGTTCAAGAATGTGAATATGTTAATGAATTCATTTACATTGCTAGTCAATGAAGAAAGAAGGTTGTGTTTACAGGAAACAGAACCACAGATAACTAGAGTGAGTGAAGAGACACTGCAGATGCTGGCAGAAGGTGGTGCTACAACTGCTGGCCTGCTGGCCCTAATTGAAAAAGACGAGGTACCTGCTCTCTGTTATCGTAACTATCTGATCACAGTTCACATAACTTCCTGCTCACTGTTCTCATAAGCTGACTTGGTATAAGACATCAGAAACCCACCCATCCATGGTTTGGTGCTGATCAGTGCTGTAATCAATCTTTCTTGTAGAACCTGTTGACCTACAGCCTGGATGATTTGATCTCACTGTGGAAGGAGGTGGAAAATTCCACTCCCTGGCACCGTGAGTTGATACAGCAGCTGGACATGAAGCTAAACGAGATTGAAGAGAAGCGCATGGAAAGGGTGAGCAGAAATGGGGTATAATGGTCTGTATAGGGAGGAAACTGCAAAATTCGGCCACTGAAAGGAAGCTCTATGGGAGCAAAAGAGACTTCATTCACACTGCATCATTTATCCTGAAGGCTAGCCTGAGAGTATAAGCTAGTGAATGGAAAAGAAGAAGTCATCATTCTCATCATCACTTTCATCACATTCTTCAATGTCATCATTGCTATCACTGACATAGTCATTAGCTGCATGATGATAGTCATAACATTCATGAAAAAGTTATAAACAGGATGTGAAACTTGTCACTGTGACATTATAGCAGACAGAAGATAGGAAAATTTTGTTATTTCAGATCCGCAGAGTGTTTCAGGAATATTCAGAGACGCTTAAGAAGATCTCCTACCTTTTGACCCCTGACCTTGAGCGACTTCTGGACAGGGAATCACAGGTTGGTCACCTTTCCTTTCACATGCGTTCTAGCTGTTCTTAAATTTTTGTTTACTTGTTTACTGTTATGCTTGTTTTCCAAAACCTGAGATGGTCATTTTTTTTATTTTGTATTATATATATTTTGGTTCCATGTGTTTACAAAAATCGCTTTTGCTTTATATGTGTGTGAATGATGTGTGTGTAGTTCAAAGGTACGGTGTTTTACCTGCTAAATACCCGTTCCTGTAAAGAAATTTTTCTATCAATTTATACGCAAATTTTCAGTCAGATATACAGGCAGGAAGTTATACAGTTTTTCTACAATTTGTATTTAGGTATGTTTTCACAGGAAACTATATTTGCCAGTAAATATCAAATTAGGCTCTAAAAACTCCAGTAACAAATGATATCAAGCAGTCTAGACATTCTATATTTATTTTGTATGATTATTCAGAGATATTGTTGCCATGAGATAGTAGAACATATCTTTGTATATCTTACACATCTTCTTTTATTCTTCAGGTCATCAATCAAACATGCCTCAGCAACAGGCGGGCATATGCAGACCTCTTTGTGCGGCTTATGTCTGCAGACTTGGAACGCGAGAGAACACAGCACTCAACATGGTGTCAACGAGTGGAGGACTGGCAGATGCTTAGAACTAACAAAGCTGTTCAGAGTTTCAGGTAATATTAACTTTTCATTCTGGCCATGTTTTTGTAGCAGTTGGCATCTTGCTGATCTTGAAGAACCTTTTTTGCGTGGCTATTTTTACTGTTAAGTTCAGGTTATAGTAGACTGCACTAAAAACAATTATTTGAGTGAATCAAATAAAAAAAATGACTTTTCAGGGATCCTTTATTTAATTTTGATGTGAAAATACAACAGAAAAACTTTATAGTTGTTAATTAAAAACTGATATATTTTTTTAATGGGATTTATTTTTAACCTTTTCTGCATGTATTGATTCCTTCAGTTTGTGGCTTCTGATCAAAGTAGAGCCCTTTTACTTCAAATATTCTCACAGCTTGTCTAAACTGTCCTTTCACATAACCCATTTTGTGTGGTTTTCACAACTTAAGACATCAAGAGGGAAGACATTCTGATCACAGGAGTTTTACAAATGTTTAAAAAATTCATCAGATGCATTCAGCTTTTTTAGACAGTTGACAAGAACCAAACATCACAATGGGTTTCTTAAGGCCCACTAATTAACTTATTCAAAATGATTATCTTTGTGATCTTTAGGGACTTTATGCAAAGTGAGGATATCGTGAAGCCTCCAGGTGTGGAAAATGTGCGAAAGTTCATGATTACAGAGCTGGAGATTCTGAACTCACAAAGACTAGAGTTTATCAGTTCCCTCAGGTTGGTATCACAGTAACACTGTAGACGTCATATTCTTAATAATAATAATCGACTTTGCTTATATAGCATCTATTTCAGCCCTATGGCAAGCTCATGGTGCTTTACAAATAATGATAATAATCATGAATGTCATGAATCATTCTAAAAAAAACAATTTGTTTGGGTAGGGTAAAAAGGAGCAAAAGTAATGGAATAACTGCAGTACTTCACTGTGCAGTACTTTGCAAAATCTTATCAAAGGAAACTGACACTACACATCTAATTAGAGTTAATTATTAAGATCTCAAGGTAACACGATGCAAGAATTGTGATGCCATGCTCAGAAGGATGGGCACAGTTATAAGTAGCTCAGGAATAATTTTTCAGTCTAAACTTTGTATGTGAGTTTTTTCATGTTACTTTCTCCCAGTTTATCTGTGTTTCTCTTCTGCTTCAGAGATCTCAAACCTCCAGTCTCGACAAAGTCAGCAGTTTACACGTGGAGACAACAGATGAAAAAAGTATCACAGGAATTAGGTAAATAATGGCCAAGAATGGCTATAACCTATGATCTTTATAATGTCACTTGACTTAGTGTTTGTCACCGATGTAAAGGCTTTGTTTGTGATGGCTGCAGGTCAGTGAACTTTGAGGAGTTCACTGTGTCTAAGGTGTGGTATTTGGAAGGCAGATCCCCAGCGCTCTTCTTTTTGCTGTCTTTTACCTTCCTCTGAAAAATCAGGTGCACATGATGCTAAGTGGGCAGGGTGAATAGTTTAGTCACAGGTTAAGAACGAGCCTCAAACATACAATCTTCTGGTCTGAAGCAGAGAGTATTACCCATCACATTGCGGAGTTATCCCCCTTTAGCATTGGGTTTGTTTTTGTTTTTCTTGTGGAGGAAGAGGGGGAAGGAATCAAAAGTAGAGGAGAATTATAAAATTTTTATTTTTCAAGTGCTTGCAAATTTTTCCACTAGTGATCAGCTCTTTTACTTTAACTGATATTGCTGTGATTCCAGACAGAAATAACTGTGTAGATGCTAATGGTTTTAATGTTTAGAAGAACAAAGATGAATTGATGGTAGTGGTGGTGGTGATGATGATGATGATTACAGAATCTGTGAGTCAGATGCATCTGACCAAACTGTATGAGGAAATGGAAAAAGTTTGCCAGTCATGCTTGGAGAAGATTGAAAACATTAAGGTCAGTAAAGCTAAAACGGTCCTTCTCACCTGAACCTATCTGGACTATACAATAAGCGAGGTCTTTCTTGTGGACGATGCAGAGCAGGTGTCTGACACATTAAACTAGGTGCTATCTGATTGGTTGCACTATTTTGTGAACTCTTTGGCTGACTGCATTAATCGTCTAGCTTGCATCTAAGCATATGTTTGCATGTGTGGCCCCATAAAGTCTGAAATTTTACAATAGAAGTTGTACAAACACTCTAACAAAAACAATCAATATATTACCTTGATAATTTTTCAACAATGGCTACTTGATTCCTAAATTTCAGAATGAGATTCATAATGAAATGATTCAGAGTAAAATAAGTCCCTGAACCAAGATCCTCATTTATAGTTTATGGTCAGTTTTATCAGAGATTGACCATGTTTCTAGCATAAGAGTTACCTAGATCATAAGTGAAACTTGTTTGAGTTTTCAAACTCAATCTGTGATGTAGCAGAAATAAAAAGCAATTGTCATAATTGTTCCCTTTTATTATTATGTTTTACATGCATGTTCTTTTAAACATTTCCTCATACACTGGATTCTCAATGGCAGAGATCCATGCTGGAGGAAGGCATAGTCACAGAGAGTAAGGCTCAGCAGGTGGTTGAGGAGCAGATGCTGCCTCTTGTAGGAGAGCAGCAGAGGATGTTTGAGCAGAATCTAGACACAATGGAGGTGCGGTGAAGGAAGTGTGTTCTCTGTATGCATGTATGCTTTAATACAATATATATATCCCCCTCCTACCAACCCCAGCAGTTAACCCAGCTATGGAATGGGTACATAACTTTATAGAAAGTTGAGGAAAGTTAAGCACTGTGAGGAGATTGGTACCACCCTTACAAAAGCTCTCCCTGTAGACTGCAAGAACTATTTTTTATTTTATCCCAATTTTTGACACCTCTGTGTATGTTTAGTTTGATCAGTTCATGAGTTACAGAGTACATATTGTACAAAAATGTTATTTTATCATGGATTATTACAGTTTTCTTACTGTGGCACAGAGATTTAGTGTGTCAGTGTTTAAAAGAGATTAAAAACTTCATAGTGTACAAGACACTGCCTGATAAATATATATGTATGTGTGTGTGTGATATGTGTTTATGCATTAAAAATATATATAATATTTCAAAGTCATTAACAAATTACTTTTTTATGAACAGAAGTCAATAGCAGAACACACAAAGAAGATGGAGGATGCCGTACACTCGATGTTCAAGTATGCTCAGGGGGTTGCCCATCTCTGGGATGTACATGAGATTGGTCTGGCAAAACAAGAGCGTGCCCTGCAGGAAAAACTTGATGACAGTCGCCACGAACATGACTATGTAAATCAGGTGAGCTGTCAAAGGAAGTGAGAATGAGACATCTGATCTGCAAGGATAGCACAAGATGGTCTGACTCAATGAATGATGTTCTTGAGAAATGTAAATTTCTCTACCATGTTCATGCGCATGTGTTAGGTAAGTGAAGAGACATACAATACAGGACAAGGCTGAATTGTTGGTTAGAGGTTCCGACAATAATTTCCAGCTCTACCTCTTCATTCAGTTTCCCAATAAAGTATGCCTGCATAATATAACAGGAGTGGGAAGCCAACCTTGACATTGTGATGGACCGCATGCGACAAGATGCATCAGAAGAAGCTCTCCGGGACAGCCTTAGCAAAGTCTTTGACATGCTGGAGAAGATACAAGAGTTGTAAGTACGGGGTGGAAAACTCCTTTGCCACCTGATTATTCTCTTTTGTCTTCCAAAATTAAGATTCTCACTCACTGACCTGTAATCAGTATTTGCCATCGCACATGCTGTGTTTTTTTTTTTGTTTTTTTTTAGGCCCTTCGCCCCTCCTGGGGCATAGGCCATCGACGACAGTCTTAACTGTTGTCAATGCTTTGGTAGCAAGGATTTGTTTTTACGGGGTGGGGGTGCTGGCCCCACGCCCAACCCTCCTCCTTTTTCAGCCGGGCTTGGGACCGTCCTTGGCGGAGGGCAGCCAGCCCTGTAAACAGATGCCACGTGCAGAGAAAGAACAGCATGCCCGAGACGAGAAATGAACTCAGGGCAGCCAACCTTCACTGTATTGGTGACAGGCGCTAACAACATGCTGTGTTAATACTGCAAAATGTTAGAAAATTAATTAGACCCCACCTCAGTATGGAAAAGACTTTCTAGCATAATCCATACACAGCAACCAGCAACAAAAGTTGAAAAATTATTGGTTTCTTTTAGTTTTGATTTTATTTCTTTATTTGTTTAGAATTTTAACACACTCGGAATATTAGACTGTGCACCTTTACTAATGTTTCTTTTTGAGTTAATAGAAATTTAAATTTTCTTGTTTCAGTTATAAAGAGTTTCATCAAAGCCAGAAGAACATTGTCCACATGTATCCAGACATGGTTCAGTCAGAACTTAACAATTTTGATCAAGCCATTTGCACCTATTTCTCTTTGGATCGTACCCACCCTGATGTAAGAGCGTTTCTCCTTTGCTTGAGTTTGTTAATTCAAGACCATTTGCATTTGTTTATAATTCTTTGCTGACTCTGACCACAATAATCCACAAAGACATCACTATGACACCTACCAACCTAACGCAAGTAAAATGATGTCTCCAATTTACCTGTTTATCTTGTGCAAGTAAAAGTCACACGATTTCACAATTACTATGTGATGTAACATATATAAAAGTAAAACAGTTTCATCATTTTACATATTATCCTTGCACAAGTAAAAGTCAGATAATTTCACAACATACCATTTAATCTGGTGCAAGTAAAAGTCAAATAACATCCCCCTTATGTCATCCCACCTTGTGCAAGTAAAAAAATACTTTAAAATATCCTCACCACAGATCCTATCCACTCATTACATTAGAGCTTTTCTTATCACCTTTCACTTTTTTATATTCATATAGCTGATCATCTTTGGCAAATGTTTTAATTTTTTGAGTAGAAAGTTCCTATGCACTGCATCAAATGTTCTACCTTTTGTTGATAAAAAGAAGCTTCATTGAGAAGAGCCATGAGACTAAAAACATTTACTATGCTAACCATTTTTTTGTACATTTTTATACTAAATTTTAAATGATGCCAGTCTCCCTGTAGTTTGTTTATGACAACTTTAGCAGAACATCAATCATAGACAAGATGAAGGAGAGGAAACAAGAGAAAGCAAGGTGATTAAAATCCTGTTTTGCTGATGTTGTGTCTTAACATCAGGACAAAGCCAAAGCAGAGGAGGAGTTGCGTCCACAGACACCAACAGAACCAGTAGAGACAGAGGTCTCCAGAAAATTTGGATCTGTAACACCAGAGCAGACTCGTAGAATATCTCGTTCAATAGGCAAGACAAAGGCAGTGGAAGAGGCTGTGAGTATTGTGTGCAATTTTAGTTCCTTCTTCAGAAAAGTTACAATTGGAGCTGCTTTTCTTACAGTTGCCACTCCCGTTACAGGGCCACACATGTAGCACCAAAGATGGGCACTAAAATGAAGCTACACTTTTGGTAGCATCAAAGCTAGGTAACAACATGAAGGCCAGATTTATAGCGCTGAAACGAGATAACAACATAAAGGCCCCTGTGTGAGCTTTGACTATTTTTGCTTGCAGTCCTTGCACCTAAAAGAGTGCTCTTGGTTTCGAGAAAAAAAATGTGCATGATCAAGGTAGTGACACCTGTGCAAGATGCATTTGTCATTTGGTTGGATACCTCCCCTGATCTGATCATCTCCATAAAATATTCAGGGCTATTCCCCTTGATCTGGCCAGACTGTCAGAACAAAACATAAAGATTTACATTGTCCTATTTTTAATTAAAAGAATTCTGCAAAATTAGGAGACTATCATCAATGTGAAATACAGTAAAGAGATTTTTTTTTTTACATATCTTGTTATCAACTCAAGACAAAAAGTATAGCATGCAATATTCAATCATTATTTCCTGGCCTGTTTCTGTGTAAAAGTTTACCCATAATAGAAAGATCATAGCTAAATATGGCAATATTTTTTTTTTATAATTTTAAAGTGCTTCTCTATCTGTGTGTATTGGCTGTTTGAATGTTTCTGTGGGTGTGCAGCAACACCTCGTTTCCCACACACACAACCTCACTTTCTCTTGTTATCTGTGATTTCCATGCCTCCTGTCTTTCTTAATCTGCACCATTATGATCCCTCACTGCACCCAAAGCATCCACAAAATAACTGCATGTTGTATGTAGATGGGCAGTCTATCACAAATTTAATCTCCATAAGAAAAGGGCGAACACCTTTGAACAACTGATTTTAATTCCTGCTACACACTTTATGCCGATGTGGCTTGAATGTGCTCAATACTATAACATAGAAGTTCATGTGCACACATTCTTAAGTTCATGAGCAATGCTACACGAGATGTGCATGCACACACACACACAGGCAAAAGTGAAAGCATCACTGAAGAACTTTTGTTATTTTGTTGTAATCTTATTATTTTGTTAGTATGCTGTCATAGAAAACATTCCCTTAAAACAAAGTAACTATGCTTGATTCAAACAGCAAGGCTTTCTCCTGGACTCAGAGTTTAGTATTCTTTACTTTGTCAATTCATCTCACTCATTCAGCCATTACTCACGCTCATGTTCCAAAGTTTGCTTGAGAAACAAATACGATACGAGAGGACACATACCATTTTCAACCAGATAAACTAGGTTTCCAGGCTGTTTACCTCCTTGTTTTTGTTCTCATTTCCTAGTAACCAACATGTGGGAACTGCTGTATTCTCCTGTGAACACATGAAGGGCAGGATCATTTTGTTACATTAGTCTCCTTCCCCATTTCACCAAGGCTTACAGCAGTATCACAATCGCGTGTTTTCCATCAGCTCATCAGGCACAACCTTGACCCCTTTAGTCATAATTGACCCTTGGCGGAAGAGAGGATTATTAACCACCACTTTCTCCCCTCGCATTTCTGGCACTCCGGAGACCAAGCCCCAGTCCTGATGGGGGTCCGCATGCTGCTGCTGCTGCTGTAGCTCATTGTTTCCTGGCAGCATCGGCAGCCCTGACGCACGTATTGTCCACTGGCTGTTGACCGCATGGCTGACCTTTGGCACCTCTGGGCCCTGTGGGTGGGCTCCAATTAGGAAGGGGCATTCCATTTTCAGCTCACTGCCGCCAGACACCTCCACGCGGAACTGAAAGATGTAGTCAATCTCAATGATGTCACAATAGTCCAGGTGTGACTCTGGGATGTAAGGAGGCAGGGGAAGACGCACGTAGTTCCACCTCCGTCCTTGATTGTACTCCACATCAAACTCATCTCGCTTCTTGCTGACCACCTGCCAAAATTGAAACCAAGTAACTTGAATGGGTGTTTCTCTTGGTGTGGGATCATATTTGTTTAGTTTTTGAGATTGTAAAAGTGTAAAGTTCATGTTAAAGTTCTAGGGTAACATGAAGTAAGACTCGGGTTCCAGACATCACTTTATAGCTTTGGAAACAAGAAGCATTTCCCTTTGCCAAAGTTTTCCAAAAAGTCTGCCTCGCAGTCTTACAGAAAGTCTTAGCTTCATGGTGCACTTTTCTAGAAATCTGTCACCATCTCCAGAGAATTTCTTTTCATTATAAATTTTCATATATTTATTTTTACATTCACTTTAGATTATTTTTCTGAGAGGGTGTGTGTTTTCATTCATTCAGTTTTGGGGTTCTTTGCCCTGTCTCGTTTGTAACGGAATAAAGCCTCACCTGTCGGAAGCTGGTCGTCTGGTTGCGCGCATGGTAAACGGAGACCATGATGAGCGAGGCCTGCATGGCTGTGATGGTGCGGCCGCTGCGGTTCTTGATCTCCGCGTGCATGAAGACGTCCTCGGCCGGCACACCACCCTGCTTTTCCAACGTCAGGCGCGCCGAGATCTTCCCGAACGTGCACGCGCCCCACACGCGCTTCTCCTGCTCCAGCACGCGCGGCTCCTCCACTGATGGCGGCAGCGGCCAGCGGCGCAAGACCAGGAACGGTTCGCTGGTGATGGCCGCGTCTGCGGCTTTGACCCCGGCCACGGTGGCCCGGATGGTGTAGGTGACATTGCCGTACTTGCCGATGTAAGAGGAGGGCAGGTTCTCCGGGACCTGGTACTCGAAGGGGAACTGGTGCAGGCCGGGGTCAAGGGTCAGGGGCTGGGTCTGGCGGGTGTCCAGGACCATCTTGGAGGCGTCGATGTAGGTCTCTTGCGCTTGGCAGATGCTGGCGTCCCCGACGTCCTTCCAGCTGACGGTGCCTTCGCCCACCACGCGGATGGTGATGCTGCGCAGCGCCGTGGGCCGCACCGTCTTGACGACGATTCTGCCGCGCAGCAGCTCCCCGGGCTGGTACTGGTACTGCTCGTCGATGTCGTGCTCCAGCACTACCGTCAGCTCTTCCACCGCGGACATGGTCAACAACTGGTGACGATGTGAAGTTTTCAAAAAGAAAAAAAAGGGTGGGAGGACAACAGAGGGGAGGAGTCGAGGTGGGGTGGGGGGAGTCAGAAAGTCAAGTACACGACATCACAGCATGTGAGTCGAAACGATATTTTTACCACCGTTGTTTGTTTGTTATCAGATCGGTAATTAGATACGGAGAGGGTTGAGCAAATGTAATAGAGAAATTTAGGAGTCGGTGCTGACGGCAAAGGTCAAAAGGATAATATAGGGAATAAGCGCAGGTCACCAGATGGAGGCAGGTACAAGAGACGTGCTCTGCCGCCCCGTCCTTTTTTAATCAGGTCGACGATGAAATGTAGAGATGGGAGAGGGAGGAGGAAAGGATAAGGAGCCTTTAGCCTTCTGGTCTCTGGTGAGCTCGAGGTCACAATCAGAAATCGAAGTCACGTGGCGCTTTCGATTGTCTTGTGACTACAGTCGCCGTGCATCCGTTCGAGTGAGGCAGCCTCTATCTGAAACACAAAAATCAGCATCAAGAAGTGGAATTGGTGCACAATTGCATCCACTAATCGACTGTACGCGAGAAGAGAGGGAGGGAGTCAGAAAGGTGGGGGTTGGGGTGGGAAGCAGGTAAGGAATAGGACCGTTGCCCCGAACGGCTCGTTCATCATCTTCACCACTTGAAGTAGACCATACAGCTTCAATTATGAAAATATCATTTCATATAGATCCCACAGAAGTGCCTATTCTTCGTTTTATCTGATGATATTATTTTGATAATTTGAGTTGTGATACTTGATAATTTCACTCTGATAATTGGACATCTTCATTTGGGTAGTTCTGTGGAGATTTAAAGGCTTTTAAGGTTTCCCGAAAGAAAGAGAATTTATCGCTCAGACTGTTAGTAGCTTGTACCTAGTTCACAACTAGTATCTTATCAGGAATTGACTCCGATATTTGCACTCTAAATGGTCATTAAAGAGGAAGCGCGTCTACATCGGAGCCAATCTTCTGGCCTTTGTTCAAGAAGATCGACTAGCGACATTGGAAACTTCTGGTAAGAGTAGCGACGTTGCTGGTGGATGTATTTGGAAAGTTAAAGGCGACGCTGCTACGTGCAAGCAGACGAAATGCGAATACAACGTCTTTTTTTTAAATTAAAAAAATTTAAAGAAAACAGCGCGCCGAGACTAGCTAACGAGGGCAGCATCACCTCAGCACGAGGCACGGAAGCGGCGTCTGCATCAACCGTTGGCGTGCTGCACGACGTGGGTATGTTGACGCTGCACAGCGCCGGACGCCGGCGTCTCGTTTGAACAGGGCAAGTCTCGCAAGCTCCGGAGGTCACCAGCTCTTTGATGTGCCGCCTACTTTCATACTCCAGTTTCCTGCTGATGCGGATTTCCCTCTCCTCCACATCCACCCACCCCCAGCAAACGCTGGGAGGGGAAGTTGTAGGGGATGTGGTGGTGATGGTGGTGGTGGTGTGTGTGGTGGTGGTGGTGGTGTGTGTGGTGGTGTGTGTGTGGTGGTGGTGGTGAACGTTAACATGCACAAAAAGACTGTTTCTGTGTCACCCACCCAAAACCACCCCGCTACCCTTTTAATCCTCCGCACGTCGTTGCCAGAGTGTCTTGGCAAAGCTCTCTATTTGAGGCGGCAATCGGCAACGTTGTGTTTATCTGCTGTCCTGGCTTCTCGAACTTTTCTGTCCCCGCTCCCATGTTTTTTTCGTGTACATGGAAGAGACACAAAGAGCTAGAACCTGACCCTTCCTTCGCTGTTTCCGAGTCTAGCTTCTTATATCGAAGAGACTAAAAAAACTAGGGTCTGGTCCTTCCCTCCTGTCTTCCCTTTCACCTGTCTGTGTCTCTCAATCCGTTTCTCGTATCTCGAAGGAAGAAGTAAATATCTGATGCCGTTATTATTTTGATATTGGCCCGCTCTCTTCTAGAAATCGTGTTTCCACAAATAGAAACAACAAAGTAGACGAACAGATGCTTTGATCAATGACCGAGAGGCTGGTTTGTTGATTTTTTTCAACAGCAAGGGCCATTTCTCGGAGATAAATTTGAAAAACAATGATATCATACAAAGGCCAAATAATCAGGATCAAGCGATCAGTACAACTCAACATAAAGTCTGTAGAAGGGACAGAAGCTCAAACAGTCCAATGAAAGTGTGTTGTGGTCTCCAAAGAGGCCGACGAGAGAAAAAAAAAAAAAAAAAAACAGCGATCAACCCATTAGAATGAAAGCAATCATGTTTCGGGGTAATACGTACATACACATCCTTGACGAGCACAATCACAGTTTTTGTTTCTTTCTTTCTCTCCTTCCTCCAGCCAGAAAGTCCCGTGTGACCGAAGTCTCTCGATACATTCTGAACACTTCTAACCGGTGTCGTTCACAAATGTCGGCTAAGTGCTGTAAGAGGGTGAATTGTGGAAATTACCTGCCACACCCATACCCACAACCCACACGAAGAAATATGTTGCGAAATCTTTGAAGACTCCAGCCAAAGGGCACGCCGTCCGCCGAGGTCAGTGTGGTGGTGATGGTGGTGGTGTGGTGGTGGAACTGGGAAGATAGAAAAAGGTTACTTGTTGTCAAGGAGTGTCTTGTTATTAATGCAACAACCTCGTAACTATTTTATACCCAGGGTTCCATGACACGGCTGGCTGCACACAGCTTGTTATTTGGAGTCACCGAGAAAGCTGTTATTATTTATACTTCCCATGGTGTGTGAAATGTACGACACGACAATATGATACAGTGTGTATTTCATATGATATGTATTAGAATCGCTAATAACCTTTCATTAGAATGTTGTACACGACTCTATCAGAGAAGTGCAGGATACACTGAGTTCATGATTATGGGGCATTTCACACACCACGATATAATCCCTTTACACAGTTTTACTTCGCGTAGTTTTATTTGAGAAGTATATAATATACCGTTCACAAAAAGGAAATTATCCCCGTTCCCAAGCCTCGCCCTCAATTCTCCATGTTTTAAATTTTCTGTGCGCAGTTTCAGATTTAATTTTTTATGTGTTTGAAGTTCTGTCCTTCTTCCCCAAGCTGTTCTTAGCCTTACTGTCACTTATAAACACAGAATTACTGTCAGTTTATTAAAGTGTAGTTAGAAGCACACACCTGTTCTCCAGTATGTATAGTACCCGCCGTCTCCATCGCTTTTATCCGTGACTTGTAAAGGCACCCGGGTGTTAGAAGCTTAATAAAAGACGAGAAGGCCGGTTTCCTTTCACCAGGTCGTGCATTTTGTCCGAGTGTGTGCATAACGCCCTCGTGTGCCTCAGTTCTCGTCAGCGAGTGACAGGGCCAGGACGACACAAAGTCTCACACGGTCGGGTGTGTTACGACAGGTAAGACAGGTGTGTCCAGGTGGGCGTGTCCAGCATCCAGCTTTCAAGAAGCGGACAGACGGGTGGGAGCAAGGGTTGTAGTGGGAGTGCAGATTATACTTATGTATGGCACGTTATGATCAGCGAGCTCCGAGCTAACATTTACTCTTGATGTTATTGTTTTCTTGTTAATCCACATTTCATTGTCGGATGCTCAAGTTCTCACCCCGCTCCCTCCCACGCACATCCCCAGCCATCACACCCTTCACCCTCTGCAGAATGCCCTCTGGGTGATGGCTTCAGGTTGGTTTACTGCCGGCACATCAACGACACTTGTCTTTGTGGTGAACATGTGGGCCGCCAACGTGTGCGACGGCGAGACGGGGCAAGCTTTTAATTGATATTGCTGCAGCTTTATGAATATGTACACAGACTTCACCTTACTGTCGGCTGTGCATGTGGCAGGACCCTTTGTCTGACTCTTATATTGTCCATATATGAGCATGTGTCGATGCCTTTTACACGTCGTGTGGTGCAGGTTCTTTTATCTCCAACCCCTTTCTTCTGTCGCTTTTTACCGGTCGGACATTTTGAAGAACTGGTCCTTTGACTTCTGAAAACGGTGTGTATATAGGAAGAAAAAGAAAATAAGCTGCAAGGAAGAAAGGGGCGCCCGGCAGTGTATGGTTAGGACGCCCTCTTATCACCACAGCAGTGAAGAGGTTCTGGGTTCAGGTCTCTTCTTGGAACACTTGTGACACCTATTCGCAACGTTGGCCGTCGATGGTTTTCTTTGGTATTTCTTTCAGTTTTCTTTGGATATTCAAGTTTTCTCCCACTCCTCCCTTCCCCCTATAATGCGAAATCACCTCAAGGTGGAAGCACTTTCCTACTAAATAAACCAACCGACCGACCTACGGTATAGTAACATATGATGGCATGTGAAGTGTCTCAGCGGGAGTGGTGGACAGGGACTGGGGACAAGGGGAAACCTCGGCATGTGACTTAGTAGGCAGGGGAAATGGCAGCCGACGGCTCGACGTAGGACCAAACGCGTGACAAGCGTGTTCCTGTCACGTGAAGACGTGACAAATGACCGAGATCTTGCGGGACAATGACGTCAGTGTTCACGTTTTAAAAATTCTATTCTCTCGTCACGTCGCTCGATCCCCGCGCTGTTACTCGTGCGTGTGTGTGTGTGAGAGAGAGAGATTGTGTGTTTATGCGTAGGTTAAAGAGTGTGTGTATGTGTGTGAAAGAGAGATTTCCAAACGCGTGTGTGTGTTTTATGCGAGAAAGAGAGAAAGAGAGAGCAAGCAGAAGAAGGTTCATATTTCATTGTTTAACTTCTCTCAAATGTTTATTCTCTTCCGCGGAACCTCTGTCATCCCGCGATATTTTTAACAAATCCTGTTTACCTGCAGCATAACACAGAAACATCACGCCTAACCAGTTACGGTAACATTTTTTACACGATATTAATTGTTGCTTTACCTGTAAGAATGAGGACCACTAAGTGCAACCTTAGAGCGCAGTTACCCACGCCAATCAATCAACATCGTCACGCTTCACGGGTCTCGCCCGGACCTACTTCCTTCTCCCGACCAAAGAGAGGTAAGGGGATCGAGTCTTACCTTGTTCCCTATCCTAGTCCTGGAGATGAGACGAAGGAGTTTAATACTGCAAACGTTTCGTCTACCTCCGCGACATAGTCCTCTGCGCCATGTCAGGCAAAACGAAGCCCGACTTCAAGTGTCTCCTCAGTCAGAACCGTAGGTAACGCACCCCAGAAACTCTTCCGTCCCTCTTCCTGAGGAAACCGCCATAGACGTGCACACTTTTAGGTCTTAAAACGGTTTTTATACAACGCATTCAAAAACACTAAATTTGCTTCTACAAAACGGTTTTAAGGTTTAGACATGCGCAGCTAAGCCCCGGTCAACAACTCCAGCTCGAGTAATGGCATTGATCGTTGGTAACCACAATGTTGAAAGCCGGAATAATAATTTGTTGCCGTCTGGTGTAAAGCCGACAATGAGGGAATGTGCGAATGTTCGACCTCATGCGGTTGACACCTCCACACGCGGACGTTGAGGGGAGCACTAGCGAGGTCGAGGCAAAGAGAGAACCTTTGGTGTCCGTGTCGATCATTGAGTGGTGTTAGTTGAAAACTGCATCAACCGAGCCATTTGCTGGAGTCCCGGGTGCACAAACCCACACAACTTTCTCTAGTGAGTGGCTTAGTCGCTCGACAGCA
Organism: Pomacea canaliculata; assembly: GCF_003073045.1. Classification (NCBI taxonomy): domain Eukaryota; kingdom Metazoa; phylum Mollusca; class Gastropoda; order Architaenioglossa; family Ampullariidae; genus Pomacea; species Pomacea canaliculata. Next base: position 14,125,664 of record NC_037600.1, read on the forward strand.
GTAAGAGGCGAGAAATCATTTCGCAGCTCAAGATGAACGGCTTTTGTCTTACGATGACGTCATGGTTTTTCTGGCACCATCGTGACGTCATGGCCTAGCGGGTAGACTTTTTCAGGTAGAGCCCAACCGTAGACAGGTAGCGCTGTCTGAAATCTCTTTAAGTACATGCATGGTTGTAGGTGGCTGAGAAGACAGGTTACGACTAGACTTACGATACGCTTCATTAAAGACAGACAACGAGGGTAGACCTACTCGATGTCTGTCGATATTGTATACGTGAAGGCAGTACATACATACTTATTGCTATACTTACTTGGTTCGCGTTGGCCCTGAGAAACTTCAAGAAAGCTCTGGGAAGTCCTCAACAACGACGACGTGGTGTCCTAGACAACAGTAAATCCAGGAGCAGTCACACGCGGCTGCGTCGCGGAGACGTTTGTAGTTTTGATGTAGTTGGGTAACTCCTGCACCTGCCTCTCTCTCTCACACACACTCTTCACTCCAGTGTGATACACACACACGCTCCCTCACACACACGCACACACATTCATTTCCTAGACGCTCCGTCGTAAGGTGACACACCTGGTGACACACCTGGGATTCTCCCCAGCAAAAGGCAGTCCCCCTGCCTCGATCCCTCCTCCCGAAGCACACGTGTTTGCAGAAATTCCTCACTCGGCAACTCGCCGCCAAAACACGGTTAATTCTCCGCTGACGACAGATCAGGGACAGACCTTATACTCGCCGTCGTGTTTTCACGGTGAGCTACTAGACAGGACCTCCTTCCACGCCCTGGCGAGATCGAAATGTGTCCTAGCAGTTCGTGCCAGGTAGGGCAAGTCTACCGGCACATCCCCCACCCCCCGAGCCAACCACCCCCGACTCCTCCCAGCCCACCGCACCCCACCACCTCCCTTCTGTCCGTCAGCGTGGCCATTAAAGTGCATTTTTTTAAAAATTTTTCTAAAGCAGACAGCTGCTGTTCAACAGATGCATGAGCAGGGTGGCTATTTCGGGTAACTCGTGGGACTAGAAACTGGTTTAGCTTGTATCACCAGTACTGTCGAGCCTTCACCGAGGTACTTGTCACGCACACACGCACGCACAAGCGCGTGTACCCCTCTCTCTCTCACACACACACGCGCAGCTAAAGCGCATGGAGGGCCCGCCAAGGAGTCAGGGGCGTGAAGGTGTGTGCGAGTGTGGGGTGGGTGGGAGATGGTGTGTGGCTCGGAGGATCACTGCCCGTAAAATATTTACGAAACGTGGGGTAATCTTCTTGACTTGATTATTTCCAAGCAACGAGAGAGGTTTGCGGAAATAACAACAGACCTACAGAGAGAAGATGGTAGCGCTGAAGTTTTTTTTTTAAATTTTTTTGGAGGGTGGCCTGGTGGGAGGTATCGAGCTTCCACTTTTTAGGAAGTATATATCAGACAAAACTGTTTTGAGGTGGGTTTTTTCTCCTCTATGCTGTTACTTGATGAAACGTAGTATGTTATCTCCTATCATTAAGCCATCGAGGGCTAAACTGTTAAAAATAATAAAGAAGGTATTGTGTCACTTGAGTTACTTCCACTTGAAAGAAAGAATCAGACGAGACTGTCTCGAGAGCACTATAATTGTTTCCGAGGTTGCACCGTGAAATGCAGTATCATTGCAAACGGGAGTTCAGATCCTTTGGGCATCGGGAGCTAGAAATGTTTTAAAAAATTAAGAGGAAGTTGTGTGACGGAGTTAAGTACACGTCATAGATATACACATGCATCCATTATATCGACTGATAAGTCTGTATGTGTGTGACGAATATTAGCAACATACGCCACAGAGACACGTGTCATATACACGGCATATATCATACACTTATATATGTCACACAGGTGCATACGTCACACGTGCGCTTTTTTCAAAAAGACACACATGCGTCACCCAACATATGTTGCATACAGGTGTCATTGATATGGACATACATAAATAATAGAGATATGATAATGAAGTCGGTCTATAGAGCGGTTTACCTCACCATGTAAGGCAGGCTTGAAGCGCTGTACAAACAGAAAAACAAATCAATGAGCCCTGCTAGTGTAGGTAGCCGCTCATGTCTTCCCAATTTTTAGTCAGCTTTTCCGTCCCTTAATTCTTACTTTAAGTATATATATAAATACATATAAATACATATAAAGATTTCAGTCACGTGGACTAAATGAATGACTCGCTCTATCCTCCCTCGTCACCACTATATAGTCCCTATAGTCCCCCTTCTCCTGTCTCCTCCCCATCCTCTGTAGCAGTCAGTCGCTAACCTGTCCCGAGGCTCACCGGCACCAACGACAGATAATGACGTCGTAAATAACGGTTACGTCTGCGCGCATCGCCTGATCCCAAGGCCCGAGGTCACCTCGTACCCGAGGTTGGCTGGCCCGACCAGTTGCTCTCCTGCGTATTAAATGCGCGATAAACGTCAAGTATATGACTATAACGTCTATAAGTACATTTATTAGTCTTTACACGAGGCCTACCCCCAGTCTCGTGGTGCAGGCTCCGCAAGTCACGTGACAGTAGTTGGCGTGGGCGGATCGACTACTACAACCTAAGGTCTCATGATTTTTTTGTCAAATGTTTTGTATGGCATGACAGTACAGTTGACGAAAGCCTGGTATGACCATCTCTGAGGTGGGTATGTGGGGTTTTTTTTCTTTTTGTTATGTTTGAATATACGTTGGTTGAAATACATCTGAAAGGAAGCAGCAGATAGAATTGAGGTACATACATCCCCATGTTTGGTAACAACATCCACAAGTAAGATCACCCATCCAAAGTGTGCACTGGCTTACATCTAAATTGTCTATGTGCTCTTTCGAATGTTTCAGCCTCCTAAAGTCACAAAGCCTATTGCTATGGCTGTGGCTGAGGTGCTGTCCACATCGAAAGGCACCACATTCTACGTTCTGACAGTGGCCGGAGAGCATGGCATTCCTGAGGAGGACCCACAAGAACAGGCTGCAGAGCACAAGGAGCAGCTGGACTCAGATGTCACCGAATCTGATGGAACTTTCCTGACAGAAATGCCTGTCGGGTCAGAGGTGAAGGACACCATGCCAGAATATTTGAAAGCCATCGATATGTCCCCATCGTTTTTGGTAGATGTGAAGAAAAGGTGAGTAATAGAAGTGTGGTGGTGGTGGTGGTGATTGGGGGGAATAAAATATTCAGTTGTGTGTGCAGACTGGCGTTCTTGTCTTCAGATGCGAATTCTTTTGCTGTGGATACAAATTAAAATGACAACACCCATCTCATCCTAAAACAGCAAAATATAAATCTATGATGATTCGGAACTCATTTTACTCAAAAAAGACTTTCTGTATGTAATGAACAACCTGTTTAGTGATGGCATTAACCCCTGATATCGTTGTCGTGTTCCAGCATCCGCATGAACTTCCTGAATTTTCTGGAGACTTGGTGTGGAGAAGCCAAGGAGAGAGCTCTTAGTGTAGTTGTAGCCAAGGTAACCAAATTCTTTTGATGGAAGAATATATAAATATATTAAAAGCCCTAGCAATTTAATAGCCAAGGTAACTGTAGCCTTCAAAAAGAAATACATCTATGGATATAAATATATTAAAAGACCAAAAGGTTTTAATTACTACAGCTTAACATTAGCGCCATAAGAGTTTCATTGTGACTTCAGCACTCCCTTCCTTTATAAGCTTCAGCCTCACTTGTAAGCCAGAAAAAAAATTTCCCATTTGATTTCAGTGTGAAGAACTCAACAGTGAGCTGGACTTGCGCCTTCATTTGCATCAACCTCGTTCTCGTCGGGCAGAATATGATGTACACAATGTCAGAGCAGGTAAGGTTCTGTATTACATGGTAACATTTGTAAACAATCGCTATCTGAAGCATATGAAATGTTAGAAAATGGAAGTCTGTTACAGGCTGCTTTATTTCATCTGGGGCTTACTACACTTATAAAGGATATGCTGAATAATGCATGAACTAATTGGCAGAAGTTGGGTTAAATCAAGCATGATTGATTTTAAGCAGTATTATAAGCATACAATGAAAGATGAAAGTGGGTTGTTCCTTTCATCTCACTGGACCCTGCATGAAGAGAGGATTATTTCAAAATGCTGTCAAAGGTAGATCTTGGGCATAACAAATTTTCAGACAATTTATGCACACAGTACAATTTGTTCGTAATCAATATTTTTTACTTGAAGAGTGTGTGGAATCAGAATATCTTATTTACAACAAGCTAAATCTTACATCCCACAGAAATTTGTTGTGTTGAAGGTTGATTTCTGTTACCATGTGCCAGTACTAATAACTGCCAGTTGTTTTTCTTTTAACTAATGTAGCTGAGTTGGTGATGCATGCGGAGCGAGTAACACGTCACTGTAAGGGAGTCGATCAGTCACTGAGTGAGCTACGGGCCCGCTTCGTTGCCATGTCTTTAGAACACAACAAGCTGGCCACCAAGTTTCGCCACGACATTGAGGCTCTTGAAGTTATCTTCATCAATGCCACAAAGTCTTCACGGTAATTTCATTCCCCATGCCTTACCTGCATTCAGTCTCAGGGTATTCAGTGATTCATGCTGTGAAGTGACATTTCACATATATCCTTGCAAAAGCTTTACCTACTCTGTAAACGAGTATGAAACTGGGATTTGAGTGTTTTGTTTGAAATGATCATCTTTTGACAATCACCTTGTTTATCATTTCATGTTCTATCAAATGGATTATTGTCTCCCCCCAGTCTGGTGGCGCTGCAAAATCAGCTGGCAGTCGAGCTCGACAAATTTATGGCTGTGATAAGAACATCTTTGCGCCAGTTCCGTCAGCATCTGGATGAGACACTGCAGATGCTGAGAGATTCCAATGCCAGATTCATTAAGTCCTTCAAGTGAGTCTTTGCTTTATATCAGAGTGAATATGGAAGTGGTTAGAGCACTTAGAGATGCTTGTTTGATACCCATCTAGTGCAGATAACCTCCACCAGGAAGCCTGACACCACCTAATAAGCCAGTGAAAGCTGGCCCCGAGATATGTGCTTGTATTTGCATCTATGAGCATGACTATAGATGCCTGTCCATTTCACCCATTAAAAAAATAAAATAGAAATATTGTGTTAAATAACTGTCCAGGTGAGCTATATATATATATAATATAAATTAGTAGGCAGATATAGCTTCTTTTTTAAAAAAAAATGGGTCTGTACAGACTTTTTTCAGAGGGAGGCAACTTCTGCCCAGAAGAGGTTGAAGAGTACAGGAAGCGATTGGAGAAAATGTCCCACAGGGTTGATGGAGCAGAAGGCTCCATAATGTCAGAGCTGGAAGGCATGGAGTCCAAACGACTGGAAGTTGCTAGCAAAGTGGCCAGTGAATTTGAGGATCGGTGAGGGCAAAGCACACAGACCTGAGGGCTGTGCAATTTCACACTTCTTTCATCTGACCATGACTGTCTCACCAGCTTGATCTTCTTTCCCTGTTTCTCATCACTTCCAGTTTTCTCTCTTTCCATCCACAGTCATTTTTTCCAGTCTCTCTCTTTTCTGCTCTCACATTTATATCTTCCCTTTCTTGTTCTGACTCATCCCATCCTGGTAGCATCACAATAGGATGGTAGCATCACAATGCTATGTACAGGATGGGTTATGACTATGGTTAAAGAGTTTTGTTCTGTGTGAATAGCATATTCACAGTTCATAGCTTTAGAAGAGGTCTTCACTCCCACTTAATGCAATATGGACACTAAACTCTCAGCTGCTCTCATTTGCAGGTTCAAGAGCCACATGTTTGACCTCCTTTTTATGGAGCAGATAGCCCGCTGGTTGACAAATACTCAGGTGAAGATCAAATGTGAGGTGGCTGCCAGCAACGCGCAGGCACAAAATCTGGACCGCCACCTTGATGACCTAGAGCACCGGATTGATGCATACGAACAGCCACGCTTTGACAAGGAGGTTTGGTCAGCTGAAGATCTATCTATTTTTCAGGGCCAGTTCTACCTTTGGACAAATTAAGCAGTTACCTTGGGGGCAAGCATTAAATCAGGTGCAAAAAAATCGAAATTAGATGCTGTACCCAAAGTTGCAGTATCAGTGAGAACTTTACTAATCCTGCCAGTATCTCTTGCTTGTGGAGAACAAGCTTTTCAAAGTGTAAACCAACCAAAAATTATCTGAGATCAAGGTTGCTGCAGGAGACCACACTGACCTTGGTGGTCACTGAACATGGTCTGCATCTGCACAAGATCTGAAACAATTAGCAACTTGTTAGCGAAGCACAGAGCTATTAAAGTTGTCCAGCCTTTATTTGATGATCTGTCTACCAGACTGTTATTACAACATATCTCATCCTCATTTTAGTCTTTCATTTAGGTCCATCAAAGCTCAGAATGTAAAATTTGTATTATTTGTTTTTTTGCTTGTTTCTTTCTTATCAAATCATATAAACTCAGGGTTACCATCTTGAGTTTGATCTAAAATTTGCTACAGGATATAAGACAATGCTGCTTTTATCTGTTACCCATAGCAAACTTCACCATCCCAGCTAAATGACTTTCTGAAGAGTGTCATGGAGTTGTTTCAAAAGCGCTGTGGATACCTGAACTGTAAGCTAGAAGCCGGTCGTCCTCAGTCCTGCGTACCACAGATAGGTAGGTCAATTAATTTTCGTAAATATGAACATAAACTGCCTATGGGAAAAATGTATTTTCATGTGGAACTGGACAGTTTCCTGTGCATTACATTTTTACTGTACATTTGCTGTCCTTCAACTCTTTGAAATGTCACATGACTGGTTGTTCTAAAAAAAGAACTTGTATCAAATCCCCCAGAGTTTCCAGATCATCAAGGACAGTATCTACAGCTGCCGGTGTCAATCATTAAACTTGCACACTAGATCACGTGCAACTAAGATGCGATGAAAAGATTGATAAAAGGCTGTTTCTGCCCACAAAAGCTGAATATCATATCATATTGTTAATAATATGTGGAGGTTAGTTCACTGGTCTGTGGAGCAGAAGGTTGGTGGTTCAAGGCAAGTGGATTAGGGTGAGGTCCACTTTCTAAATGCCATGACCTAGATGCAGTGAAATACTACACAGCCTGTACTGCCATTAAGTTATGGAGCATTTTACCATAACTTTTTATAGCATCATAAAGATGACAATATATATAATGTAAAGTAAATAATGGACTTCTATAAATGTCAAAATGTCAAGCGCCATTGGTGTGCCAATGTTGTATGTGTCTTGATTTGCAAGGCTTGCGGTCCAGACAGCCCAGCTATCAGTGGTTTGGTTCCAAGAACACCTTGTTCATGTGTGAGTTTGTGGCATTGGTGCCCCAACTGGCTGTAGTGCAGGTGGACGGTTTAATGTGCTAATAAATGTTTGTACAGCTAATGTTTGGTTTTTGCATAGATTTTGCTTTGTAATATATTGATAAGTAATGTTTTTGTTTTGATTTTGTGCTGATTAAAATTCAAATAAATTTTTACCACTGAGGATCAGTATTATCAGCATTATAGTTCTCTCGAAAGAAAGAGAATAAGATTTTTTTGTGTTCAGAGGGACTACAAGCGCAGGTTTTTTTTCCCGATGAGAAATTTTGTGTGTGCCCTCACATTTTTTCAAGGGTTTAAAAATGTGGCTTTAATTATTATGTTGTTTGAATTTTTCAGTTACACTTCTAGTTAAATGCTACCTTTCTCCAGAAAGTTCAATTAATATACCTGCAATTTTCAGTGCCAGTCTGTTGCTTGCAGATCAAGTTAAGGGTGTTTGCTTGTTTGGTTGGGTTTTTGCTTGTGTTAATTGGTGTTTTTGGTTGCCGCCCATGTCAAAGAGAATGGTTTTTTTTTGTTTGTTTTCAGACTTTTCTTGTGTATAACAATGACAATCAGAGTGCCTATTTTTGGAATGTCTGGGGTTTGGGTTTTTTTTTTTTTTTGCTTAGCAAATGTCACATTCTTTTACTCGGGTGGACATTTTACTGTTACACATGTTCTGAACCAGCAGGCAACATTAAAAAGTACCCCAGATGAGTTAACAATCCATGTTATTAGAAAATGTAGCGGCATGGTGGACTAGAACAGTAGACACAAGAAGATGAAACACTGTCATTCTGGCATCCAGCCGTTCATTTTTTTTTTTAAAGCATGCATTGAGTGTTGGTGTGATAATGCAAAAATGGTGATGGTATCAAATATCTGTTGGGCATGTACCAATGTCAGATGTACTAACTAATCTAAGATTTGCTTTGTGCATTCATGTTTATAGCTTGTTTAATTGCTAGATGGGTTCTTGTGTTTAAAACTTTTTTTCTGCTAAAATAATGTCCTTGTGTTCAACTACGCAAAATTTTCAGTTAATTTAACTTGCTGAAATTTTCCACGCTTGATCCTAAACTTTAGTTCATCTTTGATCCCTTTAGAAACCCAAGAAACACCAGCCTCTCCAAGCGGTAAATTCCTTGTATTAGTGATTCTTGTTATTTTCTTTATTATTTTGTTTGTTTTTCAGTTTTTCATTAGATATTTGTCCCTTGTTTGTAGTTTAGACTACTGTGAACAGAAAAGATTAGTTTTTGTAAGATTAGAACAGAAGCTGCTTTGTTACCATGATTATGTGCATCGGAAAACTCTCAGTGATTCCGCAGTTGTGTAGAACTTTAGCTTACAGATATATTGATAATGTGTGCTTCATATTTTTGGGCATAATGAGTCTCACGTTAGCAGGCTTTTAGATTAATGGAGAGTCAATGACTGGCTGGCTTTTTGGTGACTTATTGAAAGTCCATATATGTAATTGTAGTCTCTGCAAATCAGGTTCATGAAATCCACAGCAGATGGACTCTATACTTTACATCTATAGTAACCTTGCTATTAACCACCAACTTTAATACTTGCTTTATCAGTAAAAATACTCTTTAAAATTCTAACAATACCTTCACTTTAACACTGGCATTATTTGACTGATTGCTTTTTCTAAGTTTTTTAAAGATTATTTTTTTATCACTTGATAGATTGCTGGCTGGCTGGGCTGGTTGGTTGATTGATTGTGTCACGTGTGACAATTGGTCAATAGAAGTTTTATTTGATCAGTACTTTCTTTTTTTCAGAAGGCATTTATTTGATTAGAGACTTGTTCCATCCGTAAAATTTTATATTTTATAAATAGATTTCTAAGATCATTTGATTAACTTCTTTGATCGGTAGATAAATTTTCATCCCTCTGCCAGAATACAATCCTTATAGACCAGACAAAGAGGTCTCTATAACAAGAATGAAGAAATGAAAGTGATCTTACTTCATAATTTTCTTTTTTACCCTAAGAACATATTTAAATTTTTAAGATCACACCCTTCCTTTTGCATAATATTGTAAGACTGGTTCTGCTTACTTTACCTAGAATTAGAAAAACTAGACATTTACCTAAATTTTGTCCAAAAAAAGTTTTTTCTTATAAATTAGGCTTACTTTTCAGCCTCCAAGGTTGGCTTTTCATCTGAAGGCCTTACATCAGGCAGCAAACCTGGAAAACCATCCTCTGAGGATCCTTCAATCAGTGTCATTAAAAGCATTTTGAAGTGAGTCATTGTCCAGAACTTGGGTGGCTTTATCTGGATTTTGTATGGTCTGCATTTGCGTGCGTTGCCCTATGTCCTCTCCCTCTCACATCTTTACTTTCCTCAACCCACTGAGTCAGTTATGAGGGTTGTTCAAAATGTTCTAAGCCTCACTCAGAAAGAAGAGCCATAGCTACAACTTCTTATAAAACTATAAAAATGAACACATATTTTTGTTTTAATTTTTACGTGAGACAGTTTTTGATAGACCAGGATGCCACCTTCTTCCATGATGGCATTGCAATGCTTTAGCATCATTGGACCAATGGACCAAGTGCATCGATGTCAAGGGAAACAGTATAGAAATATTGCAAAAAACTTTCGTGTTTCTGCAACTCGGTCTGGGTGAGGCTTAGAACATTTTGAACAATTCTTGTGCCCATTCATGACAGTTGGGTTGAGTAAGGGAAATTCGCTGTTCCACAAGGATATCAAACAAGAGCAGCTTTGGGTTTGGAACCATTGAGTTCTCTTCTCTCTTTTTTGATATTTGAGTGTGCTGACTAAAGAATAGTCCCCTCATACCAAAAACATCCTACAGTGACCTACGAAAGAGGTAGTCAGATTACATGCTCAAACCTTTCCGTAAGTACCACAAATAAAGCCGTCACAAAATTGCTGCTAAGCTGCCATGATGATTTCCACGATAACACAAACAGCAGTTTCTGTCAGGCCCAGGCCTCATGCAGCTTTCTTGTTCTTTAAATAGTTCAGCATGCTATCTTTTATTTTCTTTTTTTCACCCAGGCGATCAGCAAGAATGTAGAGTACAAAAGATACCATAATGCAGTTGCAAAATTTAATTTAAAAAGCTTTTTTTTTATTTTCAAATTTTCAAATGTCCTTTCTCATATTATGGTGCTAGCTTTATCAAATCATTTTGTATGCAGGACTCAGAAGTATAAACTTATAGTCGGGGCAGATGCTGAAGCTGAAGAGCTAGCCTCCACTGGTAACTATTATTGTTCTAATGTAGTGACTATTATTGTTCATGTAATGATTATTATTGTGCTAATGTAATAACTATTGTTGTGCTGATGTAATGACTATTGTTGTGCTAATGTAGGTTGTTTTCAGGTTTTGGTTCTGATTCTTTAGCTTTTATTGTTGGACTAGCTTTTAATTTCAAAACAGCTGTTTTTAATTTTCCTTTTTTAAATAATTATTTTGAGATCTTTGCTTGCACACATTTTTTCCTAACAAAATTCTTGATCTAATTTTCTTATGAAAGTTTAGGTTTGCATTAAATATCTAGGAAAAAGCTGAGTCTAGAAATGAGAATTTTTCTGAAACTCGGTTTCTCACACAATTCAGGCATGGCTGCCACTCCTACTAGTGGGATTCCAATGGATGCTACTCGTGAGAAAAACAAGTCAGCTCATTCCCAAGCATCAACCCGCGTTAATGAAGGTGAAAAACCCACAGCCAGCAGGCGCCCAACCCTACCATCTCTTTCTTCTGAACCAGGGCGGAATTTAGGGTAAAGATGTTTAACTGAATTTCATGACTTTGTGTATTGGTATGGCTGATGACTGCACATTCAAACTCATAAAATCAAAGACTGGGAGGTATGTGATCAGCTTCAATGTCTGTATGTTCAGCCTCAAGCGAGGCAGCAAGACAGGAAAGCTGGACAAATCACGGTCATTCTTGTCAGGAGAAGACGGGGTGGAAGAGAACCATTTCCTGGGCTTAATCATGAGCATACTCCGTGAAGCCATGAGTGGTCTCACCACAACAGCAGAGGTCAGCATTATAGTTCTCACCTGTAAAGAAAGCTGTTTAAAGAACACAATCAAAAACACACACCAAAACCTGTACAAATCATAATAATAGCAGTAAAGTTACTGTCATTTATTATTATTTTCTTTTCTGTGCATATCATTGGTCTATATGTATAACTCAAGTGAGAACTTTGAAGTATTATATCAAATTCATTTTTGTCATTAGTTTTGAATTTTACTGGTTTCTGTAAGAGTAAAATTAATTGGAAAACAGGAAGTTAATATGTGGTGCACTTATCATTGCCATTTATCAACAGCTGTACTATAAACAGAAGGGTGTGCGACCAGTGACACGCCCTCAAGTGCTACAGGAGACTTTTGAGCAGTGCTCTGAAGTCATAACCCAGAAACTACAGTCTTACTACCAGCAAGCAGATGACTATCACAATCAGTGTCTGCAAGGTCGGTTACCTCAGCTACAATGGTGTAGGGAACCTATTTTGAATTAGGAACTTTTGAGAGTTCAGCAGTTTATGAGGGAAGGTTGAAAAGTTCAAAGAATGTTAATTAATGACAAAAATAATTTGACACATTTTATCATTTTATTTTTATTTTCTTGAACTTCAAGATTTAATTCATTACCAATTCTCTCAATGTAATGACATGTACGGAAATTAATTTTCATGCATAACAGACCAGTCTAGACATGGTGATGAGGGGTCATACTTATGTAGAATTAATGGCTTGATCAAAGATGATCTCGCCCCGGAAAAGGTCAACACCTGATTAGAGGCGAATACAATATTAACTAGTGTTATTTATAAGCCATATATGGCTCTTAGAAGTTACTGTCATTTGGTTTAATTTTTGTCAGAGTTTCGCCAGCAGCTCTCAAAAATGGAACACCTTACTGCCCGTGTACCACCTATCATCATCAAGGACATGCTGAAACAACATGTAGCAAGAACCATGTCTGAGCAGGATGCCTTACACGCTAAGTTCAAGATGTTTCTAGAAGAAAGCAACACAAAAAAGGTCAGTTTTGGTAATTTTTTATCCATTGTTCACAGGATCTTGCTCAAATAGTTGAACACTTGTTCAGGCCTATATTCACAGATGCTAACACTGCTCATTTAGTGGAACAAGTATTCGGTGTCCTCTAAAACTGGGCTTAGGAGCTCTTAACCTAAGTTATTAGTGTTCCAGGTAATGGCTAATGTTTGTGTTCTGTGAATATTTGAACAGATAAAGCATGAGAACAATCTTCGTCCCCAAATGGGCCACCCTCACCAGGCTCCTGAGCTTGAGGTGCTCTGTGAACTGGAAACACAGCGGCATGAAGAACACATGTTGGCCATTGCTGAACACATCAAGAGCTTGAAGGCTGGTTATTTTGCTGTTTTTAAATCTGTGTATGAAATAGCTAGCAGGTTTATAATGTTGTTTCTGCCTTTGAGCTTATGTTCTTTACCTTTGGTGTGGCTGCAAGTTGGTATACCATTGGGGAATAGGCAGAGCATATAGGGAAAGATTGATTTCATGGATTTTAAGAGTGCCTCCACTTTGCAGCCTTCTGCAAATTTATTGTGAAATGAGTGCATTTGGGCTTCAGACTTTTTTTGGGCATGTGACATTCATGTTGACTTTATTTTTACCATTCATCACATTTGTGATGTGAATGACAATGATATTCTGATATTATTTTAAAGACATAAACAATGAAGGAAGTAGTTCAACATATTTTTTTCTGCAATTAATACAATACTTTTGTTAATGTATTTGTTTTTTCAGCATGCTGGAAGGGGGTCATAACTGAACATTTTTACAATATTTTGATGCACCTAGTACCACCTACCTGAGTATCTATGTCAGCATAGATTAAGCAAACCCACCATGTTTTATTCCCTTAGTTCAGTATGCTTAGGCCCATAAATTGTACAACTAAGGGAGACCACTTCATACTTGTGGACTGGAGGCTTACATTTATGTGCCAGTGAAATAGCCCCATCAAAGAAATTTTAGAGTAGTCTTGCTTTTTGGAACAACTTTGGTTTGGTAAAGGTTTTGTTGTCTTTTATAGAAATGGTGGAGCAGTAAGCAGAGTTATGGAAATCCCATGATGTCATCTGCTTCGCCCATTCAGTACCCTAATCCCAAATCCTCTATCATTCATTTTTATAGCACCACTATAAAAGTGTACTAGTGTGCATGTTGGTTGACATAAATAACTTTCACCTGGCTGCAAAACCTACCCTATATAGAAGATTAGCATCTGTTCCCCTCCCTTCCCCAACACTACAAGTGTAAAATAAAATTTAAAAGTATGTAATTCCGAAACTACCTCCATAACTCAATGAACAGGCTATCCACTACAGCTTATATTTTCTTTCTCATTTTTGTATATTTATTTTTTGAGCAGACGTCCACTGAATCTAATGCCAAGATGCTGTTGGAGGGCCTTGTACAGCTATCTGAACAGCAGCTGCTGCAGTACGATGATCTGTTGGTTGTTGATGAAGTGGACAAAGGCCGTAAGAATATGTTCACACAACAGATCATTTATATCACACATTTCAGTGTTCAGTGCAAGATGCTATTTCATCAAAATTTTAGATTGTGAATATTTGTATGGTTGAATATTTGATTCAAAAGATTTAATTTTTTTTATCTCTGTAGGTGTTGAGCGAAAACGGCACCCAACTATTGAATTGATTCGGCGTAAAATGACTGGAGAGGCTCTTGAGGAAGATCAAGAAGAGAACCCCCTTCCTCGTGGAAAGGGCAACTGGCTAGGTACACAATAGGCTGCTTTGAAACATATGTAGTAAAACATATATAGTAACACAGTGAAAATATCTAGCAGTACATGACCAGTTTCACCAAAGCACAATAACTGCCAACTGCTTGATGTACCAATAAACTTTCAGACATGATCAGCTAATACCCCCTAAAAATTGGGACCACTTTTTATTTTTGAAATACCATTTTACATTCACTGTAACTGTCATACACTGTCAGGGACTGGATTTTTATGCAACACATGCTTTTGTGTTTTTTTAGATTGACAACATGGCAGCTTTCTAGCGGTGCTCAGTTATAAATAAACTTGGACAAACTCTTACCTAAGCACACCAAAAAAAAAAAATAAATAAAGGCTTGAATTTTTTTGCAGAGGGGAAGAGGGAATGGCCTTTTTTATATAAAGAAACGCCTTTATTTAGCAATGATTGTGTTTCACAGGATTTCCCAGCAACCAGCTAGTGCTGGAGAACCGCCCTAACAAAATCCAGCTAACGCCTGCAATCAACACAGCAAAGATTACATTAGGCCACAGCTCAACCATCAAGGCTCGAGACATGGCCTATGAGGTAAGGAAGTCAAATTTAGAGGGAGCTTAAGAGAAACGGACTACTTTGATGAAATGTGTTTCTTAATTCCAATGGGAGCTTATGTCATACCCTTATTTTGTAGCAGGTGTAAAATCTGGGATATAAGTTATATGATAATAATCTCATTGTTAATTAAAAGGAGAAAATACCATTACATGTATAGATTTACAGACTATTGCTTGTAAAATTACTATTATGCAACATTTTTTCAGTTTGGGTTGATTTTACTGTTTACAATGTTTTTCTGAATTGGATTACTAGATTTGTGTCTGCATTTTGTGTACCAAATTAAAAGCTTTTTAAGTTTAATCTGTTCACAGTATTTTGTGTAGTTCAAAAATGAGACATTATAATTATTCATCTTGAAATGTGATACTACTTTCGTAGGGTATGCAAATAATAATCCTGGGGCATTGAAAAGGTTGGAAACCAGTCACGGGGGTTCATGTAGTAAAGATCAAATTGTCGCTGAGTGCACTAACCACCAGACATTGGTGACTTCCTCATGTTTATGTACAATCAGGATTGTTGCTACCCATTGACTTACAAGCATTTTCAATGGCTTTCCACAGGACTACAAAGTTTTGTTTGAGAAGACATTAGCAAGCATTGAGGAAGAAGAGAAAAAGTTTCTACAGGATGAGGAGCGGTGGGCTGTTAGCTGGACAGCTTCTATCCAGCACATTAAAGATCTGTATAAAACACCATAATATCTGCAACTCTTCAGAGCCTCAACTGGACAGGGATGGGCAAGCTACTTTTAATTTGTAGCCGGCTAGGCTACAGCTACTTTTTTTCAAAATGTAGCCGGCTACACTACAGCTACAATTTTCCAAAAAGTAGCCAGCTACTTTGGGCTACTTTTAAAATGTAGCCAGCTTCTTTTGGCTACTTTTAAAAGCGTGATGTTATAACAAGTTAGCTGTAGCCAGCTGGCTGTAGCAACATACACAAACATCAAACATACACACAAAACACTATTACTTGCTTTACAAAGTTTTTATTATAATAATGAAACGGAGAACTGCGATATACCGACAATTTTATTTAGTGAATCCATAAATGCTTTCATTCATTCCTTGCACCCTTCCTCCCCCGGCCTTTTTCACACAATAAGTACACGTATTTTACGATTATATTAAACATTTCTGGATCTTTTTCCTCATCCTGTTTTAGTGACAAAAGAAATTATATAAGTTTTCCGATAAACATGTGTTTTCTATAACTATTTGTTCCCTATTACTTAGAAATGAAAACTAAACAGATGCTTAAGTATCAGGTACCTGGTGGAATTTTCAATAAGTTAGGTTATGTGGTGATGAAAAATGTCAACCTCTTATCAATACTGTGACAATGAACAACAGACCATTGAAATAAATGAGTTTGCATGGAATATAAGTAAAACACTGCTTAATCTAATTTAGGCAAGCAGATCATAAGGCATTTTTTTCTAACACTGACACTGAAAACAAAGAAAGGAACACAAACTAATTGTTTCCAAAAGCTGATAGGGTGAAAAGTATAGTCCTGGCATACTAGAATAGACTTTAATTATATAGTAGGATGTCAAATGTAGCATATAAACACTGAAATATATTTTTCAAAAATGATCTGATACAAGATATATTTATTTTAAATCTTAAGCTTGAATTTCTCTGTTCGTCGTTTTTGACATCCAGTCCTAAACTATAAAAACATATTTCTCAAGATTGGCTTGTGCTACAGCAGTAAAATTTTGCAATTTTGTTTAGAAATGCATAAGCTACAAAGTCATGCATTTGAGAATATGGTATAAGCATTACTTTTGATAAAATTAACATTTTTCTAAATATTTTCTAAATATTTAATTGCCACATTCACACTGAGTCGGGGGGTACCATGTCTGATTTTTTATATCCTAGAAATCTTGAGATATCAAAACGCCTTATGCATCAGTTTTCTTATCTGTGCCTCTAGTTTACAAAAAACCCAAAACCTTTGGTATATGACTTATGGTATTGTGTAAATTTGTTTTTTAAATGCTTGTACGTTTTGAAACAAAATCGTTGATTAAAGTCACAATTTTCACTTTAGGTACTCAAAAACAGTTTTACAGTGCTATATTTATGTTATTTTGTTACTCTATATTTAAAAACCCTTAAAGATATTTAAAATATGGATTTTAATTTTTGGAGTGTACCGGTAACCTTAAAACAAATCTACATTCTTGTAGTCCTTCATGGAATTGAATTTGACCAGAACTTTGGCCTCGAAGTTGCTGTCTGTCACCCTAGTGCGCAGCTTTTGTCATGATAAGTCCTGCCAGACTGAACAATCTCTCAACAATTCTTGCATTTGAAACTATAGCCACATTTTGTGGCTTCGCAAAATGTAAAAAATTTCAAATAAGGCTGGAAATTGATGGGTACGTCCATCTTCGTTTTTCAAATCGCTCCCGCCACATGGACGACCCGGTACTTCCGGTTACTGAGCGTGCGAGACACGTGGTGTCTGGCTGTCAAGACACCCAGCAGTGAGAGCAGTGGCTGTCGTCGTCTTGCTGACACGCTGTCGACGAATGGTCGTGTAACCAACACGTCAAGTGGCTACGTAGAGTGGCTGTCGTACCAGAAATAACACAGAGATTGAATTCCACACTGAAGTTTTCTTTAATTCAGTATCTTTTTCTCAGCAGCTGGCCTAACTTCTCTCTCTCTCCAATTCACAAAGAGGTCCCACACCACTGTCAGCCCTGCTATTTATTCTCCCTCCCCTCGAACATTCTAGCACAGACATTCTATTTCGTCGCAATAAAGACATTTTTGAACATTGCTACATTGTTGAACATCATTTCCTCCCTCGCACAAACACATTCTACCTTTTACATTGCTGCCGTGCTGAACATTCTGGAATATAGATGCAAATCTACAACCCAAAGACATTATACTTTGTACACTACTAGAGTGCTACAGTCGTGAAAGTAGCCAACATGTAGCCAAGCTACAGCTACTTTCTAAAATGTAGCTACGGCTACAAGCTACTTTTTTTTAATTTGTAGCCGGCTAAGCTACAAGCTACAAAATTTGTAGCCGGCTACAGTAGCTGTAGCTTGGCTACAGCTACTCCCCATCCCTGCAACTGGACTAGGAAATTTGAGCTGGAAGGAGGCTAGAGACTGGACAATAAATACAGCGTAATGCAGCTAAAATGTGTAAACTACAGTGCTCGGCATCTTCATATGTATCTTAACATTAACTACTTTTGATTTTCAGATTTTGTTTTCCAATAAAAAGTTCATGATAGTCCAAAGTATATTTTCCATAATTTGAGATTACGGTATTTGAAAAACATTCCTAATAGCACATCCTTTTTATTTAAAATATTATGTCAAATAGCTTTTGTGCAAGTTTTGACTTACATTAATCTCTCTCCTCCCCCCAGCCACCACCAATACTTTCAAATCCAAGAACCACCTTACATACTTCATTATTATGATATAGACATTTACTGATAAAAATGCACCATTTATTAAAATCTAAACCCCCTTCCACCAAAAACAAAAGATTTTTGTGCATTCTTAAGTATTCAAGATGCCTCATGACTTCCTGATGCGACTTTTCTGGCATGTATTAACATTAGAATTTTTTTTAAACATCAGTGCTCGCTGCATCATAAATTTGAAATCATTTCATTGAGTGTGGAGTTTAATCCTGGAATGATGCTAAAGATAAACAAATTCTTTTTCGAACACTCTGCCTGTGATATACTATACTGTGTTACTGTTATATAATGTCTTTTTTCTAAAGGACGAATAATTAAATACATCCCATTTCAGTTAATGACTGGAGAGTTTGCTTCTTTTGACTGTTTGGCTTGCTGGATTCTATGGTTAGAGTGGGTGTCAATTACAACTTTGCAGATACTTTTAAATGATACTTTTAAAAACACCAACAAAAAATTATATATTTCATAAACAAATATTAAGACACATAAAATTTTTAAGTCTCTCTTTAAAGACAAAAAAAGACTTTTATCTAGCAAAGCAACTTAACAAAAAAGACACTTTGCTAGATGGTCTTTTCTGAAGTTTCCGACATGAAAGAACATGGATGCAACAGTCTTTTCCCAGTTGTGCCCTTCAAAGTCTAGTAAGATCCGGAGCTCCAACATACGAAGAACTGAGATTTAAATTTTTTTTAACTGGACAGAAAATGCAGTCCTTAAAATCTAACAATCATTCATATTTTAATTTACTAAACTACTAATTTAATATTCCCCCATTTACATTCAGTCAAAATCTTACTCAGCAAGATTCAAAAAAACAAAACTGATGCACAAAAGATAAATAACATGGCTGACATGTCTGATGGAGTTGTTAAAAAGTGAAGTCACCTGGCCATCCTGGTGTGGGTTTTTAGCATTTTACCGGCCAACCGCACAGCTTAGAATATTGAGACCAGCCCACAAAAAGAAAACTTTGCCCACCTAAATGATTTTTTGTAAAAACCCAGCAAAGTTTGTGCCAGTGGGGAAGAGATGGCAAAGAGCCTGTTAATTCCTTGTCCTTCACTCTCAGATAATATTATTATATTACTATTAATGTTTAACACACTACAGTGTGATTTGCAAGGAAAGGCAAGTGGGCTCAAGAGTAAATCATACAAACTTCACAACTAGGTAAAGGCTGGCTTCTGACCTTTGTTAGTTTTTTAAGAGATGAGATTAGAGATCAGACTTTTCTTAGGGCCAGTTTTCTATGAAGGTAGTGCCCCTCTTCTCTCTCTCTCTCATGCTCCTTTACCCTTCCCAGTCCTCTATAGAATGTGGCACTCCTAACCGACAATGGGTTAAATGGAGGATGTTTGTTGCACCGCATAGGTATTGAACCTGCTAGCTTCAGGGTTCACATTAAAGTGCTCTAACCACTCATCCATCTGCTTATTTTCACAGCTATTCTGCTTGACCAGATTCTATTATGCCTGAAACAAATTCATCTAACCTGAAAACATTGAAAGATTGGTCACAGACTATCAGTGGTAAGATATTGCATAAAATCTTGTTTCAAAATACTGCACTTCTACCAATCATTCACTTCTAATTGTAAAGAAATTGAGTGTAGAAATCCTCCTCTGCAGCATTTATTTCACCAGCTTGACAAAATTCAACCTCTCAGAACCTCACACTTTCTGTCACTCTTGTTCCCTCATTTGACTGAAAACATCAACGGGAAAAAAGTCAAGACACAGAAACACATGCATCTGCACCCCCAGCCCCCAGCCCCAAAACATATTCACACATACACACATGACATACATCAACAGCTGCAGAATCCAACAGTTGAAAAAGTACTTATAGAGGGTAATTTGAATTTTAAAAAATCATACAGCACAGTCATGTCAGGGGTATTTTGTATCTTCCAGCTCACTTAAAATTTCGAATGCTTCTTTCTCGTCTGTTATTCTGTGCACTTGTTCACCATGTGCTGCCAATATTTCCTCAATATTTCTGGAAAAAAAAAATGAATGATGTAATTATAATATTTTATAGATGCACTTTTATAGGGCAGTCTATTGATTTGAAAACAATTGCATTAATCAATATCATCTATAAAACATGTACTCTTTGGCTCAATATCATCTATACAATGTGTACACTTAGGCTTAATATCTATACATGAACACTTTGGCTCAAATTGCATGCAGAGAGTGGTGGCAGGAGCAGTACATGAAGTCACCCTAATCCATGGTAACAATGCTGAGTGTGGGCTATGGAAATGAGCACAATAAAGAGTGTGTCTAATACAGTTTTTTAACAGATAAGACAAAGTTGTCTGTTCTTGAAGTGCATAGAAACTATTATGTTACAGTGAAACATGGAAAAAAAGAGAATTTATTGAGTTGTGTATTACCTCCTGACATATGCCAAAACTATTTATTCTTGAAATTATGAAGCATTCTGAGGTATTTGTTTAATTTCCTTCATAGCTACTCATTAAGAGCAGATTGATTTGTGTTACTGAGATGACATTGCAGAAAAGTTGTGAGGTGCTTGAACAGAGGATAGTGGAGCTGAGCAGATGGTAGTAAGGGGTGTACTTTTGTGCCCTTAATAAATTGGGTGACAAGGACATTTTTTTATATTTTAAAAGCAACAGTTAAAATCTGGTTGGAGTTTGAAGGAAATGTGACTAAATCTAAAACTCCGCCCAGTTTATGTATGGCACATTGGTTGAATAGTGTCGACTACAGGTTCCCTTAAATCAAATTTGTTCCCTTTTTTAAAATACAAACTAAATTACCAAGATTTCTGGATACTATCAATAAGACATTTAATCTACTATGCCCCCAAAACTCTGAAGTTTGTAAACAAAAAGTGTCCTTACTTGTGTTCCACATGCTTAAACCATCCGAGATTGTCTGCAATCAGATGCCTGTTTTGACAGTGTCTGCACTGCACAATCACAATGCCCTTTTGGTAAGCTAGTTTTGAAAACGTGTTCGTGTTTCTCCCTTTACACACTTTGCACGTATATTGAATACCCATTTTGGGTCCAATTTTTCCCACCTCTCTCTTTTCCTGTTCTGATTGTTGATCAAGGTTTGCGTCTGGTGCTGCGTTCGAACAATTCTTACATCCCCTTGAGTAAATCTGAAACAGTCTATGACTTGCTATTGCTTGTAACGGCGTTTTTTGTGAGACATTCTGTGGTCTAAAATTATGAAAACTTCTCGTTGATGCAACCATGTACCGTCTACATACAGTTTGTGACGCAACACTGTGACTGTTGCCAGTGTGGGTTCCGAGTATGAATCTCCCTGATATGAACGCTTCCTTCACAGAACTGACACAATACCGACGCATTACGTTTGTGGTTATTCTTCTAAGGCTGGTAACACTTCCCGTCATAAACACAGACATGTCGAACAAGCTTCTTTCTTCGATGTTCTTACATACGTGATCCACGCCGAGTTCAAAGTTATCACGGACGTGTATAGGTGGACTGCTGTCTGTCTGCCGAGACCAACGCTTAGCCTCTCGCGAAGTTCTTCGCTGTTAGTCTCTGCGAGCCTAAACAACGAATGCGACTAAACCGGAAGCTTTGTTGTTTCATGCCTCGTTTTAGCAGTTAATCTGAAACATGAACGTAGATCCTATCTACGTCCATGATCTGAAATGAGAAAAAACCGGAAGCTTTGTCGTCTCACGCCTCGTTTGCCAGCAGTCTAGTAATACAAATTTGTGAAGTTATTTCAGAGGCCAAACAAACATGGCGGCAGTGATTCGTCGCTGTATCTCCCGAGGAGCTATTAATGCAAATCTAAGACATTTAAGAAAAATTGAAAGCATCAGAAGAAAGCTTCCGTGTTTCACTTCTCACAGATATGTATCGTTTGTAAACGAAGGTAACCAGATCTCATTTATTAGCAGATTATTTACTTTTGTCTTGAAAAAAATCGCATACTACCTCCCTTGATGAAAAGTCGTCTGCTTGCCAAACTCATGAAGTATATTTTCTTTTGAACAGCCTGTGCTGTAAATACTACTAATTTGATTTGTAATGTTGCCTATTAAGGTGACAGCATTAGTTATTGTTTTGCTTTGGAAGTCTTCGCATGGTGTATAAATAGAAATAAATCATTATTTTGATTAAGCCCAATAATGGTTTGCGAACCAATTGTATCTGTAATTTTGCAGAAAACCTAGACGAAGCAAAGGAAACTGAAGATTATAAAAAGCAGTTAGGCTACGATGAATTATACACTGGGCACATACCCACCACGCCATTTCAACGAGTACTTTTAGCACTTGGATCAGCTGCCATGTGTCTTTACAACCCAGCCAGAGATGGTGAGTGATGCTTTCAGACAAGATCTATTTTGTAGAATAGTAAATTCCTAAGCAGCACAGATTATCGAAAACATAGGTGCCATATACTCTTTCCCTGAAGTATAGGATTGAGATTTTATAAACGGATTTAGTTATTCTCTTTCTTATCATATTTTTCATTTAGTCCCAAGGTTCAGTGAAACAATGACGAAAAAGACAGAAGATATGTGACACAAAGTTGAACATCTTTTGCTGACTTGTTCCTCTTTTATTGACTGTAAATTCTTCTGGAATGAATATATAATTTTTTCTTAGAATTCGTATTGTGATGTCTTAATAATTGTTAATAGCTGTGATTATAGTCATCCACCTGCTTATTTTTATCTGCAGATTAATAACACTCCATCATTACTGCTTGTTCTCCAATTCCTTTTTGTCTTCTATGTTTGTCTTTTATTACTTGTCTGTGTAGTTGTTTCTTCTTCCATCCTTCATAGTCTGTTCATGTCTCCCAATTGTCTTAAGCGCTGAGAGCATGCTCCTTTGCAAGCATGATATTGCACTAATGAATTCTTATTATGGAAACCATGGGATGATCAGCTTAGTGCTAAAGTAATTTAAGCTACAAACTGACCTAATTGGGTAAATACAGGAAATCCACTCCTAGGATCCTTTATCCTCTTCTTGTTCCTATTCACCCCCAGTGGAGCAACTACACCATGCCATCTGATCCGGTTCTGGGCTTCCTTTTAGGATCCTGCATAATGATGCATTATAAATGAATAAGACTGAACTTCAACTTGTTTTTTAAATAATGTGGTGATTTTGTGTGCATTTAAATTTAAAAATAAGAGTTATATGCAGCTGTGGCTAACTTGAAAATATGATTTTAGTTTTTATTTTTATGTTTCAGACATGATTTGTGCTCTTGGAGAATCAACAGGTTATTATGCTTTAAAAAACATTCGATCCAAAATGCTCACAGATTCTGTTGGAAAGCAAATTCTTGAGTATGTTGTGTTTTCTGATAACTTGTTAGCTGTGAGAAGTAAGGGGTGAATAATAAGTCAAGATAAATGCATTTCATCGTTCAGTAGTACATACCAAGATATTTTGTTTTTTGCTTTAAAATACAATCACAGCAATGTATGAAAAATTTCAAATGAAGTTGAAGTAATCCCACAATCTGTTTTCTATAAGTTTTCATATACAGTTGAATGCTTTAATCTTTCTTTTTAGTTTTTTAAAAAGTGTTATAATTCCAGCAATTCAGTTTCTGCTGATTTTTATTTTAAGGAACCTGTACAGACTAAGATTTCTAATTTCATGATTTTTTGTTTCCAGGGAACAACCAGTTATAAATACTGAGACAATAAATATAAATTACCTGGGAAGTCTTCCTGAAGGCACATTTGGCAAAGAGTACTGGCACTTTTTAGATAACTATGTGGGTTGTGTTTGTAGACAGTGTATTTCAATAATAATTTAAAGTCCACGTGTTTGATATATCTTGATGTGAGAGTGTAATAAAAACAATAAAAATGTCCATTATATTAGCACACTCAAAAGCTATCAGTTCATTTTCAAGATAAGAATCAGGATAATGGCCATAACAAATACACAATACAAAGTAAGAAAAGAAAATTGAATATTATTATATACCTAAAATCCAAATGTGATCTAAAATCCTCATGGAACTCTTATAACTAGGCATCTACATTTTGTGCAGCGCATTCCATTACAGGGACAGATGGGCTAACAAATAAATGTGTATTTTTGCAGGGATTCTCCCCTGATGCACGGCTTCCTGTACATTTTGTGGACGACCCAGATCTTGTGTATGTGATGCTTCGCTACAGACAGATACATGACTTGGTCCACACTCTGCTGGGTATGCCACCAAACATGCTTGGAGAAGTAACTGTTAAATGGGTGGAGGCCATTCAGACTGGACTGCCTCTTTGCACATTAGCAGCATTGTTTGGACCATTACGCCTGGGACCGAAGTAAGTCAGATACAAACTGTTAAATATAACCATGCAAAATAAAAATTCAATTAGATTGGTGGTGGTTGTGATAGATTAAAAATATATATATATATCATCCATTTATAGCTTGTCAGCTATAGTTATTTATTTTATAAAAAAAAAACTGTTCACAATTTAAAAAGTATTTTTCATAAATCAAATTTATTGTAATGTGTTTAACTTAAACAGTCCTAAATTTAATGATGACTTTGTCCATAACATCCTAATTGATCTAAAACTGTTGCAAATAATCTATTTTATTTTTAGACATCAGCAAAAGTACTTGAACACCTATCTTTCGTGGAGCATACGATGTGCAAAGAATGCAAAGTTCCTGATGAATGTCTACTTTGAAAAACACTGGGAACAAGAAATAAGTGACCTACGCAGAGATCTGAATGTAGAGCCCGCACCAGTTCCTCTCAAACGCACTGGCAAAAAGATTGTAATACCATGAGTTTTTTAAAAATATTGTTGGTGCAATGTTTTAGCACTGATGTGATTTCTGTAGTGACTAGCTGCAGGAAAATAATGCAAATGTCAAGTCTGATAGGCAAGTCATTGTTGTCTTATGCTGTTTATAAGTTTCTATAGGATCTTGTCTATGAAGTTTAGCCATGCTGTGCAGTCTGTAAATTACTGTTAACATGCATTTACCTATATTTATTATTGCAAAGGTGTTTTCTTGTTCAAACTGTGACGGTATGTCATTTATTATGTAAAAGAGTGTTTAGATTTTAGAAAACATATATCGAGGAGACATATAAGCATTTTGACCTATTGTGTATGAATGGCATTTACTCAAGATGTTTGTCTGATTGTTGAATGCTACCTAAATAAATTTGTGATGAAGAACAACGCAACTGCAAATTTTGTACATGTATTTCATAAATAAATTGTAAATGTACAAAATATGTAGGAAGATGGTCTTAAAGCATTCTTTACAAACAGTAGTAATTCTTATATAATCATATTTTTTTTAAATGGACACCACCATCACAAAACAGCTGTACAGCAACTTTATTTGACAATCATCAGCCAAAATAGAAGTTCCTATTCAAATGGGGGGAAAATGCAAATTATCATTTATTGTACACATCACCATCAGTTTGTACTTAGATTAACAATGTCATAATTTTCACAATGAAAAATGTTATGCCAGCAGTTTAATAATAATTGCTTTTTAATTTTTCTTTCAACAAAGGACAAGGAAAAAATGAAAGACAGATATTGTATATCAGTTATCATGTGCCCAGTCTAAGTAGTGAACATAACAAGATTCACTTTATCAAAAACTCTTTTGCACCCAGTCTGCGAAAACTGGTGACCACTCTCTAATGTTACAAAGGTCAGTTCATTCAAAACACGTGCAACCATGTCTGGCTGAGTGGACATTTTCTTTGAAACTAGGTCACGGCGTATGCATTGCACCACATGCTGCTTCTCTAATGGTAAAAATGGTACAGATGCCGAGATCAGGTTTTCAGACAGGAAACTCTTATACCAAGGATCAGAACAACTACTGAAGAGAGGAGAAAACTCATCAGCACTAACACTTTCTCTCTCTTTGCCAGTCAGCATTGCCTGAAATGTCTGCCTATTGATGTCTGATCCTAATGTGTTGGACAACAAGAGAAAAATTGATGGAGAATACACAGAGTTTGAGATTGCAAGTTTTCTAATAGCCTTTTGGAGACCTTTCACAACACCACTTGTAGACTTATCCATTTCATCGAAGATGAAAATATTAATATGATATTTCGTGGTGTTTGACAGAATCCAGTTTTCAACCTGCATCTCGTAAAGGTGGTCAAGAGTTTCATGTGGAAAATGGTATGGAACCAGTAGCTTTGTCACAGTTTTTGAAGGAAAGAGTTTTGCAATTATGTCACTCACAAAGTTTTTTCCCACACCTGTCCATCCATGGAAAGACAAGACAAGAGGAGTCTGTTGACAGTCCTCCACTGAGCATTTTTCTCTCTTTTCATTCAACAGTTGCAGGTACTTTTGAATATACTGAGGTACAACATTAATAGCAACATGCTGCCCAAAAACTTTAGAAGCCATTTCATTTCTGAGCAGTTCTGCATCAAACTCAGCAAAGTGTTTACGGTGGTGAGCAACTTGAATTTGAAATACAACACCCATAAGGACGGAAGTTCCTATGATCAAAGCAAAAAAGAGTTTATAACACTTTTTACAACCTGATTCTCCTTGATTACAGGTACTATGTGATGAAGAGAAGGATGATGATTCACCTGGCTGGTTGGCCATCCTGGAGGCATGCTTGGTACTTTCAGTTGCATTGTGACCATCTCCCTCCCAAGACAGTTTCTTGATTGGCGTTGCCTGTACTTGGCTTACACATGTTTTAGAACGCTGCATCTCTGGTGATTTTGCGCTGGATCTTTTCCTTTTCAATGTTGTCACTGACCGAGTAACACTCAGGGCTGGCTCCCACGATCGGTTCCGCACCATTTCTGGTGAAGATGGTCTGGTAGACCATGTGTTCACATCTCCTTGGTCTTTCCTTTTATCTGCATACTGTTGTGCATCCAGATGAGATGTCTGGTCTACATCAGACATGCTTTTAAACATTGTTATAGATTTGAATGCAGAGATGACACGATCCCAGGATGGAGAAGGAGAACACTGACTTGCCTCTATTTCTGAAACATCGCTTCTGTCACTTGAGTTCATTGATGTATTTCCTTCCTCCTGGTAACCTGTTTGTCTCTGACTTGTCCAACTCTCTACAGGAGTTGCCCTTCTCTGAGAACTTTCCATGGCTGGATTGAAGCTAAGACTTCCAGCACTGTCATAGTCAGATTCGACAGCTGGGTTGTGGACGGAAAACGTGTTCCAGCGTGGCCAAGTGTTAGTTGCAGAGATTGTACGTCTACATGGCGAGCCAGACAGCAGAGCTGCATCCAAAGACTGAGTCTGACTACCCGATAAGCTTGAAGATGAATATGGAACGAATTTTGCTGGAGTTAATCTGTATGTTCTAGACTGACCCATTCTTGCGACCTCAGGATTGTCTTCATCGAAATCCATGGGCTCCATGGCTCTTGTCGACATCGGAAAAAAACCCCAAGAGTTGATGTTATGAGTTCGTGTGAAAACTGACGAAAAGAGAATGAAACCTTTTTATTTACAGTCACATATTTTATACTCAAACTGTCTCTTTCTAGTAGTAAGGTTACGTTTTCATTCCAAAGGTTTCAAACATACCTGATTATTATTTGAGATCCAGTCAGCGTTACGTGTCTTAAATCGAAAGGCGTTAGCACTTCCGGAAGTTGGGGTTATTTCCCCTGCTTCACTCGACTTGTCTTCGTGGTTTGCTTTAGCTACATACCCCAACCCATTAAATAATATCTTCAGATTTTTCTCAGAGGTAATAAAATATATTCTTTTCTAATTACTATTTACCATTATCACTTTCCATAACGCTACAGCCAGTATTACCAGTATTACTCAGCAGTTAAAATTTGCTTGAAAAAACATTGCATCAAGTACCATACTACATGTAGTGTATTACTTTTTCAGATGTGTGAATCATACAGTCAGCCCTCTCTGTATTTGCAGGGGCTAGGGGTGCTGCGATACAAACGAGGAAAATCTGCAACTCGCAGCCCTTCCTACCCCACCCCAACCTAAACATATTAATTCATATAACACCGTCGAGTCGATTATATCACGAACTTGTATTACACGTCCGTGATTATATTTAACACAAAAAGTAAAGCATATATGCTATTAAATATAGATTGTACTACAACAGTATATTTTATAAATTTAAAATAATTACAGTATTAACAATGTCGTTTACACAACACATCCACAACGAGCTGATTACATGATATTTTATTGGCTATAAAAGTTGCAAAATATGCTAGATACACCAATGACAACTGAAGTTCTAACTTCAAATATAGTTGGATAATATATCATATCTATAAAAGCCCAACTTACATCTGTCAAAACGTTAATAGTATATATATATACTCTTTAGTAGTAATTTGTGTGCCTAAATTGTCAGAAAATCAGTGTATTTTTTAGAACTTCACAGTTATAATACAAAATTTTAAGCTAGTAGTATATTACATTCACAAACGACAAAAACGTTATTTTTTAAATGTATTGCCCAAAGAATGATAACATTTAATGAATTGGTACTTCATACATTTTGGCTTTTGACTTCTTTTTTTTTTAAGTTTGATCCCGAAGCGATGAATGAGGTTGTCAATGATCACTTTTGAGAGTATTTGCAACAGGTTCCATTTTCATATTTTCCAGGAAGAGTTGATCTATTGACCAGCTGTTAATGTATGCACACCTAAACTCATAATACAACTACAATGCACTCTCTGACTTGCATCTCCATGTGGTCAGAAAGATAATAAATCATCCTGCTACAGACCCTAAATACCTTCTCCATCCCAGTTTTTGGCTGCTACCATCTGGAAGGCAATAAAAAGTACCACTTGCTCAAAAAAGTAGAAGCCCTTTGTGCCAGCAACCATCACCACTGGATTATGTATTTTCTAAACATTATTTTGTTTAGCTTCCTATAATTCTGTTTAGAGAAGTGTACATGTGTGTATGTGTAATCAACATGTGACATGTCTTCATTTGCAATTTCTGTCCTTTGCCTTCTACAGACAATAAAGATTAATTGAATTCTATGGTGTATAATCAAACTTATTTTTCTAATTCTTCAGTGCTGGATCCAAATCACTGCTTAAGAAAGCACTTGGTTCTGAACCCTCTTCCTCAGATAACTTCATCTTGGCACTGTCTTTCCTTGAACTAGAGTCTTCTGTTTTTTTACTTTTCATCTTTTTCTTGTCTCTTTTCTTCTTGGTAGCACCAGTCTTCTTGGGATCTATTGAAGAACTAAGGTGCACAGGGGAACCAATTTCAGGACTTGGTAATATGGCAGATGAGGTTCTGCTTGAAGTAACTGTATCAGATGAAGGGATTCTTGTCGGGTTTGAACCCTGCTCAACATCTCCAGCTGCAGAGTAATTGTGTGACAAAGATTTATCTTCAATGCCAGAGGACAGATTAAGATTTTTCCATTGTGAAAGTTCTCTTGGATTTTCAGATGCTTGAGATTCATTCTGTTCCAGCACAAGGCCTGCAAATGATGAGTCCCCAGATTTGTTATCTTTAAAGCTTTGGTTGCTTGTTCTCTCAGGAAACTCCTTAGGTTCAGGTGAGGGTGGGGGTGGAGGTGGGGCAGCTGCCAATGAGCTTGATTCAGCCATAATCATTTTGGCACGAATGGTGCTTTCAGACCTTCGCATACTTGGACCTGAGTGTGCTCGATGTGCAGGCACTCCTTGTTCAGTCGGGATGCCACTTTCTACACCACCGACTGCGCCAGCTGCAGACCTCGATCTCACAGCATTGTTGTCGGTATCATAAGTTGATTCTTTCACCTGTGGCCAATAGTCTGCAGCTATGACAGAAGCTCCATATTCTGGCATAGGGAGCGCTGTCTCTTCGTCTTTTAAAGAAGATGGAGCGTGTGAAAGAGGCTCTATAAATGGAGAGTTCTTGTCCTTCATTGTTGTCAGGGACTGATCAATCTCCTGGGCTGTCTCACTGATCATGCTGAGACCTTTTAAGCAGACAGAAAAGCTATTTTATATCACCGTCAGTTTAAATATTGATGCACTTTCCATTTAATTCACAAATGCAAATGTGAAGTAAACTTTTCTCTAATATTAAAGTTTAAGATTACTGGAGAACTCAACTACACAATGGCTGAAAATTGTAAAATTCTCTTACCTGCAGCCACTTTTGATGCTAAAGGACCATGACTTGTTCTCAACGCTTGTCCTTCGTGAGAAGGGGACTGGTGTTTTTTACTTGACAGCTGCAGGACTGGCTGCTCTGAATGTGAACTGTCTGTGAGTTGTGAACCCGCCGTAGGCAGATAAAGAGACTGCGATGTAGATATCACTTGTATTTTTTCCGATTGCTGTAAACAAAGGAATACAAGGAATATACTACCACAATCCTTTAAGAAAGTTAAACAGCAGTTTCGTGATCTTTCCTACCTTTAGTTACTACTATATCTTTCATTCTTGTTAGGAAACATTTTTCTTTCTTATTGCGTAGTGCAGTTTTAGTCCTTGCAGTACTACTCCAATTATATTTCTGTAATAGCTTTATATTTCTCTCATTTTGACTCTTCCTATACAGTTTGCAACTGCAGATGTGAACATCTTATAGCTACAGCTTAGTTGCACTGATTCATCCATATGAATGAGTTAATCATTCAGTGACAGCTATTACATACATCATTTTCATGTGCAGCAGACACCATGACCTCTTGATTAGGGTCAGCATCTTTGAAATCTGATGCAGATGGCAGATTGACTTGTATTGTGGTCCCATGACCAGATCCTATAGTTTCTGTGCTGCGTACACTCTGAGGTGGTGTTGGTACAGGTACTGATTCAACCCAGAAAAGATAAATTTAATGATTTGAAGTATGTAATAAAACACATTTAATGATAATGAAGATAAGGCTGTTTGCCTTATTTATATTTAAAAAATCAATGATACCTGCCTTTTTGTATGTGAATGTTTAAAATATCTGGAATCAATATTTTCCCACAAAAAAGCAGCAAAAACATCCATTATGTGGATGGCAGATAGGAGTTGATCACAATGGATAGTGCATTTTTACTTATGGAATTTCAAATCCCATGCAATGAAATTAGTTGTTTTTTTTAAATTTTCATTTCTAAACTATGTTGTGCTTGAATAACATTTGTTTTCCCATTGTTTAAAGTGATGCACCTAAAATACACTTGCATGAAATAAAGTTCATATAAGCAAGATGCCAACACAGGCAGGCAAGCACACACACACGCAGCTCTCTCACCCAGTGTGAAGTCAAGCTGATGTTTAGTTTTATACACAAAAGCACGTGTCTGTTGCAAACCACGTGGTAACTCTGGAAGTCCAAGAGAGACTGAAGGAATCTTTTTTCGTAGTAGGTGTGATAGGTCAGCCTGGGACTTGGCCTCTTGGGCTGACTGTTCTTTGCCTGTGGTTTAATATGATAAATTTAACCAACTTTCCTTCTGAGTTTAGTGCCTTTTTCTTCTGTATGAAGGTGAAATTGGAGATGATTTTATTTTAAAAAATATAGCATTATGTTATTCTTTTGAACTGTAGCCTATGGCTTGATTGACCTCCTTGCACTGAACAAAGTATTATCAGGAAGAAGAAATAAGCAGGCAAGAATTGTATTATTTCTTTGCCCTTTAAAATTATTCTTTTAAGCACATAACATCCCTGAATAAACTTGAGTGGAATAAGCAGTTTTTAAGTCTGATTTTTTTATTCTCCATTGTAAAGGACACTTGCGATTCATTTACATATACTTTACCTAAATTTACCACAGCTTACCTACGATTCCTGGCACTACCTTGTAATGAGGTATCACTGTCGGAAAAAAATCTGAGGGAGAACACACATTGGTTCTACTTTCATTTCTTGCTGAATATTCACTGCTTTCTCCATCACCACAATCCATCTGGAAAACTGGCTTTTGCTGCATAGCATAGGTACCACGGATGTTTCTCTGCCTTGATGGGTAGAGGGGCACCTTCTGTTGTAGGAAGACATCACTAGTGCCAAGTCCTGAAGTGAATGTCATGCTCTCCTTTGTTCCCTTAGGCCCAGCATGAGCAGTGGCAAGAACTTCTTGGATGATGCCATGGATTCTTTCCTTGGAGACTATGTCACTGATATGCGTAACAAGAGCAGGAGGGTTAAACAATTAAAAAAAAGTAAAATTGAGTCTAAATTTTGATATGTTGGCTTGAGAATAAACACACACACACACAGAGAAAAATATATTACCACTTTTAAAATATTCACAAATTCACAATCTGCTCAGGACACATTGTTATGCCTGTTACTTTTTGACATTGGCTGGTTCCTTACCAAGTTTTCTCCCCTTTCCAGACATACCCACAAATCTGCATGTGTACATACACAAATACTCCCACACAAAGGCACATATCTGAACACAGAGAAAGGGAGAAATGCAGCTTGTTCAAGAATGTCACCCCAAATTGTTTCAAAAATGTCCTGAGCAATAGATTTTTCTGCTCCAGGAGATTTAAATACATCATTTTCAAACAGTGCACATTTCACTTCAACTGTCTCAGTGTCAACATGCTCAGCTATTCTTAACAATGGAAAAGCTATCAGTACTTTGCATGGGCACCAGTAAGAAACCCAGATTATTTTATTTTTCAGGTCCTATTCAAGCAAAATCTAATTCTGGCACTGTTTGAGATCAGTTATGCAGTATTTTAAATATCTTGGCCATTATTTTTAATGAAAACATCTACATATCTTACCAGTTGTAGGACAAATGGCTACTTACAAAATTAATTTTTTTCCCACATGAAATATCTTAAAATATATATATGCTCTATAGGTGTGTGTACGTGTGTGTATAACAACCTTTCTCATAATGCTAGTCCTTTTTCACACCCTCCCTTTTTTGCAGTTTCATGTTACTCTCAGCTCTTGTTCTTGTTATTTGGTTCCTCTTTGTGTTTTCTGTATTTGATTTTATTCTTTGTTTAGTACGGTTGTTTATTCTTTTATAGTTCATATGTTATTTGTTTGTTTTCCTATCCCTCATATGCTGTCCATGTTTCGTTCTTGTTCTTAAGCACTAAGAGCATGCTCCATGGGAGTGTATGTGCTTTATTATAACTTTTTTCTACCTGTAGTGTCAAGAAAGACCAAATTAAGCAATATAAGTACTTCAGGATCCTGTACTTTCTATTTGCACTCAGAAAGTTAGACATAAATTTCAGGAGACTGTTAGCTTTTCTTTTGCCAGACTTATACTACATTAACTCATCAGCCTTCAAATATGGGTATTCACTTAAAATTATCCACAGATGTTACAGACTTCTCAGCTGAGAGACATTTTGGAGTTTACTACAGATAGAAGTGATGAAGTGCAGGTGTGAACACGGCTCACCTTCTTTTTATGTGGTCCAATACTTGCACTAGTGCATCAGGTGGCAAGGCCAACAGTTCTCTGATTCTACAAAGCATGAATAAGCCAGCAGCGATGTTGCAGCAAAAATCAAACACACCATTTCTTTATTAGTGTTCAAAGCACACAAAAGCTAGCTATTTAATGTGTCTCACCCAATATTTTCAAGCAGTTATGTTTTCAAAGTGGTCGAGAAAAGAGAATTTTTTTTCATTAAATTTTTTGTCTTCAACTTTATTAGTACACTGCACACTAACGCTTGCTATTATTAAATTAAAATTAAGGTTTAACTTACTAAACCCAATATCTTCCAACAATTGTGTTTTTAAATGGCTCAGAAAAGATTTTTTTTTATAGATGTTTGGTCTTTAACTTTGGAACTTAATTTATATTTAAATATGAAACCTATTGCTCAATCTTCACATGAAGAACATTCAAGCTTGTTAAAAATTGAACAGTGTTAGTTTGCTTGAAATCAAATCAAAGTCAAGTTTCACATGAACAACTCTTACTGGTATACATGGTCTATGATGCATCAGTAGTCAGCTCAGATGATATCATCACTGAACACTTTAATCCCCATTTTATTTTTCATCAACATGAATAGCCTTTAATTATTTCATGATAGATGCTTTATGCTTTATCTGTGAAGAAAGAGTTGGCACAAATTTATTATTTCAATGTAACAAATAAATTTAGAACTAAAAATAATGGCATTCTTCTGACTTAACATTTTATTTCAACATTATATATGTTCCAAGTATTAATAATGTAGTCTGTTTCTGCTGAAAAGAATTTTTGATAGGCTAAAATATATATCATGCAAAATCAACTCCAATGCTATTAAATAAAAGCAAGTGTTCTATACTGACGCAGCAACTAAAATTAAATGTAAAAAAATATCTATATATCTATTCCTTTTCATGCAGACAGTCAAAATGATCACTACTAGCCTATTTCTACACTCTGAAATCTATCTGTGTGAGCAATAATGTTTAAAAACCTTTGTAAGATCTGCTCGCGTATGCAGTCTATGCAGCTAGAACATGCAAACAAATGAATTAATTTTTTATGATACAGAACTTCAGAAAGCATGACTTCTCAAACAATTTCATTGCATGTTTTAAAGCAAGCTTTCATTATTGACACACTACATACTCTATTATCTGTTAGTGATGCACACAAAAGCTGATCATAACTTAATGAAAATGTGTATGAAAGACAATTACGTGATTTTAAAAAAAGGGGCAAAACTATAGTCGTAATTTGATAAATAAATGAAAGGCTGAAGAAGGAACGTACATTATGCCCTACCAATAACAATTAATAAACCTTTACACTTACCCATCTGAGTCAAAATCAGGCTTAGAAGCGCCAGTGTAAGGTGTCTGAGGGTAAAGTGCTCTCTTGAGAAGTGGTATCTTTGACAAAGACTGCTTCTTCTGCTATAAAATAAGTCTTAAATGAATTTTTGATAAGGAATATCTCAGCAATGTTGAATGTTAAAATGCATGTAGGACTTCTTTATGAACATTATTATTGTCTTTAAAAAAAACAATTAAAATTAACTTCCAGCCATTTGGCCCAGAGGACCTTAATTCTGATTAATTTGCCATTTATAAATGTGAAACGTAAAAAATAGAATACTAAATGAACAAGAAATTTCTACAAGCAAAAACAAGAAACAAGCACTTCTGTCAAACTATGTATCAAACATTTTAATAATAAAAAAAACTTTTAACTTGTTCTGTAAACTCATTATCTCATTTTTATTTTTGGTCACTGTGATGCATTAACACCTTAAAGACTATCAGAATTAAAGAGGTTATGGGAAGAAGCTAGTGAGCTAAAACATAAAAAGACCACAGTCAGGTTGCTTGCCTAGTATCTCACTCCTCACCACAACATTCAACACAGTTGTAGGTGTTGACAGCTCTTTTAATCTGGTGCTGGTTGATGGTGCCAGCAAAGAGTGAAACATACATCCATCACTATCCACGATCTCCTCGATAGGGTACAGCGCCCAACTCTAAGCTTTCTGACTGTCCCTTCCCAATCCCTCCTATTATTTTTCCAAATCTTCTCAAAGGTACCCCAGCTACCTTCCCCTGTTGCCATGCAGCTCCCACCCATCTCCCTCTGTCCAGGTGAGTCACAGGGCACTGGACAACCAAACCTCTTCGATATTATGGCAGCCCCTGTGTGTGTTTTTGAGAGGAAGGGGGCGTCCAGTCCCATACTACCATATTTATATGCAAAAACAATCTATTTATAGCACACTGTCCACAGCAAAGTGTATTATAAGTGAACTGTCGTGGTGGTGGTGGTAATGACAGCAATACATGAAGTACAACAGCGATACAAGATGTACAATATCTATAGCAGTGATAAATAATTTTTCAAAGAAAGAAAAAGAGGCAAGGTATAGATATTGGTCGAAATAAAATGAACTGAGCAATATTTTATACACAGATCTTAAACAGTTGATGTGCAGTTAATACATGAGCAACATAAGCCAAGTAATGTTTTATAGGAAAAAAAAAATGAGTTTTATAACTGTGATATAAAAATGATTTCATTAACTGATAAAAGATAAAAGCAGATAATTCTGACAGCAGTGCAAGGGAAACAAAGACTAGTTTGATGTCCACTGCGTACACACGCATACATAATGCATAGTTACAAGAGACCATTATTGGAATGGCATGACCACAAACCCACAAGCCTCCAGTTATTTTAGAAAAGGTAGATACATGGATTTACAAATTAAGTGAACTATAGCAGAGGTATGAAATACAGTCCTTGAGTACAAATCTATTACAGTGGTTAAAAACCACATCTACAGCAAGTGTTTACCTTCAAAACTGGCCAATCATCAAACTGCAAGCAAAGTTAATTGATTCACACAAAATACTTTTGATTACAACAGTATAAGCAAACTATAACTGCTGTAGTTGCTTTGAGATAAAGCAGCACTAAAGAAGCTACACGGGCAGTTCTGATGCATGCTGTTGTGACAAATTTTACTTTTGAATGAAACCAAAGACAACAATAAACAGTTACAGAATTTCCTGTTCGAGAGATATGTTTAGAGTATATGCATCCTTGAAAATAAATATAAAGATTCATCTCCAGGGTACATTGAAGATCAGTTAGCTATTGCTTTTCTTTTGCTTAGTCTTGGACAAAGACAAAAGCAAAAGGGCTTAAGAAGTTTTGTCTCAAATGTTCCCGTGGCTTTTCTTTTTACCGTCAAGATTGGATAAAATGATGCTCAAAGCTTTCATTACCAGTATGGTATTTTCTCTCTTCTGTTTCACTTCCATAGGTACCATAGCTTCTGTCAAATCCTTTGGAGGCAAGATACTAGGACCTGACTTTCCATTCCATGATCTGCCACAAAGATATTGGTGTGCACATATATCCTTCAGTGAGTTCTTTTAG
Organism: Pomacea canaliculata; assembly: GCF_003073045.1. Taxonomy (NCBI): domain Eukaryota; kingdom Metazoa; phylum Mollusca; class Gastropoda; order Architaenioglossa; family Ampullariidae; genus Pomacea; species Pomacea canaliculata. The sequence continues at coordinate 14,162,745 of NC_037600.1, forward strand.
TATGAGCTACTAGTATTGTAAGTCATTTTTGTAGAGGTAAACCATAAAATCTTTCCCTCACCTGGCGGTTTCGCTTTTATTTCTCTTTTCCACAGATGATCTAGTTGAGTTGGGCACCCAGACCATACATTTCTTTGTCACAAACGTTTCATCCCATGTGCTGCTTAGTTCCTCCTCATCAAACACCTCCTGTACCTCCACCAAATGCACTTGTGAGGCGGTCTCTAAATTCCTGTCTACATTGCTCAAAGCAGGAGATGAATGTGGTGCAACCATGATCAAGCTGTTGGGGCAGAGGGGGAATCAACAAAAAAACGATCAACAATACAGGTTTTTTTATCTTACATTTATTGATATTTATTATGTCGACACACTCAAATGCAAAAAGCAATATTGTATGGTGAAATGTAGGCAACATGGTAACCTTGTGTTTAATAAAGTGTGCTGAATAGACCACCTTGTCGAGTGTAGAGCAGCGGGCTGATATGCTCGAGGTGATGTTTGCTGGGGTCCAGTAATATGAGCAGAGGAGGGTACCTGGCCTTCTCCATATTCATTTAAAAAGTTGTAAAATTTGACTGTTGGAAAATCTGCAATGTTGGAAGTGTGCAAACTGCTCAAAACCATTCTAAAGACTTTATTTATTTAATTGTAATAAAAGCAAATAAAATACTTGACATATATACTACAATGTAACTAGACATATCTTTCACTTCTTTTGATAGAAACTGTTCTTAAACTTGGTGTCTTTATGGTTAGTCTCATGAAGGCATGTGTATGTTCCTGGTTGAGTGAAATCTTAAAGACAACACTTTTTCTCTGGGCCAGCTTATATATGAGGAGGGGGGTTTGTCCATCTTTCTATTGCTGCCTTACCTTCCCCATCCCTCTAAGGCATCAGATACCCATTCCATGGCTGGCTCAACTGAGAGAAATATGATGCTTCACACAGGTATCAAATTGGCTAGCTATACTTGCCTCTAGGCTGCACAATAAAAACTACATGTACTTACCAATTTCTTTAGTGTCTTTCTTTGCCTGGGTCATGCAAGTGTGTGGTATTCCTCTCTCACGACGTTGATTGGAGTCCCAACATGCTGGGTGCTGGCATAAGGGGCCACATGATGTTTCATCTAGTTCTTGCTTAGATCTACTAGACACCATCACCTTTTGGTGGAACTCCAGAATTTTTGAAATATCCATTGGTGACGTGTCATCAAACTGAAAGAAATACCGATGATTTGAAATTTTGGAATTACAGGCAGTCCTCGACTTACGATGTTGTTCCATTCCGTTATGTCGTATTGTAAACCAATTTTTGCTGTAAGTTGGAACATATTGTGCGTAAATAATTAACATACTGTAAGCACTTATCCTATCCTAACACAATAATTATCAAAAAACACCTATAAAATACTTTTAATAATGAAATGTATTCTTCTGCCGTGCACACCAAAAACGAAGTTTGCGTTACAACGTTAATACCACTTAAGTCGAAACAAGGCTTTATACAGTAAATGGTGAAACATCTTAACTCACGACTGACGTAACCCAAGGACCGCCTGTATTAGATTATTTTTCAGCAGTAATAATGATGATCCTTGCAAACACTGTGTGAAAGAACTTCATGATCCTCTATTATATGTCTCACATCAGTACAGACATTCAGCAGGTGTCTTCTTAAATTGTTAGTTTGTTTTGATGGCCATAATAATAATGTAGGTATTTGTCTATCGCATAGGAGAACTGTAGCGACCAGATGATGGAGGTGCATTATAAAAAGGATTACAGTCATACGCCGTATAACGATGTTTTGACCAATGATCGACGTATCATATAGAAGGTTAATTTGTCCCAAAACCTACAATAATTATACGATTGATGTATTAAAACCGTTATATTCTCCAGAGTGCAGCATAACCACACTTTTAACAGGAAGTTGCTCACTCTTGCTTAAGAACAATACAGCTGATAGGAATAGTAAATCAAATAAATGATTTCTTCTGTATTACCTTGGGAAAATTTACTGATGCCAACAATTTAAGTTGTTCCGTGAAAGACCACAGTTAAATCATTTACATTTGTAAAATAGTGTCTTTTTACATCTGTATGACATCAACTGTCGTTATTCTTCGGTGGGCAAAGGCCTTTAGCCTCCATTTTCAAACAACTTCGTAGCAACTTCTGATTCCGCATTCTTCAATATGGAAAATCTTGTGTCAAATAAAAAAAAGTATTTTTAAAATCACAATAGCAGTCCACTGTATTTATCCTTAAGATGACATTTGTCGAACAAATCTATTTAAATACATGCAATGATTATAAGTTTGTTTGTTATTCGCTGCTGCAAACCGGAAAAAAAAATTGGATGACTAGCTTCATCGATCGAGAGACGTGATTGCGTTGCAAAAGTAATGATGGATTTTAACTCCATGAACTCCAAATTTAAGAAGTTTGCGGGCGAAGCATCTACAGTTTTTAACAGAGCTGTGCAGGTAATGTTCACACAATTTCTTTTTATCCGAAAAAAAGAAAATCATTTTACCGTTGCAAAACATTTCTAGTTGAGCCTTGAGGACTTTATTTCCGCACGCCCACTAGCTAGCAGCGATACTAGCTCTTGCTCATTCACTGATTCACCCTGCTAGATGCGTCACTAATGGCGTTATTAATTCCTTTCCACAGCTGGCTTAATGTTAAATAATGACAAAGAAATATAATAGTTTCTTCGTCCATTACTGGTAGGTCAGATAAACCGTCCGAAGCGCTGTCTAGAACCTTAGAATTTAGAGATTGCAGAGTGGGGAAATCCTTAATTTATAATTAATTGAAATATCAAACTATTACACTTTCGGTACATATGAATTATTGGTGTTGCATCGGATATGAATTAAAACGACGTTTTTGAGCTTATCTTACCAGGAGCCCATCCTCCTCCCCAAACGTTACCATGCTTGGGAAGTTGTCATTTCCCAATCTTTCTGACATATTTTTATGTTTTAGTGTCACATAGAGACCACTAACCTACAACATCTAATTTTAACAAGTGACTTAGATCGCATCAAATATTTTTCAGCAAACGTTATTTTAAGAGGCTTGAATATACACAAATTTTAAGAATTATTTCCCTTGTGCTGCAGTAGTTACACCAAACAAATTTTTGTTATCAGGAAAAAAAAATATAATATTATAAACTACACTATTTTCGTTTTCATTCTAGTCAGTTCATAATCTTTCAGAAGTATCCCTCATTGTTGTAGTGAAAGAAATCAGCAGCAGTCATAGTTTTGTAGCTATAAAAACTTCAGAAATTGTGACTGCTAATCATTCCATAGCACACATATAGACTAGTGGGTATTTGCAAGTTTTTGTTGATTTTTGTCTACCCATCTCCATGTCCTTATATGTAAAAGGAATAGTTAAATTCATGATGATCTTAGAAGTCATCTTGATGAAATTTTTACAATCACTTGATCTGTCTCACTTTCATTTTGATGATTATTTGTTTGCAAAAATTATTAAAATTGTAACTGGAAAATACTGAATGCTGATTAAAATAGCAAAAATATCTTCACATGTTTAATTTAATGGTAGTGTTTGAAACAGTTTACATAGATACTAAACTCTCCTGAAAAAGACACTTTTTATAACCTAATTTTGGGTTAATAATTGTACATACAACAAAGAGTAATGATAATTAGAAATGTGGAAGAAAAGTGTGCATTAGGGAAAGAAAGTATTTTGAAATTATTGTCTTCCTAAGAATCTGCTAAGACAGTTTGCTGGAATCAATAAGTATCCTTTAATGTCAGTGTTTGTGTTGGATTTCATGGTTTCATAATGAATTTAACTGTTCTTTTTACTTATAAGAAAATGGATTTCATTGGATTTCAAAGAAGATACTTTGCATAGGTACAAGCAATGTCTGCCCTCAGGATGCATTGACAACTTAAGAAAACAAAACTCACTGTTTTGCGTTAGTGTTGCTTTGACAGTGGTTGATGATAGCTTTCTGTGTATTTGTTTTATCACAGTTTGCAAAATTTTTCAATTTTAGGATGCCCCACAAAGACAGCCTTTTTTCCAAATTTGTTTTCCAGCAGTTATGGATGGATTATTGAAATTATGGTCAACAGTTAATAACTTGCAGAGACATTATTGACAGTATAGACATGCTTATTTTAACAGTTAACCATATCTGTTACTACTCGTTTTTTCTAAATTATGTGATATTGTCCAACATGGATATATATTTTAGAAGTATGTGTGTTTCTTATCCACAGTTCACAGAAGAAAAACTAGGCACAGCGGAAAAGACGGTACTTGATGCTCATTTTGAAAACCTTCTAGTAAGAGCAGAAAAGACAAAGCAATGGACAGAGCAAATAAAACGATCTACAGAGGCACTCATTCAGCCCAACCCCAGTGAGTGAATGTGACTATGTGCCTTGTGTTTTCATCCTTACAGCTGGAGCAGCTAATACAGAGAGGGATTCATGCTTTTTTATCATTGGTTAAACATATCTGTGTATGTCTCACTTTTAGTACTTTCTTCTTTTCCCATTATGTAAATCTGTGTGTTCTCACCATTTTTTCATTGACAAGTTGCTGAGAAAGGGGCATGAAACATACTTTCTACAACTAGTGTTCATTTTATGATTCTTTAAAATTAGATTCAGGGGTTTAGTTTACTTGCTTCCAGTTCTTTAAATAACTGATAAAGGGTCAAATAGAAAAATTTAGCACGTAAGTCTGTACATTATATCCAGGATTGAGAGTAGATTGATGCATATGTAACCCCACAAAAAACCACTTGGATGAGCACACACACAATAGATGATGCATAAGAAATGCATGGTTAAGGGATGTGGGGAATCAGTGTTTTATGCGGAGCCAGCAACTGAGGCTATATCACGGCAAGACAGGCAGCCCTGTAAACAGATACCACATGCAGAGAAGCCAGGTCCAGAGAAGACTTCATGGAATGTATCCTTAAACGTGGGAGTAACAGAAATGATAGCACATGGAAAAGGAAATGTTGAGACACAAATTCAGTCTGAACTGAGATTATTTCTCAATGAGGCTGAAAGATTTATTGTAAATGTAGACGAAAAAAAAAATTCTTAGACTGCTGTATTTTTGAAAATGATGTTTGTATTGTGAAGATGTATTGCATTTTGTAATGTTCTGCAAGTTTGTCATTTTGTGTCATTTTGCCTATTGTCATGGACATGATTGCAAGCAATACCTAGATTTAAAGTTCAGAATTACAGAATTAGTATAATCTTCTGTATAATCTCAATATCTGTAAACTTCTTTGTAATTTTCTGCAAGTGTATCACTTTTTTGTCATTTTGTAATTTTTATAAACAGAGACACAATAGCAAGCAATAATCAGATTTATGGTTGAGAATTACATTATCTTCTTTATATGCTAGAATTGTATAAACTTCATTTGAGTTTAAAGATTCTAGCAGTTTGACCCAAAGAGATTTATGTCATATGGTTTGTGATCACATAGAGTTGATTGAAATATTTAACATCATTATTAATTTTGTGTGTATATGTGTGTGTGCGTGCGCATATACGTGCATGTATGTGTGTGACAAAAAACAAAAAAAGACCAGCGTATGGAAGATTTGTTGTATGAGAAACTAGACAGGAGAAAGAAGGAACGTGTTACACAGTATGAAATCCTTGGCACCAACATGGTGGAGGCAGGCAATGACTTTGGTCCTGGCACTTCCTATGGTGAGTTATATATTATTTTTTGTCTGTTGTCCACAGTATATTTATATTATGTGTGTACCTATTCACTAACATCTGAGGTCTTTGTTGCATCGAATCATATTTGTTTTCTCTATCTCCTTAATGTTTTGTACTGTACTGGTGATCTAGATGGGCTAAAATTCCAGTTGAGAATTGTTACATAAATTTGCACCATGTTATCCAATGGGCTTCATGTCCAGATACATGCTGTAACAGGTGTAACAGATTATGCAAGTGATAGGATGGTATCTTTTTCTGATGTACTAGAAAAATTTATTAGACACTTCCTCATCACCGTACAAACTTAGCATAGAAAACCAAAGCTTGAAGAAGTAAAATCATTCCACAGTAGCCACATGCCTACTAAACTTTTTACATACTTGTATTATCAACTTCTAACATGAGGTTTTTTGGTTCTTACTGAGTAAAATGGATCCTGTTTTATGAGCTCCTTTATTGAATTTTACTCACCATTGTCATTGTCACTTATTATGGATGTCATTAACAAAAGAGCTAGTGATCGCTATCACTAATCAATATGATAATAAATTGTTTTCGCTGTTATTTTATTTTGGTGGTTGCAGCAGCCAGTATTTGCTGGTGGGTAAAACAGAAGAGGGGTTGGAGGGTAAATGATACCGTTTTCACTGTAATCTTTCCACATATGACCTGGACAAAGTTTTCATGGCTGATAAAAAGATTTTGCACTTTTTGTTAGATTATAAGTTTTAAGATTTTTTTCCTAAGTAAAGATATGGTAAGAGTTGAAGCATTTGAGTTAATTAGCATTTCAGTAAATTGCTTAAGTTTCACCTGTTTTGAAAAAGGCCATCAGTCTCTTTTTCTTGCCACAGGTAATGCACTAGTGAAGTGTGGTCAAGCTCAGCTTCAGATTGGCAATGCTGAGAGAGAGTTCATGACTGCCACAGTCAACAACTTCCTTACTCCCCTCCACAATTTCTTGGAAGGCGACATGAAGACGATTCTCGTGAGTTTTAGAATATTGAATGATTTCTTTTAGGTTTTGTTTTGTTTCATAATTTTTATCCATCAAACTTCGTATTTTTCCAAAATTTAGGGTTGGGAGAACCCCTTCCTTCTCCTACCCTATTTAATCTTTGGTGCAGGATCAGGTGCTGTGAGTTTAGATCTCATCTCACAAGGTTCTTTCTCTGGCTAATGAAGACCTTCACTGTCGCCTACCAAATCACTGGTCTTGTCTCCTCTTTTTCATTCTCATTATCATGTCATTAATATTCTTTTGCTCCCTCAGTTAGGTTGTTGCTCAATTCCATTGACTGACTGCTATCCTTTCTTTTAACCATTCAAAGCTTGGAGCTTCTTAAGTGGGGAATCTATTGAATAATGTAAAAAATGCTTTTCATGATTATGTTGTCAAATTTCATTTGGCCACTTAATATCCAAGTATAAACTCTTGGTTTTTCATTCCTCCCTCCAGAAAGAGAAAAAAATTTTGGAAACCAAGCGACTTGACCTAGATGCTGCTAAAAGCAAGCTTCGAAAGGCAAAATCCCAGTCTACACAGCAACAGGTAATATATGTACCTTGTGATCATATTTCCTGCTTTTGCTTGCATCATTGTTTTTGGTAAGCACCAGTCATTGGAGAAACTTTTCTTTTTCTGAATTTTTTTAAAAAAAGAAACTCTTTCATATTATGGCTGATTGTAATGTTGGTATGTGTCCTATTACTAGACATTCTTCTTACTGTAGAACATTAACATTTTTCTGTACATGACATTAGAAATGTGTCCATGTCTGTGCACTTTAAAAACCTTTTTTAATGTTTCTTTTTGATGATATTTATTTCAATATTTTGATGGTCACCAGCACCAGTTTAAGTCCAAAACATGCTTAGTTTCTTTTATTTGTTCTTTTTGCACACTTGTTCAGGTTTTGTCGTCATCCTTGATGATAATTTATTTTTTTGTCCAAATGTCCAAATTGACACCTACATGCACGATGTTGCGAATCAAATAAAATATGTCTCACGTCCCTTTGAAACCTAGAGATAGTATTCAGCAAACTTCTTCTAAAAGAAAAATGTTCATTCACTATTATAATTTAATGTTGTCATGCTTTGTATCAGCTAAACTAGTTGAAAGCAGGAGGCTGTGGTTCAGTCCACATAACATACTTATTTCTTTTGAGTTTCCACTTTTTACAGTCTTGAAAAAGAAAATAAGTTGGACAGTTACTGCTGATAATTCAAAGTAGAAAACATTCTACACTGTTGAGAAATCCACTTTTTTTTTCTCTTGAGACATACACTTTTCCAGTGGGTGAATGTTAAATGACAAAATGACATCCTGTGCAAAACACTAAACCCCAACTGATTACTTGGTGCAAATCGAAAACACGCATTTATGTCTCAACATATCTTACACAGTTATTTTAATTTTTCATGAAATATGCAACGTTGCAAAATCTATTGAAGTACTAAGAAAAAGATGTATGGTTTCTTACCACCAAAAAAATAATGGTGGTATTTAGCTCAAGTGTTGGGTTTTTTGGCTAGTCAGCATATAGTGATACAGCGACCTCAATGGCTGCTTGTCTTACAGGTAGTTAAAAAAGGAGGAAGTGAAGCATTGATTTATGTCTTAATATATGTAAGTGCTAGAAAAAAAGTTTTTTAAAGGTTAATTTTATTTGTTCTGAACAGACTACACTAAGTTTGTGGGTAAAATAATTCATATTTAATCTGATTCACAGACTCAAAAGTAAAATCTGTAACAGTAATTCCTTACTATTAATATTTCCCCCCCCCCCCCCCAAATGTTGACAGCATTGCTAAGAGTGAAAAACCTAACATAGATTTTCTGTTTTTAATTTTTCCTACTCTGATATCATATCTATTTAAGCATTTATCAACTTCATTACACATTAACCATATTACTTTTATTTACCAAACAAGTTAAACAAAAATACATTATGACGAATTTGCTTTATCCAGAATATCAGTCTTCATTTCATACTACTTCCAGCATCTAAACAGCCATTTTTATGTAAGGCTTGATGATGCATTTAATCCCATCCTTGAAGAGCATCATTTACTAATGTGCTATTTGAAGTCTGACCGACTTGTTTTAAACAGATGTTGACAGCAGCTACAGTTATTGTATTTATTTTGCGTTCTTCATTTTTCTCTTTCCTCTGCTGCTTCTTTCTGTTACCATCGCTGCTCAGGATCTGTCGCCGAACCCTAACCCCTACGCCATGAGTTTTCCTCCAGAGGTGCGGCACTGTTCTTGCTGCTAGAGCAGAGTCACTGGCACTGTCAGTCACTGCCTGTGTGCATGATTGTGTCATTAGGTACTCCCGCTTTATAGAATTGTGTTTAGATTGGCTTTGTCACCCGACTCCACGTGCTTCTCAGTTTGCCACTACAGGCTTGTATTGTAGTCTCTAGTTTTAATTGTATATCAAAGTTCTGTCGCATGATACCAAGACTGAGTTATTTTTACTTTAAAATTAATAACCCTAGACATTTAAGAGTGACTGGTCAGGCATTAAGACATGTTTTAAAAAATGGCTTTCAGATCTGTGTATGATTTATGTGAAATCTACTTTTGCTCACCAAAAGAGCATAGGAACAATAAAGATATCTAAAACAGTGACGTCTGGATTATTCTAGTACCCTATAGAAAGATGACAAGTTATCGCACATAGAGCTCATTTTATTCAAAAATAAAAGTGAAGGTAAATAGTTCATTGGTTAAATAGCTAATGCAAAAGGTCGTTCTGTCTGTTTTATCATGAGATTCTGTTATGGAAGTGGAGAAGACAGCAGGATTTAGTAAGCTAATGTTGGTTACTGAAAATGTCTAACCTTGGCATGGTTTCCCCATTGTATTGTCATTCCTGACAACAACCAGGCATGATGTATGAGGTGATATGAAGTCATACTCAGCATTAGAACGAGCTCTTTGCTTCTACATCTTTGACAAAGTTAAGAGAAAAGACTTAAAATGGATATGTAAAGATAAATATAAAATCAAAGATTCACTAGGATACAAACAGAGGAAGAGATAGGCATATATTTTCTAAAAAATTAAGACTAGTAGTTACTTTTATGGCTTTTTGTTAAGAAGTTTCTGATCACACTATTTAGGACTGAGGTGGTTGTGTGTGTGTACTGGTTAACATAAGTCTTCAACAAGCAAAATATTAAGAAAAATTTTAAAATGTAGGTTAAGGTGATTATATTGTGGTCTTAGTAAGCATAAAACATTAACTAGAAAGCAAAGCCTGACAAATTCAGAACAAGCATGAAGATAATTGTACTTTAAATATTGTTTTTTCCATTTCTTAAAATTGAAAATTGGTAGTTTGAGTGGGTGCAGCCTTCTTCCACGTAGTTAAATAAGTGTTGTTTTTTTTTCTTTTTGATAAAACACTTGTTATTATTTCTGACAACAACAAAAAGGCAAATTGCAAAAGGGACTGAAACGACAAAATCAAATATCAACCTTAAAATATTACAATGAGTGCTGTTTGAAGTACATGGCTTTTAAAGAAACACTACATTCTAAGGTCTGTTGCTGAGCGAACCAAAAGAAGTGTTCCTGTAGTAAATTTACTAGCAGAACCTACATTACTAGCCAGTGTACTTTATCACTCAGTTTGCCTCAGAATATTGGAGTATTTCCCTTAATTAAGTGCTGTCCTTTTGAAGTTTATTATTATTATAGGTAAGTTAACTTATTATTGTTGTTGAAGCCTAAACAATGACCGTAGCTTTGCGATGTGGTCACTTTGTATTCGTAATGCACATTTTCCAATTTCATTTTAATGACAGTGTAATTTATTGTTATTTTATACTTTAGGATAGCATGCAACTATCAGTTATGTATTAGAGGTTTTGGGGTGTTTAGCAAAAATGTGTAGTTTTTTTTTTAAAAATGAAGGGGACATTCAGTCATGCAGATGACCTATAAATAGATATGAGTGAATGACAGTGTTTACTTGAGTTAACTTCAACAACTACTATAGTTCATAATAGTTAAGATACTTTCTAGCATAGTAGCTAAGATACTTTAGCTTTGTTAGTTAATGCAAATTACACAAGAAACAGAGTAGTGAGGTTTGACAGTCGGCAGCAGATGTACAATTTCAAGAGAAAGGGAGTTATTTCACTGCCTGAACTTTTCCATTGAGAATTTTAAAAAAGTTGTTTCAGAGCATATCTTGACTATGAATACTTTTTAGACTTTTTTAATACCTTCATGTATGTTGTGTCTGACTGCTGGTCTAGATGGGATTTCTCTCCCATTCCCAGATTCCAACCCCTGTTTCTTTTACTCTGTGCACCTGTCTCACTTGATGTTTCTGTGGGCTTTTAGACAGATTGTATAATATATATTCTTAGTATTGCAATTGTTGATGGAGTTAGATTCGTGTCCTCAAGACTTCCTTCTGTGACCATGTTTGTTAGACTTGTTGCTTTAGAGTAGCATGTAAATACTATTAGTATGTCAACCAAGTGTTCACAGCTATAAATATTGAATAATGGGTTTTAATTGTTCAAAGATTTAATATATTTTTAATTTTTGATCTGTTTGCAAAGAAAATTAAGCATTTCACTAAGAATTTTGAATTCATTTTTACTTGGTTTAAAATAGTGAGAAAGTGGAGCTGGATTTTAATTATGCAGTTTTTATAATTTAAAGCAATAAAGATGGAATTGGCCATAGATCAAGAAAATTTATTTATAAATTTTTATTTGCATAGATGAGGCAGTGTTGCTGGGACAAGCATTTTTGTTTGGAAAAAATGCAGACTAAAAAAAAAATCACACATTTATTATTATAAAAAGATCATCTATGTAGAATTTTAAGTTGTGTGTTCCATGAGATAGAAGGGGGTCTGTAGTGTGGTGGTTAGTCAAATTAGTTTTGAAGAAACAGTAGTTTGAGGCCTGCTTGATTCTGTGAATGGTACTATCCCTGCCCATTCAACAGCAGTGGTTGTCTGATTTCTCACCAAATTAGTGTCTGTGAAAACACTTAATTTTCCTATAAAAGGAAGACAAATAAAGTTTGTATTCTGCTTTCCACATGCCATTCCATAGACATGGAGTATCACTTGTTATTTACTATTACTATAGCCACTAAGTACAGGACTGGTTACATAGAGTGAGCAAGGAAATTACTCCACTCAGGTACTAGCCTTGGGCTACATTGGAATGAGGGTGAAGTGCACTTTAGGTTTACGATGTTGTTGCATGTACAAGAAGAATAACTCACTCTTCAGCTCATGGTCACACATACCTGCCTCTAATGCCCTAAGAATTGTTTCATTCACCATATGTACACCTGCATCTAGCAAATTGTGATGTTGTGAAATGCTTATATGCTAACACAGTATTTTAGGATGGTAAAATTTCCTTGATGTGACAAATACAAAATAATAAATAATTTAATAAGTAGTCAAATAACTAAGTTAATCTGTTTTTGCAGCTTAGTGAAGGTTGAAAGAAGCTGCACATTAGTGCTGTAACATTCATACAAGTTAGTTTGCTTAGATTGTTACCTTTCAATCTGAAACTAGTCACCAGCTTTTTGCCAGGAATGTTCCATTGATTTTTTTTTTCTTTTTGGTATTGGTGATCAAAGTTAGTTTTCCCTTCTCTTAAGCATACAATTATTTGTTGGATGATAGCACATGGCAGCTGACTCCACCATTGAATGAGTGTCATCAGAGCAGCCCTGAGTTCTTTGATTTGTTTTGTATCAACTACTGCCAGCATTGCTACATGCATCAGTGGAATGCAGAATGCTAAAGCCAACTGCTCCTCCTGCATAGCCTCAAAATCTTCCTAATTTCACAGTTCACTTCTTTCACTTATTTGAACTTTGGTGCCATGAGTGAATGAAGACAGCCAACTGTTTCTGGATGTTTCTTTTACTGAGTGTTCATCTCTTAAATAATCAGCTGTGTTTCTGTCTACCTGTCTCAATAATCAGCCATCGTTAAAAGCTTATTTTTCAGAAAACTATAACTGAGGTGGAAATATTCCTAGTTTGAATTTGAATTTCATAATAGCATACAGTATACATACAGGTGTGTGTATGCATGCCTGTGGGTGTGAATGTATGTTCATGTTGGGAGAAGAAAGAATCACTTTGAGACATTTTGGCTAAGATTAAAACAGAGGAGAGTGAAATAAAAAAGGTTGCTAAATAATGTAAGTTGTGTTTACTGTTTACTGTTTTTCTGCAATTTACATAAGTCACTTCCTCCCCTCACACACACACACTCATTTTTGCATTCATCTAGTAAATAAGCAGTGTGCAACTTTCCTATGTCACTTATAGATAAAGGCTGCACTGTAGATCCCAACACTGCACCAGTGTGGCTTGAGAAACAAAAGCAGTAATCATATTAGTAGAATTAGCCTTTTTTAATTAGCATTCCAATTAACAGATTTGTGCATTGTTTTTCTCTGTCACTCATGCCTGCACATGGCTGCTTCACCTTTTAACAGGATGACGTCGTGGCTAAAGTGAGTTTCCTTCTGTCAAGTCATCCATTGCATTTCTGTCGTACCCATGCACGATTTGATTGGATTAGTTGAGTGCTGGTGGGCAGTGCAATCTGTTTCTTATATTTGTGATTGCAGACAGAGCTAAAGTTGGGGGAAGGGGGAAATTTGATGTTTATTATTCTTCAGTTTGCTTTCTCTCAAACTGATGACTAAGTGTTGACTTTAAAATTTTTTTTGGCTTGTCTGTCCGCTTTCTATGTCTCCAAATTTAACATAAAACTTTGCACTATTGCTGCTTTCAGATAAATTTTCTGTGTACTTTTGTTGCTCATGTAGTTGACAGTTGAAGTGGTAAATGTCATCTTCTTTGTTTCAATCATTTTCATCTTCTTTTACAGTCTTCACACTTTAGTTCTGTTTGACATACTGGCATGCTTGCTTACTCTGTATGCATGGGCGTCTCCCATCCATTCACATGCTAACATGGTCTTGAAGGCTGACTTTACCCATCCCACCAGCCACTAGTAGTTTGTTTACTGATGTTGTTACAACTTATGTTTTTAGTCACTGCATGTTGGTGGATCGTTTTTGCACTTGCATTGCTGCTTTAGGTTTGTTCAGACTGACATACATATATGTGTGTGTGGGCGGGATCAGATCATTACATTATTGTATTGTGGATCAATTTTATAAAATGGGCCTGCTGCTTCTTGAGAAGTAGACTGCATAAAATAGTTTTTGATGCTGGTGCATTTGAATTTATTTGTGTATTTTCTGAGAAGCTGGGATTTCTTCATTGTTCAGTTTTTGTCTTTCACAGTACTTCATATTTTAATGCTTGCATTTTTCAGAGTGAACTAAATGCTCATACTGACATTTTTACAGAAGACTTTCTAATTTTACTAAAGATATTTTTATCGTGGGTGTATTCTTAGAGAGTGCTTTTTAGTATTTGTCATTTTCATCATTCATAATTTTATTCCTTGAAGGAAAAAGCCTGCATCCATAGTGTGTGGGCGCTGTCTTTCTATACTCCCTTGGTTGCAGTCATGCATAGCTCATGTGTCTTAGATTACATGTATTTTGCTTATGAGAACGCTGTAGGCATTGATATTTACTGTTTAAAAAAATGATTTTATATAACTATCATTGTCTTAGTGTGCTTTGTGACTTGAAAGGTCCACTCAAAATCATCAGCATCTGTGATCTAAATTATTTTAAAAGTATGAAATAACTCTTAATGTTTGTTTACAAAAATGTCTTGAATGTCAAATTTTAGGCCTAACCATAGCAATTTTTTGTGTGAAGTCAGTTGCGTAGAAATGGCAGCTTCCTTGCTGAAATAATGAGAGGCTTTGAACGATGAAGGCAGTGTAGTTTTATAAATCATGATGTTTCAGTTTTTCAAATACATTTGTCTTAAATACTGTGGTTGTGGGGTTTTTAATAAAAATTTTAAGGTAATGTATTTATTTAGTCTTGTGATGCTCTTTGGCATGTAGATGGCAAAGGTTTTCTGCTTTTTACCTTCTGCCTGTTTTTTACCAGAATTTTAAACTTGCCCCATATCAGGTTCATTGCTCTCATCAATTACTGAATTGTCAGACCACAACTTCATCATTCCGTACATATGCTTTAGGGTAAAAGTTACAACTGTGATTAACTTATTTTTATGTTGAACGAGCTTTGCCGCAGTTTATTCTAGCGAGTCTTTAGCCTTCTAAGCACTGTCTTAAAACTGAAAAATATATGTTAAACACTTTTAAACATATTCTAGTGTATTATAATATTGGTTAGTCAAACAGTAATGGCTCTTCTTGACTCTCCTTGACTAATCCCAGTCCAAAGTTTGACTTAACCAGGAGCTCTGTCGCCTCAGGAAGTTTTCATCTTGCCAGAATTTGTCCGCCTTTCTTGAGAATAGTCACCTCAAAAACTCAATCTGGCCAAAGTTTGGACTTTCGAAAGTTTCTGCCTTAAAATGTCACATTGTCCCAGTTTGTCTGCTGTCATGTAGTTTGTCCCTCTAGAATGTCCCCATCTGGTCAGAGTTTGGCTGGTTGTTCTGTGGTTTGTCACTGCAGAATTTCCCCCATTTGGCCAGAGTTTGGCTGTCCTGGGGTCACTCATTGCAGAATGTCTCCATCTGGCCACAGTTTGTTTGGAAATCTTAAGATTGTTGCATGATTTGTCTTTGCAAAGTTCTTGCTGTCAAACCATTAAACCGATCCTGGCATTATGTAAAGTATGTAAGTCTGTAGAGAATTAAATCTATTTTTGAATTCAGTAATTCCTTCCTTTTCAAACTCAGTCATCCCAGATGTTGAACATCAACCAATGCTCATATCCTTCAGAAATTTCCTTACATTGGGATACAAAAGCTTGTTCACAGCATCTCGTCTTCCAGACCATGAGCATAAGCTTTGAAATGGACCATTTCCAATAGCAGCAAATAAAATGTCTAGTTTTTGTGAGAGGGAGGTAGATTTAGAAAATCTACTTT
This sequence comes from Pomacea canaliculata, assembly GCF_003073045.1. Classification (NCBI taxonomy): domain Eukaryota; kingdom Metazoa; phylum Mollusca; class Gastropoda; order Architaenioglossa; family Ampullariidae; genus Pomacea; species Pomacea canaliculata. The sequence goes on from NC_037600.1 coordinate 14,178,526, forward strand.
TTAAAGTAAATAAATAAATGAAACCTCAACTAATCCACTTTTAGTTCTGAAAATCCAAAAATGGTTGACCTCAAACAATTAACTGAAAATACTTTGAAAGAAATAAATTAAATTTACAGTTTTCAAAAGCATAGATTTTCATTTTTATTAAGTGTGAACAAGTACTTATCCACTTTCAGTTACGTAAATTCTAAAACTGGTAGACCTAGAAAAAAAAATACTTCAAAAAAAAATAATCAAAGAAAGGGTAAAATTACAGGCTTTAAAAGCTTAGCTTTTCATTTTAGTAAGTGTGACTAGGTGTTTATTTCACTTTTTATGGGGCATCAGTTGTTAAGATGTATCAGTTATAGCTCTTATAGTACCTTTTGTAGAGTATATCAGTTACCTTCTGTAAGGTGAAATAGTCACAGCTTTTATGTGCCTTTTAAGAGATGTGCAAGTTGTATTGTTTTCCAGGCTGAAGCAGATCTGCGTTCTGCACAGGCAGAGTTTGACCGCCAAGCAGAGATCACCAAAATCCTCTTGGAAGGCATTAACAGCACACACGTGAGCCAGTTTGGAAATTTGTGTGCATGTGCGCACATATGTTTGTCAAGATGCAGCTGTGTGTGTGGTTTGTGTTTGTGTGTGAGACAGAGGGAGAGACAGACAGATGTTTCTTATGTTCAGGGAGAAACTTTGTAGACTTAATTTCTTTTGCCGTGGTTACCATGGTCCTTACACCATCTTCAGCAGCACAACTGACTTTGGATATATTATTACAGGCACATCACCTGCGCTGTTTGAATGATTTCATCGAGGCTCAGATAAAGTTTTTCGCACAGTGTCAGCAGTACATGTCAGATCTGCAGCGTCAGTTGGGAAGGTAAATAACAGATGATCTTTCTCATCACAACAGTCTTTTATTTCCATTTTTTTCCAATCCTGGAGCATGAACGAATAATCCATGAAAGGCTATTATATATTTGTATTGCTGTTAAGGGCCTGAGCTCGACTTTGTTTTTAATTAGCTTTGAAGTAAGATTTGTATTTGAAGTAAGATATTTAAAAATGTTGATTTTGAGAGGGGCAAGTATTTTGTACAATCCTACAAAGAACATCATCACAGGTAGGGGAGTCAGTTTAAATAAAGTAGGTTCATTTATGATTCTCTGCTATATTCTGCACTCACTGCAGCTATTTAACTAACCTACCCTGCCATTCATTTTTTCACTTACCATGCTGTTCCATTAAGTAAAGTAAGTTAGTTTTAATCTTAACACGAGCACTCTTTGATTCCAATCCAAAAGCAGACATAAGCATTACGGGAAACATGGTAAATATTGCTTCAGCCTTCAAGTGCCTGATAATATCTTTTGATAAAATCCTGTGAAAAACGTAAGGAAATGAAGGTTCGAGTCCGAGTTTCAGTATAAGTTGATGTCATTTTCAGGAGTGGGGTTAAGCACAAAATAGATTTCTTTGTGTGTGTGTGCTTGCGCGCACATGTGGGTGTGTGCATACATGTGTGGGGTTGAAACAGATTGTATTGCTCTTCCTGCTTAAAGCTTCCAGATCTTGCAGATGTCAACAGACATAAACACCATTTTCCAGTTTCCTTCCCCATCTCATGCTGCTGTACCTTACACCTTTCCTTTCACACCCCAGATGTCACTGAGCATAAAACAATGTTTTACAGCAAAACAATCAGAATAGCATTCACTATAACCTTGCAATCAGATGACTTTTTTAAAATGACAATAAACTGAAACTGTATGATATACATGTTTCCTAGTCCTCTCTTTTAACTAAGCAGTTTCATGATGCCCTTTTACAAAAGCATTAGTAGATATTTGATGGATGAAATGTGCAGTCATGTAGCTCACTATCCACAAAGCCATCATATCTCAAAGAGATTTGTGATTCTGGTGCTGTCCTCACACATACCTCTTAGCCCTATTGTCACTTTGAAGTCTGACGCCCTCCTTTTTAAGATTCGTGAACATCCACAAGTGGACTGGATAACATGAGTCTGATGTCTTTATTTGGGGGATGGGTATTGGGGGGGTCACATGGTTGACATACATTTAATAGCAACTGCAGTTGCCCAGTTGAAGGTTTACTGAAATTTTTGCAGCTCTCTGGCATCATCAGAGTAAGCTGATATTTTTTTACCTTCAAACATTTAACGTTTCCCTTCTCTTCACTCCATAGCTGATTTTATTTTTTCATCAACCATTTAATGTTTCCCTTCTTATCACTCCATATTGTCATGTGTATGGAGATGTAAGCTCGTGTTTGTAGATGTCTTAACTCTTTCAGAAGCTTTAGTCTCTGCCCTACATGGGATCAGTGAGTAGAGCCATCTGTCCTGTGCTGTGTTATTAGTAAGTTCTTGCAAACTGCATGGCAGTTTTGTGACATAAGCTGTTCATTAGATTTTAAAGAAGTACATGCATGCATTAATGTATTTTTCAGCTTTTTCAGAAAAACAAATCTTTACAAGATCCTTTAATCTTCTTTTTGTTCTTAATTTAAATGCTTAAAGCTTCTAATATTTAATATAGATCATTTAACATTTATCAGGGATGTTTATATAAATCAGGCAAGATATCAACTTGATTTCCAAAATGATGATTTCCAAACAATAGACTGTTAGAGGGTCAAATTAGGCTTAAAATTTAGCTTTTTGTGAGAGGTCATTTTAAAAATAAACATTCCTCTGTATAAATTATTTCAGACTTTCATGATTTCTTCGCTCATTCCATTTTGCCTGTTAGATATCCCAGGTTACATATGCAATTGTGTAAGTTGTCTTTTGGTTTATGCAGTTTTAGTTATCGTGGTATTGTGAAATCCATTTTGTTTTCTACTAATTTTTTTATAATAAATATAAATTTGGCATCCTGTGTGTGTTCCTGAATTGTAAGTTTCTTGATTGTATTTATGTTTATAATTTCAGCAAATTTTCTGCTGTCATGATTTTTTTTAAAATAGACAAAAAACATAAGTAAGACTTTCTGATGTAGTTCAACTATAAATTCATAATCTTGTACACACGTCATTAAAAAAAAAAAGAATGTAGAAGCAAGGGTCTACACTCTTTTGCTGCATTGTGTAGCTTCAAATCTGAAGTTTTGAGTTATAATTTCTGTAATAAGTGACCAACTTCTTTCAGTGCAGAAAATATGTGAAAACAGTGTAGAGTGCAATACCTATGAATGAAATCTTGACAGTTTAGCACGAACAAAGCAGACATAGGGGTAGAAACTCCATTTGCTGTAGACAATGTTATCTGGAGCTATAGAAAGGTTAATTAGGACATCTCTTGGCTGGCAGTCAGGCTAGTGGATTGCATGATTCTGGTCTCCCTTGGGTCTACTGTTCTTTCTTCTTATATTGCATGCTGTTTACGCTCAAGGCTTAATCTTGGTTTAGTTGGGCAAATGTCAGATCTGTGGAGTTTGAGCCTGTGATATTCTTTTTGAAGACAGTACTTAGTTTCTCTTTAAACATCACTGCAAATAACAATCTCAAGAATTCTGATGCATTGAAAATTTTTAATTATTAATTTTTTTTCTCATGGGGAATGAATTGCATGTTGTTAGTCCCCTAAACTATATATTAAAATACCTGTAACTGTATTGACAAAATTGAGGGTTTGTTTATAGTGTCTCATAAAAATATTGTGACTTTTATAAGTGAGAACTAGTTTATCTTCCTAAGGTAATAAGGTAATATGCTGGTAAAAATATTTCTGAGAGTGAAAAAGGTGGAGCCAAGTTAGACTATGCTAATTTGTCAGAGTTATCCGAGGTATGACTTCCATCATCAGACCAAGATTGAGCCTTGCCTAAACACAGAGGCATTCTGTGAGACAAATGCCAGCTTTATCTGTGCCACTGATGAGGGGGTTAGCGCTTGCAATCAATGGTGTGGGCCTCCTCACTGTTTCAGTTACAATGTCAACTCCAGCTCCAACAGCTCCACCGGTGGTGGTACCAGCAGCGGGGTCTTGGGGGCGACCAGTGCTGCCAGCAGCTTTAGTAACAGTAGCGCTCCCCTGCGACCCTCAGCGCCCCCTGCCATCCAGGTCACTGCTCCCACCCCAACTGAGAAAAAGCAGGCCCGAGTTTTGTATGACTATGACGCGGCCGACAGCTCTGAGCTGTCTCTTCTTGCAGATGAGGTAATACCGGTCAAGTAGATGTATGTCCCATGCAGCAAACTTTTAAGAGCTTGCGTACTGTCTACATTATTAACAACAAAAACAACAAAATCACTCCTTCAAGGTGTACCAGTCTTCAGCTATATTTTAACCTTGCGGATACTGGTTAGAATACAAGGGAACTGGAGAAGGAGAATTGAGGTTGCAGAAATTACGGATTTTTCCCAAGTTTAGCTGCAAAGAATTTTGCCTCCTTATTTACATGCACTTTTATTTAAATACCTTATTTATGTACTTTCCCACATGCTTGTTAATCACCTTAAACAAGAACATTTCAGTCTTAGTCTTTTCAAGTCAGAATTTGCCCTTGCACGGAGCATGTATCAGTGTACATTTGACAGTGCAGTCACTAACTTTATGTTCAGGTTCCTGCAACACATTTGCAGGACTCTCTCCTGCCCTTTAAAGAAAAAAATTAATAAAAACTATAAAATAACTGTAAGGAGAGAATGAGAAAAATGTTTTCCGTTACATTATTGAATCATTGTTGTTGTTGTTTCATATTTGTAAGAAATCCAATTGTATCCAAGAAAATTAATTATAACTTGTTGGTGACTGCAGTTGTGCAAATAATTTGCTGAAGAAAAAAACAAGTGGGTTTTCCCTTTTGGGCACCTTTTTTCCTGCCTTTGCACTATATTCTTAGGTTTTAAATTCCTGAACTTTGTATTTTAAAAACCAGCAAGCATAATTCACCTCTTTGGCTTGACCTCATTTATACTGCTTCCAATTTGTTTTCTTTAATCCCTCATTTAAACTTACTGCTTCTCCCACATGGTTGGCCAAGATTTTGTAAAACTACATTGACAGTTTAGCTATTGTGGAACCAGTGTAGGTAGTTAATCTGAGGTAACTTTAGGATAGTTATAGTTTTACTAGAAATGCAGGGCAAGCATTATTATGCTTTATCAGACCCATATCAGTGCGTGTGTGCATCAATCTGTTTTGCAGTAGGCACAGAAATGCACTCTTTAATTGCAATTGTTAAGCATTAAAAATTGTTTCTGCATCATAGTTGAGTGGACCTTGTTGACTTTTTGTTTTTGCTCCTTTTTCTGCTTTTGTGGTTTTGTGGATTTTTCTTTTTATTCTGAAAAGTTCTTTAAATTAATTATATTTTTTATACTTTTTCTGCTGTAGCAGAATGATACAATGAGTTGAAGTCAGGGAGAATTTAAAAAAAAAAAAAGACAGGACAAAAGTGGACAATTCAAACAGAATATTTGAACACTGTTTACTTGTATCTTATTTCTTACATATAGGGAAAAAGTGATGTCATCTTTATCTAATGTATTACCAGTTTTATGAAACTAGTTACTGCAGTTTCTTAAAATTCTGCAGATTTACAGCATCTTTTTCCTGACTTATTGATATCAAAATTTCATTTACTTTTTTTTTTTTCCTTTTTATGTGACCTTGTAGAAGCATTTTAGGATGAATTATTGCTGCTGTGTTCAGATTACCAGAACATCTTTCCTCAATGCACGTCAACCAAAGCCTCTTTGTGTACACTTTTTGATGTTGTCGACTTTGTTTTTGTGGTGTTCTGTTCTTAGCAGTTAGATGCTGAAAACTTTCTTATGCCTGATTCATCGATAAAGGGGAATCGTGTCTTTATATAATTATATATATACACACATTTTTGTAAATGTGTATTTACATTAGAATTGAAAAATATTAGCATCCTTACCAGTCTTTTGTGTAACTGCTTAATTGTCCTGGTTAATCTTGTAAAAAGTACATGGGTTTTTATACCAATTTTAGACAAATTACTATTCCTTTTAAAGGCCCTTGAGTGATAAGCACTTTTTAAAGGTCTACAAGAGTTTGTCATTTTAAAAAAATCATTAGTTTGTCCAAGATACTATTCCCTCAAATTTTAGTGAATAACCCCTTTCCTTTCTCAAGATGCCTACACATGTTATTATGCTCAGAAAGAGGTTAGACTGATGCGTGTAGTCTTGACAAAATAAAGATGTCTTTCTACATTCCTGACATTAGTCATTTGACCTTTGTTTCTACTTACAGATGGCATGTATCTTTGAGAATAGAGATGTGTTGGGATGTTCGCTCAAATTATGGGGAGTTCTATCATGTTTGGAGCTAAACCTGTTATCTTGCAACATTCTTGAAGTCTGATTCACATTGAGGTATTAAAGCCTCATGAAGTCAGGTCTCAGTTTTGTAAGGTGGGGAAAGGGGGCTGGGGTATGCACACATATAGCTGTGTGATATGTATGGTCTGGTGTCTAATAATATTTGGATGCTGTTTTTTGTTTGACAGTTAATCATGGTGTACAGAGTCCAGGGACTTGACCCCGACTGGATGATGGCGGAGAGGGGCTCACAAGTGGGAAAAGTCCCAACAACATACTTAGAAGTTCTGGGATAGCTGTTGATTTTCTGTTTAGCCAGCAATTGTTTGCTTGTTTGCCATCATTTTTCTATTAAGCTTTTTTTTTCTTGTTTTGGGGGAACTTTTTTGAAAAATATACTTGGTTAGGGGACTTTGCTTCTTTTCTTTGGACATTTCTTTGAAGTCTAAAATAAGTTTGTACACCATCGCATATGCATATACATATCTGTCAGTTCTGCCACATGCTCTTTCTGTAAAAAAAAAAAAGTCCTCATCATGTCCATGTGAAATGATTTAGAGACAGAGAATTATTATTTAATTCTAGTCGTTTAGCATGCTTCTGTCATAAAAAGTAGTTACAGAGTTGTACACAAACTTCTTTTATGCAGTATGCAGCGTTCATCTGTTTGCTTTCTTGTTTTGCTGCAGAAATTTGAATTGTTTATGGTGAGGCCGTTTTCATACATGTTCTGCAAAGCCTTTAATGAAGGATGGGCTTATATGTTATGTTTGTTAGAGTTTCAGTATATTCTGTTCATGAGACTTTGGTAGTGTGTTTAAGGAAGCCAAGGCAAAAGTTTTCAAGACAATTTTTTTTAAGTCAGCTTGTGTGATCTGACTTGTGCATTTAGGGCTGGGGAAGGAATGGATATTATCAAGGTGCCATTTTTTGTAGTGGTTGTTTTGGGGTTATTTTTCATTATAGCATAATTTTCTTTGACTGAGAAATTTTTTAATTTTGAAACAATTTCAGTAAACAGAGGTATGCATTTTGGTCATGACCTGTGTATGTATCTTTAAACTCTAGGAAGCTTTCAGTGAATTATGTGAATTCTCTGTGATCTGTGGGTTGCTCTGAAAATTTTGTTTTAATGTATGTCACATTGCAGCATGCTTTTCACAAAAGCTTTTAAGAATATTTTGGGGTATTTGTTCCTGATGCAAACTCATCAAGCATTCAGTTATGTAGGATCATCTCTCAGTCATCTTCGGCTTTCATCCAGTTCCTAATGCTTCCAGCATAACAGATGGGAAGAGTGCCAGAAGGAAAAGACTTTGTAACACACGTCCTAATATCCATTGGATCAGGATGAACATAACCTCTGATCACGATGGTCATGTACAAATGCTTGTTCATATGTATTAGTTTTATGTGAAAGTTTCCAGAAAGTGGAAAGCATATTTTTAAACCATTGCACTTCAGGGTGTGGTACCCTAGTCACATTTCAGAGTTGAAGAAACCTGAAGTTTTTTATGAAAGGGTAAATGAAATGCAAATACTTTGCATACAAAAGTATATTGTCACAAAACTGGATAGTAAATGATTTTCTGATGTCTTCAATGATCAGATGCTGACATAGAGCTTTTTATAGTGAATTTACCCACTGTGTGATGTTCTGCAATAAAGAAGTAATCTTAAAGCCACTAAAAAATACGGTCAGTGAGAAATTACACCTTGGAACTTTCAGTCACTTTCATGGGGAAAAAACATATGAACTATATACTTTTTGACCAGGCCAAAAGATTGTTGTGCATCCAGGTGATGTATTTTGTGCTGAGAAAAAATGCTGTTTTGCCTGTTAAAAGTGTTGCATTTGCAAACAAACCTGAGTATACAAGAGATTCTGTCAAGGTGTTTAAAAAGGGGAAAACATTTGCTCTTTTGCTTTTGACATCGTTTTTGTTTCTCTGGATTGTAAATCATTAGCTGCCAGCCGCCAGCGACAATTGCAGACTGAAGCTAGATATTTCTTCTGAATTTGCTGTTATAATTTGTTCATGGGGACCTGTTTGAAGCATAGAAAGGGAGTTTGCATTTAGCTTTACATATTTAGCGATTCTATGCTAATGTTTGTGGGAAACGGTGATGATAATATTTGTAGATTTATCCTGATGTTATGTAGATAACTAAGGCCAGAACAGATTTTCTTGCTTGTGCAAGAGATGCAGTAGCTTTGAAATGTTATCTTTCTTCCTGTTGTCTTGGATCTCGTGAGAAGCAGTTTTCGCTTCCCGCGGTAGGTAGTTCCCCCTTCCATGATGTAGTCATCCACACAGCTGCAGCGGGCAGAGAACACACCCTCGACTATTCTTAGCACCAAGTCTGAACCAACCTGTCGCAGCAAAACTGACTTTATGAATACTTTCTTCCAGTTCAGTACAGAGAGAATTTTTCAGTAACGAACTTTACAGAGAAGTTAGTTTTTTTTTGTCTCTGTGCAGTTAGACTTCACTTAATGTTGTAACACACCGTTTGGACAAACGTCCTAGTTTAAAGTCTCACAGTTTGAGAGGAGTTTGGTGAAATGGAGTTTAGAATTTGCTTCAGTAGACTGCCTGCCTGGTAATGCTGCGGGATTGTTTTTTCCTAAATCTCTCTTTTAAAATAAATTGGTATCATTTATTACTCACTGTCTTCTGCTTTTTTTTTCTTTCAACGAGTTCATCACGTCCAGAGTAATGCCGATAATTGGTATACAGGTCACTGGAGACTTTACAGTTGGTTACAAGCATCCAAGATGGCACAAACGTTAAGAACTATTGACTGGCAACAAGAAGAAAGTGACATGCAGAAGTCAATAAACAGCTCAAGCCCAATGTTTCTGCAAGTCTTGTTTTTTTAAATAAGTAATAATTTGTCTGTTTTACAAATTGTAAAATGCTTTCAAATTTGCGGAGTTTCTAACACGCTTAAATCCCGAGTCGACTGCATGCGGAAACTGTGGACATCATGACATATCTTCCACCCTCCATCCAACGGTTATGATTACTTCCATAGCCAAACCGTTTCTGGTAGAAAGCGATAGCAGGTGTGCTGCGGTGTTTCAAAGCGTCTACAACGAAGGATGGCGCCAACTCTTGCATCCCTCTCGTGAGGAATTAGTAGCCTCAGCTTTTTTTTTTTCCTTTTAAACACGCAGATATTTCACACCTTGCGCATCTTGAGGGAGTCTGCTCAGACCAGCAACACCTGCAAACCGCTGTGATGTGTAGACATGGTATTTGTGGTGTGAGATCTGAAGGGCTTCCACCACCAACTCACCCACATTTAATCGCTTGGCGGCATGCTGATTCGAGTTCTGTCGTGTCCGGCGTTAACTTAAATCAGCAGAATGTGCCACTTGCTGGCTGTCTGCCCTGAACCCTCATGTCCCTCCATGTCTGCTCAAAGTATCTTGCTTCAACTAGAATAGTTTGCACTCTTTTGTTTTCCTCGAGAGTTTGTGCTAACGAGAAAGCGCTTAAATGAAGCGTGTGTGCTTGCATGCCGTAGTACACATGAAAAATTGACCCCTGTTACCCTTCAACCACTTCATTATTCTGGGGGAAAAAAGGTGACATCAGCGAGTTCTCGCTGCTCGAAAAAAACAAAAAACATTTGCAGGGGGAATCGGTCCTGGTCGGAGCTATTCGGCATTTTTCTAGTCTATCCTGTCTGTTGTTTTCATGTCGTCCTTGCCCCCCGTTTGTTTTTACTCCATCTGCTGGGCGTTGTGTTGATGAGAGTATCGCTCGTGGCCCCAATGACCTCTTGTGTTCAAGTGGTACTTAGGACAACACTGACCTCGTGGGGCTCTGTGCAATGTCAGGATGATGCTGGCTTCTCCGGGAACACGCTCTTGATAGGGAATGGAGAAGAGGTCAGGAAATCCTTTGGGCAGAAATGAGCTGAAGTGGATGTGCATAAGTTATTTTTAGCTTGACCCCCCCTCTTATACGTTGTTCCTTGTTGGCGAAAATGTAACAAAGTATGAACAATAACTATTCCTTGTTAGTACTATCTTCTAGTTGGATTAACCAAGATATATTTTTGGATCTTTAGCAGAAAACATTTATACACACAGTCGCAATTGTGGCATCGGATGTAGAAAACTATCAAGGGTCATTTCAATTTATTCCCATACCCCTGCCAGGGTAAGTGAGAACAAGAGATGTCACCGATGCAACCCCGGTGTTAGCTTGCCTGAGTAGTATCTACTTTCCATAAAGTAGCCCCAATATTTCATGGACGGAACGAGCCCCGTTGACACGCACTCTCCCTACGTTGTGAACCAAGGAGCCTAAATCTGGTTTTCTGTTTTCAAGTCTGAGGGCAAGGATTGGTGGGTCCATTCCATCCTTCATCCACCCTTGTTTAAGCAAAAGCTTTTGTATGGATTAAGTCTCTTATTTTTAATTTACAATGAACAGGCAATGTTCCCAAACTGGTTCCATGAACAGACACTAAAAACTGTTGGCGTGAAGACGTGGCTTCCAGCATGTCATAAACGACGGTTAGCGTGCTTGTAGGATATTTACTACACATTTAACAACATTTTGGATTCCTGTTGTTTTCCATTTTTCTTGCCATTAATGCATACAGTTGTCAGGAGCTTAACACTTCAGTTATCTGTGCGGTTGCCATAGTGCTGTAATATTGAAGTAAATTTTTGGGACAAACATTGCTTTTCTGGTGCATCGAATTACACTGGCCAGCTGTAGGGATATTAAATAAAGGATAAGCAACGTGAACAATCGTTGTTTTAAAATTACATTTTGGCTTTGGTTTTTTTTCTTTGAGCATGGATGTATGACTGCCAATATGAATGAACGTAATGAGTTTATGCTAACTAGAAGGGTTCCCCACGTTGTCCAGGTAATATCACTGCTGACTTCGTGGACTGCACCCGTGGACCAGACCAAGGACTGGACTGTGGGAGATGCCTATCATTTCTAGCGGAACTTTGCTGTGCTATGACATTTCTCTCTCTCTCGATCTGTCCTCTTAATAACAGAAGGTTGTGAAGATATGTTCACAGTAAATTTATCACTCTCCTTTTGTCAAAAAATGAGAAGAATGTTTAATATAATATGCACCTATGTTGACTTTATTTTAAATTTTCATTTGCTCTACTTTGTCTCGAAATAATTCACTGGTACAGATCACCCAGAGAGAGGGAGGGGGAATTAAAGGTCGTCAGCGTTCATAGTTTAAAAAAAAAATCGCGAGACATAATGTAAACTTTCATGCACAAATTTTAGAAAGAAAGCATCCTCCATGTCTTAAAATAACAAAACGACATAAACGTTTTCCGTATCTCGTAACTACGTCTTTAACATGAACTTTCTCCTTTGGAGTGTCCCACCAACCATGAAGGACTTCCTGGTTTTTATTTACTTGCCTAGTTCTGATCTCCGATGGCCTCTTTCAAAGAGGCTGCATGTGGGTGCAGTCATGTGGGTGCAGTTCCTGCATCCTTCTAGCCAGACACAAAAGCTGTTTCCGTTTACATCTTCCGGACCATCCTCACACCCTTTTATGTAAGATCCGAACTTCCCTTTGCCATACTTGATTGGCACTGTTTGGCCCAACATGATAGTTGACTTGTTCAAATAGATGTGCTGACTTTTTATTTATTCCTTTTTTTTTACCTTTGGAACGGATAACTGATATTGTAATAAATCAAAACGCCTTCCAGAGCGTATCTCCATAAACTACAACTTAAAAATAAAAATTCCTTTTAATGTTATAGTCAGATGTGAAACACTTTTTTGGGAAACTACTTAATTAATTCAGTCCTTTTCATTTTTACTGTTATTTATTTTGCAGCTTTGGAAAATTTCCATCTACTATTAAAGTCTTGATTGTTTTATTTTATTTTTACTTTTTTATTTTACATTTTTATCCTTTTTATCTGTTGTTCCTTTTTTATATTTGACATCTCGACTTTTTGTTTTGCGTCTCTTTCAGTTCCAATTTGTCTTTGAGGCTTCTTCCGGTTTGGTGATGGGGAAAGGGTGGTACCTCGGCTCGCATTAAACACATCCTGTAATAGGCAGTAAGCAGCTTTTGTGCATGCAACTGATCCTTACACGGGACTATTCTACTGACAATAAGAAATGTGTCGTAGTAAATTCAAAATCATTTATATGTTTACAGTTCTTTTCTAATACCTTCTAAAATTCTTGAACATAATTATTTAATATGTCACGAGGAAACATTTTTTATGTATTTAAATGAGTATCAATGAGACAATGCATTGGACATACTGGTTGGTCGGTTTGTTGATCGAGCGAGTGAGTGGAAGTATATATACAGTATTGGGTAAAACTGAGTTAATTATATTAGTCCCGCCCTCTAAAACCATCCCTATTTCTCATGCGGCCCCTTGGGAAAACTAATTGCCCACCCCTAGTGTAAATGATAAACGACTGGAGCATTTCCGATGTCTGCCTACCTGCTTGTTGCGTTTGTCAGTTTGCCTTTTCTGTCTCCCTCAGATCTGTTTATTTATCGTAACTGAAAGTGTGAACGCTCTATTCTTTTATTTTCGTAAATCACATATGCATTGTTAGCAATAGCTAGTTAATGTAGTGTTTACCAGTAAGAGCAAAATGAGGCCACCCCGGACAAATTCTCTCGTGTTTGCTGCTGACGTCCTCCACCCCACCCACATACCCAGTCTTTAGGCAACCGCAAACGTCACGTAGTCTTGTACTTCCTTCTTCCTGTCTTTCATCCGGGAGACCTCGCCTGCTTGTAGTCCTCACTCTCATTCAGCACTCCCCTAGACACGCCCGCAGAGCTAACAGACTCACAAATAGCCTTATAGTAGTAGCGCCTGATGGTTAAACATCCTGGACAGACCAACAGAGCGTTTCCAAGAGCGAATTTCCACTATTTCTTTCGTTAGTCAACAGCTACAATCAGAGTCTGTGCATGCAATCAAAGAACAGCGAGTAATGGTAATGACCGAGGGTCTTGCAGAAGGAGGAATGTGACGTGTGTATATACCGATATAAGGTATGTGGTATAACGGGTTCTCAGTTCGTACTGCGTCTGGATGTGTGAAACCAGTCTACATGGGTGGCTGATATTGGGTTAATTACTCCATGTGTCTGTGTGTTTGTGTGCGTGCGCACGCGCAACTGAATCAACTGCGAGAAGTGTGCTGTATAACACGGGTGTCCATCCTGTAAGTGGGTGAATGCAGTTGCTTTAACCACATTCACTTCCACTTTCCCCCACCAAGACCTATATAACATTTCACTGTACCGGGTAAAGTTCCAAATCGTAAGCAGCATCGGCAAAATGCACTTGACTTCGATGTGTGATGGGGATTCTTATTTTTCAGGAATTTAGACGCTCCAGATATTACTAGCTGATATCAGTGATGGATAGATCACTCCCCACCACCGCGTCCAGAATGTTGATGGAAAACACAACCAACAACTACAGCGGCCTTTCAGAAGAAGAGTACGTGCAAGCGGTCTTCGACAAGATGGCACTGAACCTCCTGCCCACCGTGCTGGTTCTGGTCGCCATCATCGTGGGCGGTCTCCTAGGCAACAGTCTTGTCTTTGTCGTGTACTTGCGACAGTTCCGTCCTAGCAGCACCCGCGTCTTCGTGCTGGCCATGTGTGTATACGACCTGCTGACCAACGTCGTCACCTTGCCCATGATGGTGGTCATCGTGCACCGTGCCTTCGTCAACTACGACCGCTGGTTCTGCAGCACGGCGCTGGCCTGCATCAGCTTCTTCTCGGTGTGCACCGGGTGGATCCTGTGCTTCGTGGCTCTGGACCGTCAGAGGCGAGTGTGCCAGTCACAGAAGCAGCAGTTCAGCCCTCGCCAGGCCTGGCTCTTTGTTCTTCTCGCCACCGGCCTCTCGGCGCTCGTCACTTTTCCCTTCTTCCACCTCAAGGGCGTGCAGCGCGTGCGAGCCCCGGATGCTGACGTCACGGTCAGCACCTGCGCTGTAGAGGACGCCTACCTGGGCACAGTCTTCTACACCGTCTACAAACTCTCCGTAGGCCTGACCTTCGTGGCGACCGTGGGCACGGCAGTCGTCTGCTACTCTTTGATCGGGCGTCACGTCTGGCTGCACACGCGTAAACAGAGGGCGCTGCTGGAGATAAGGGGAGTGCGGATAGAGGTGGAGAACAGAAGCGGAGGTGGGGGCGAAGTAAGTGGTGTCAGCAACAGCATCAACATCAGCAGTCAGGACACGCACAGCGCCGGAGTCAGCTTGGACACGGACTCTCCCTCCGCGAAAGAGAATGTAGCTGACTCTGAGACCAACAAATTGGCAACGACTTTGAGGCCGGTGTCCTTCGAAAAGAGAAGATCTTTCAAACAGAGGAGGAAGAGGAGGATAAATCACTCAAGGACAACATTGACGATGGTCGTGCTCACATCTGTCGGTGTCCTTAACTACCTGCCTCATCTGGTCGTCAGGTAAGAAAACCCCGAGCCCACTAGCTAAATACACCTTGACGATTCTTTAATGCACATAGAAGCATCTACAACACCGCTTCGATTTCAAGAAATCCTTTGACTTTAAACGGGTACGCAGTCATCCTCCACCAGCTCACCACAGACTGGATGAGATCTGAACGAGTCTCTTGAATTTTAAATTTGAAATGGTCAATAAAATTGGAGCTAGTATTTTCAGAACTTGGACTGGTGACACAGAGAGAAACGTTGGTCTACTGCAAACATTGTTTTGTTGATTTTTATGACAAAGAAAGTTAGGTGAGCTGCAAGTACTGTTGCTGTTTTTTTTTTTTTTTTTTTTTTTTTTTTTATGACAAAGGAGAAAAGTTAGGTGAGAGGCAAGCATTGTTTTCTTGTTCTCGTTTGGTTATAAGTTAGGATGTCGTCTAAATATTTCTTTCATTCATTGTTCTAACAGTAATGTGGATAAAAGCTATAAATATCTGTGTAGGCCAGGAGGCAGTTGTTGTAAGCTTCGATTTATCTCGTGTTATTTTCTACACGTTTCTAGCTTAACTCCCACATGACACTTTTTCTTGCCTAGATACGTGCACGAGAAGCCAGGCTTCTTCCTGAACCCAGACTTAACAGTGTTGTCACTGAACCTCTACATGCTGGCCATGTGTTCCATATACCTCAACAGCGCCATCAACCCCATCGTCTACAGCTTCTGCAACGCCAGGTTCCTCCAAGAGTGCCGGAAGCTGAAAAACAGACTGAAAAAACAGATTTTGGGCTAGGAAAGCTACGATACGTCGAGCTCTGCACTACTTTCTTGTTATTTATTTCTTGCTTTAGTTTTGCTAATGCCAACCTTTTTTTAAAAAGAAAAAAAGAAAAAAAGAAAGCTCGGTTTTGCTGTCCGCTGAAATAAAAAAGTGTAACAGACCTTAACGGATATATATATATTAAAAATAGTAATATGTGGATGTCTTTATGTATAATTGTTCCCTTTCGCAAGTCTTGTGAGGATGGTGATAGTTTTCAATTTCCGTATTCAGCACAGGACCCATACTATGAGTACTCTTGAACGAATGTAAAATTTCCTCATCTAAGTTTCGCATTTTCATTTGTTTACTTAAAGAAATCACTTCCATAATGAGGACCTCTATTTCTGAGTTTGGGTTTAATTGCTTGGTTCTCGTACTCGAGTAAATAAAAATGTCCTCAACTAAGTCCCTGATATTCAGGGAAAAGGTGGACGTATCTCTGGCTAAGGGAGGTCACTCGCGAGACAATAACGTCGATTTTTCAAATTGAATTAATTAGTTCTCTTTCACTAGTGCTTCATCTATTGTTAGATATTATAAATCTTTGTAGATGTGAGTCGAAGTCAAATTAAAATTCTCGATTTAATATGATGATGTTGTTTTTTGTAAAAGAAAAAAAATAGAAGTTAGTATCACTCACTCCATTTACCTCCCCTTATCTGTCTGGCCATTCAGCCATCTTAGTGACGAGCTAGTCACTGGACAACAAACCATCTAATGTGACTGCATATAGCCAAGTCAGAAAATGATGCGACTGTTTTCATTATGGTTGCTATTCGCCATTCGAAGAATGCTTGTTCGTAACGGATGTAGACATTTTTGTCTTTTGAACAGGGGCCTCTGTGTGGATGTAGCTGTACATTAGCTGTAGAGTTTTCACACTCCCTCCACGGCAGACAGTTTTCTGCCATCCCCTTTGATGGGTCTTTTGAAACTGTCAAGTCTTTGATACTGTGTTGATGTTTTGCTTGTCATGGTAACCTTCAGGCTCCAGTTGCGAAACAACATCTGCAGGGGCTGTACACCGCTTGATGATGATGACCACAACGACAACGACTTTATAAAGTATAGATGAAAATAGAATTTTAGAAATTACACTTTTCGACAAAAATACATAGAACAAATGAAAACAAATAAGACTATGGCACAATCAGATATAATTCCTACCTGCAACCTTATTTATACGGCACGCACACATGAGGATTAAAAACAAAACAATTTTATAATTTTAAAACAACTGTTCTCGTTGAATATCCTTTATTTGATTTTTTAAAGTAACTTATTTTGACAAGAGTTGCTATTTTCACATGACTTTCAAAACATCTTTTACTTTGATCAAACCCCTTCTGCTTACATGGAAAATAAATAAATTAAAAAGGAAAGAAAGGTGGATATGTTAGAATGGAGTCGGGTTTGAGAGTTAACAAAGGAGGGAGGAGGAGAACACAGAAGACAGAAAATTAAATTTTAAAAAACTTTAATGTAAGGGTTATGAATGTCATGAATTGTCCAGTCCATGACATAAGATCAAAATGAAAATACATGAGCTACTAAAAACAAAATATTTCACTTCATAGTTATATACTATATACTAATACTAATAGTTGCAGAAGCACTGTAGATAGAAGCTTTTATAAAATGTGCTTATGACACTGCATTTTTGTCACTCTTGTATGATAATGAACATGTTCATAGTGACGTTCTTCATGTCTCTTAATACTGGTGTGACAAACATTTCTTTGATTTGAATGCCTCAAAGACGAAGGAAATGACCTTTGACTTTAGGATGAACAAGCCTGATGTAGTCGTCAGTACTATCCATGGTGAAATACATTTTTACAGCACAGTCTACAGAAAACTTGATATCCAAGATCACCGGAACCGAGTAGAAAGACTTAGCAGTCTTAAGTTATTGTGGTTTTAGCAACTCTTCATTTCCACTATAAATCACCGTATAACCTACAGTTAGAGAAGCCAATGTTCTCAAAGACAGACGAGAATCAGTGAGTCTGTAATCCAGTCAATCCTACGAGCAGAAGTGGAAAAAGTTTACACAGTCTGAAGGAAGGGAAGTTACTTGGCGTTGACAACATCATCCCAACTGAGCTGCTCAACACGACGGGGACGGAACAGCTATTCTAATCTGGGAAACACATCAAGTGACCTAAAGAGTGGAGAAAATCATAATCTTCTTAAGAAGGGAAACCCTAGACAGTGCCAGTGTTGAAGACCAATTATCCTAATTAACCACCAATTCAAAATGATTCTCAAAGTAATCTAAGCCGTCTTGAGACACCCACTGACAAACTTCTATCAGAAAACCAGCTGGTTTTAGACAAGTAGAAGTAAGGTTAAACACAGCTTTAGTTGTCAAATCCTTAACCTCTCATTACTACTCTGACAAAGGGAACACAGTTTTTTACTTTTAGGAACGTTATGTTCACGATGTCAAACATTTTGGAGGCTGTACAGCTGAAAATATTTACATTCAAGGCAATATTTGTCCTTCACCACATGTCAAGTACTGCTCATTTTTTTGTCTTGACATTTTTTAACTACATTTTTTACATACTGGTGGTAAATTATTTGAATTACTTTGGTACAAACATAAAAGGTGTAGTTATTGACCAGACGCTGCCCAATTTTTCTCCATCTGAAATATTTCTCCTTGTCACGATAAGGTCTTGTAAAATGGTATGAACTTTACTTGTCTGTTTTCAAGTCTTTCAGGGTATCCAGAATTGGTGTGGCACAAATTCCAAGCGCTTATTTTCACCGTGTTTCTCTGAAATCAATGAAAGTATTAAACACTGTGCTTGTCTCAGAACAGGCCGAGTAACTCTACCTGGCAAACCTTTTCCCGCGGATTCTCACAAGTCGCGATATGATTGGTCATGACGTGGCTGTGGAATCTCACGAGAAAATCAGATATGGAAGCCAGTCTCATTCTAGTCACCGAAGGGCTGTAAAAATACTCAACAAGCAGGAGATTTCAGTTCTGCGTCTGCCAAAATCTGAAAAATTTCAACACACACACATATGTAGCACTGAGCTAAATCTCTCTCTCACTCTCTCAGAGAATGAATACATTTAGATGTGTAGAAAGTCTACAGTCGAGGCCCATTAGCCGAATAGTCGTTTCTTCAGTCTGTTTTTCAGCTGCCGGCACTCCAGGCGGAATCTGGCGTTGCAGAAGCTGTAGGTGATGGGGTTGATGGCGCTGTTGAGGTATATGGAACACATGGCCAGCATGTAGAGGTTCAGCGACAACACTGTCAAACCTGGGTTCAGGAAGAAGCCTGGCTTCTCGTGCACGTATCTAGGCAACCACAGAAAAAGAAAGATGGCGGAGTTAAGCAATGAAAGTTGTTGAAATGATGGGAATCAAAATCGAACTTTACAAACAACTCACACTTTTACAGAAGTATGCAAACTTTATTAGCGATGACACTTGCTGTAAACAAAAAAGTTTAAAAATATTACAAAAGAGACATTCTTTAGACAGCTGATAAATCCTTAAAACTCAATGACTAAAAGTCGTCTTCGAGATGAAATCCTGATATACACAGAGCAATTGAAATATTTTGATTTTTCTAGATTTCTGAACATCACACATATTCTTGTAAGCTCGTTGAAGGAACGGTAGTTTATATCCATATTTCAACTACAGTCTATGGCGTTGTCAAGGGTATACAACTGGTAAAACAAGTCACTACGAACCAAGCAAGCATTCGGGTAAGGGAGGCAACCTACGTGTAGAATGCCGGTGCAGCAGGAGTTATCTAACCGCCGAACGGAATATAAGTGCGGGGTTATTCCAAGAACCAGAACAAGAACAAGAAGAGAGAGAAGGTATTTTGTTCTTGAAATGCAATCATCTATGTAGATCACTCGTCACAATTTACTTTTGCTTTCGTTAATGTCATGGAATTAATGTTTTACGATCATGCGCAGTTGAACTCATTGTTCTTTGTGCATATGGGAGGCTGACAGAAACTAAACGTTGCAGAAGAAGCCGAAGGTGGTCGGCACAAAGAGCTAGATGTAGCTTCTGACATTACTGATAGAGATGGGGACATTTTACTTTGAAAGCATGCACAAAGAAAATTAACTTCTTGCAGAGCACCTTACTCTCTCCCCTTATCTTCAGAACAAACAAGCAAAGATTCTATTTCGAGTTCATTGACCGGTGTATAGTCAGAATAAAAACATCACAATTTTTTTTTAAGGTTAAAGATGAAGATAAGCAACACCAAAGTCCATTTCATAGACCGGTATCTAGTTAAAGATGAGTTATAAACGATTAAAAACTAGAACGCTTTGTCCCGTCTCTTCATGTACTAAGCAATTCTACACCCGATCACGTAGTTGTGTTCCTTACCTGACAACCAGGTGAGGCAGGTAGTTGATGATGACGGCGGCTGTCAGCACACCCATCGTCAAGGTGGTCCTCGAGCGGTGGATCCTTCTTTTCGCTGAACGCTTCGATGGTGGTCTGTTCCTTTGAAAAGCAACTTTCCTCAGGGACCCTGGGCGGAGACCCTTTGATTGGATGGGTGGCTTCGATGACACGCACTTGGTCGTGTCGGTGTAGGAGGAGGGAGCAGAGTTCACTTCAGAATCGGAGTGGGAGGACCGGTCAGTCTCCGAACCGGCCACGTCCTCCGCGATTCCCAATACCTGAGAGTTACCTTCCCCTGACGATTTGCAGCTCGTCTCGATTTTAGGTTGCAGCCCCTGCGCGCCTTTCTCTGCGGTTTGCGTATTCAACTGCGGTGTCTTGCCGCAGGGAGAGTCCGTGTCTGAGCTGACGCCGGTGCTGTGCGTGTCCTGCTTGCTGCTGGTGCTGCTGACGCCCCCTACCTCGCCCTCACCTCCGCTGCTGTTTTCCGTCTCCATCCGCACTCCACCCTTCTTCCGCAGCGCCCTCTGCTTACGCGTATGCAGCCACACGTGACGCCCGATCAAAACGTAGCAGACTACAAGCATGGCCACGGCTGCCACGAAGGTCAGAGCTACGGAGAGTTTGTAGACGGTGTAGAAAGGGGTGCCAAGGTAGGCGTCCTCTACAGCGCAGGTACTGACCGTGACGTCAGCATCCGGGGCTCGCACGCGCTGCACACCTTTGAGGTGGAAGAAGGGAAAGGTGACGAGCGCCGAGAGGCCGGTGGCGAGAAGAACAAAGAGCCAGGCCTGGCGAGGGCTGAACTGCTGCTTCTGCGGCTGGCACACCCGCCTCTGACGGTCCAGAGCCACGAAGCACAGGATCCACCCGGTGCACACCGAGAAGAAGCTGATGCAGGCCAGCGCCGTGCTGCAGAACCAGCGGTCGTAGTTGACGAAGGCACGGTGCACGATGACCACCATCATGGGCAAGGTGACGACGTTGGTCAGCAGGTCGTAGGCGCTCATGGCCAGCACGAAGACGCGGGTGCTGCTAGGACGGAACTGTCGCAAGTACACGACAAAGACAAGGCTGTTGCCGAGGAGACCGCCAACGATGATGACGACCAGAACCAGCACGGTGGGCAGGAGGTTCAGTGCCATCTTGTCGAAGACCGCTTGCACGTACTCTTCTTCTGAAATGCCGCTGTAGTTGTTTGTTGTGTTTTCTATAAACATTCTTGATTCGGTGGTGGTGAATGATCTATTATCCATCACTGATAATAGCTAGTAATTTCTGTAGCGTCTAAATCCCTGAAAAATAAGAAACCACAGTTGAACTTCAATCAACACACATCGAAGTAAAGTGCATTTTGCCAATATTGCTTCGATTTGGCAGGTACGGTGAAGTTATATATAGGTCTTGGTAGGGGAAGGGGGAGTGGACTTTGATGTGGTTAAAGCAACTGTACTCACCCACTTACAGGATGGACACCCGTGTTGTAGAGCACACTTCTCGCAGTTGATTCAGTTGCGCGCGCATACACACAGAGAGAATGGTCCAGAGGGGGAAACCAAAGAAGTGAAAGAGTTTCACAAAGCGGACAGATATTGAAAAGTACGCTATAACATGGACATATTCTGGATTGCTGACTGCTCATGTGACGCAGCAAGGTAGTATGCCGAATCACTGATTATCTACAGCTGCTGATGCGGATGATGATGTTCTCCTGTAAACTAAGTCATGTGCATGTCCTACATTCAGCTATACATCCAAAGTCTCTCTCTCACACATACACACCATCCATACACACGCACGATCGTATACATACATGTAACCTACTTCGGAACAAGTAGGTTTTCGGATCCCATTTGAACCACTTTTGGTTTGGTACATTTCTCAGGTATGTAAATGGATCTCTAGGACTGACAACGAAATTTCAGTGACTGAAACATTCCGTTGCATTTAAAGAAATAATAATAATAAAATAAAAGCACCTTTTTTCGGGGACCAAAACGGGGCTCAGAGCGGTTTACATAGAGACATACCTTTCAAATGCATTTCACACGCACACATGAAGTAATTCACCAACGGTCAGCAATGTAGACTGGTTTCACACATCCAGATAGCAGTACAAACCGAGAACCCGTTATATCACATACCTTATATCCGTATACACACACGTCACATGCCTCCTTCTGCACGACCCTCGGTCATTACCGTTACTAACTGTTCTTTGGTTGCATGCACAGACTCTGATTGCAGCCGTTGACTACCGAAAGAAACAGTGAAATCTGATATTCAAAACGCTTTGGTGGTCTGTCCAGGATGTTTAACCATCAGGCGCTACTACTATCAGGCTGTTTGTGAGTCTGTTAGCTCTGCGGGCGTGTCTAGGGGAGTGGGAATGAGAGTGAGGACTACAAGCAGGCGAGGTCTCCCGGATGAAAGACAGGAAGAAGGAAGAACAAGACTATGTGACGTTTACATTTGCCTATAGACTGGGTATGTGGGTGGGGTGGAGGACGTCAGCAGCAAACACGAGAGAATAACTGTAGGGTGGCCTCATTTTCAGCTTACTGGTAAACACGACATTAACTAGCTATTGCTAGCAATGCATATGCGATTTACGAAAATGTTTCTGAATAAAAGAATAGAGCGTTCACACTTTCAGTTACGATAAATAAACAGATCTGAGTGAGACAGAAAAGGCAAACTGACAAACCTAACAAGCAGGTAGGCAGACGTTGGAAATGCTCCAGTCGTTTGTTCTTCACACTAACTCACCTATCTCCTCTCACTTTCACTCACTCGCTCGATCAACAAACCCACCAACCAGTATGTCCACTGCACTCATCCACTCACCCTTTCACTCTCAGCCAGAGAATTAAAAGTACGGCACAAAGTGGGGTTAACACTCCATTTGTCACTGTCTGTCGGAACAGTTAAAAAAATACTCACCTTTAAGACAACAAACAGGTGACTTCAAAGTGAGAACATACACATACACAAAAGTATTTAAGTCGGTGACTCCCTGACTGCTTTGAAGCCACAACCAGAGCACTGAACCGTTTGACAAACTCAAGGAAGGATGCAGCTCTAGATTCTCTGGGACATCGCCGATCGCACAGAGCACTTTTACTCAGTGAGCGTCAAGTGTCGCCCTCTGTCATCACAAAGCTGCGAAAATTCCATTGGCCCACTTGTCCTCAAACACGGAAGCTTATTCGAGGGAGAGACTGTAAACAGGTGGTTAATGCCGACAACAAAGGACGATGGGACGGTTGTGTGAGCTTGCTGACAAAGGACGCCGGCAAACATCCGCTTTCATCACTTTCATCGATGTTAGGCATTAATTTTATTCATTCACCCTTTTGAATCTGCTCTTAGGTTCAGTGACAATACCTATTGCTTCTTTGGGACTAACTAATTATTCTGCCTGTGAAATTTATGGGAAGATGCTTTTAACCGCAGGCGGTCACGTTACTGGGACCCGGATGTAGCGGTGTTCTGCTGTCATCTAGTCGCAAGTTGTTATTTATATGCTAGGGTCATTTCTTGGGTGAAAATGTAATGCTAAAAAAAGTTAACAATAAGATGTTGTTGACAGGATGTTGTTGTGTAAGCAACACGTGTATGTCATGACACAACTGGGGATGTAAAAACAGAGTGGAGGAGAGAGTTCAGGGACAGTGACCTTTAACCCGGAAACCAGTCCCGAGGTCAGCTTTGGCGTGTCAGGACACTGCCGATTTAACAATGAATCACCGGCAATAATAACAGCTAGAGGCAAGAGTTTCCGAAACAAGAAAGAGAAGAGGATCTGACAAGTCATGGCTTGCTGCCCTTGGAGGACAATAGTTATTGTTCTTTTCTCCGCGCGACACAACCTTGTACCTTACTTTCCGTTTTACATATGACTATGGTAGGTATTTTACCAGTCTGTTTGTGAGTGTGTGCTCGCGAGAGAGAGAGAGAGTGTTCGGCTGGTCACAAAAGCCATATCACGACTAAAAATGAAGTTAAGGGAAAAACTAATGAAAAGTTGATCTCTCTCCAAATTAGAAAGTTTGTTGTAGCGTTTAAAAGACGGCTGTCATTATTTTTTTTAATTTTTTTTTTACTAGATATGGCGTTTTGATTAGGCCTTAATATTGTAAAACCTTCTTTCTGATCACATTTTTCTTTTCTATGCTAATAAGAGAAGAGTTTACTGTTGTCCTAATCGTCAAGGAAACTTGCAGATAACCTAGCCTTCTTTCGATTGAGGTATGCGCTGGGGTTTTTTTTTTTAATAAAAAGCAAAAACAAAATAAAACAATCAGGACTTTAATAGTAGATGAAAATTTTCCAAAGCTGCAAAATAAATAACAGTAAAAGTGAAAAGGACTGAATTAATTAAGTAGTTTCCAAAAAAAGTGTTTCACATCTGACTATAACATCGAAAGAAAATTTTATTTTTAAGTTGTGGTTTATGGAGATACGGTCTGGAAGGCGTTTTGATTGATTACAAGATCAGTTATCTGTTACAAAGATAAAAAAGAATAAAGAAAAATTCAGCACATCTATTTGAACAAGTCAACTATCATGTTGGGCTTAGCCAAACAGTGTCAATCAAGGTATGGCAAAGGGAAGTTCGGATCTTACGTTAAAGGGTGTGAGGATGGTCCGGAAGATGTAAACGGATACAGCGTTTGTGTCTGGCTAGAAGGATGCAGGAACTGCACCCACATTTGAAAGAGGCCATCCGAGATCAGAACTAGGCAAGACCCTGCGGAAGTAAAAAGCCAGGAAGTCCTTCATGGTTGGTGGGACACGCCAAAGGAGAAAGTTCATGTGAAAGACATAGTAACGAGGCGCGAAAACGTTTATGTCGTTTTGTTATTTTACGACATGGAGGATGCTTTCTTTCTAAAATTTATGCATGAAAGTGTGCATTATGTCTCTTGTGAATTTTTTCAAAAAAATATGAACGCTGACGACCTTTCCATCCCCACCCCTCTCTCTCTCTTATGCCGGGCGATCTGGCGACGTGGACCAGTGAAGTCTTCACTGATACCAGAACAGTTAGTGTCACGGTTCGTTCCCCGGCATATATTTTGTTTTTCTTTGGACGTGCGCCTTTCTCTTGGATTGCTAACACGGTGTACCGCATCTTCTTTCCTTTCTCGTACACATGCGAGATTTTACAACAGACTGCAATCAGCAAACAACATCATCTCTCATGGCAGTGACATGGTCCTGGCAATATTCATCGTCTATATGTGTAGGTATGTTTGTCAGATTGTCAAACGGCATCATACCAATTGCCTCCTCGTATTTTGTAAAGCGTGTGGCGGAAATGCACCAAATCCCATTACAGCAAAATGTAAGGGCCATTAACCCGCGAAAAATGCTTGGATCCCAATTTTTGACACTTCAACACTGGCACTGTCTAGGGTTCCCTTCTTAAGAAGGATTATGATGTTCTCCACTCTTTAGGTCACTTGATGTGTTTCCCAGATTAGAAAAGCTGTTCCGTCCCCATCGTCTTGAGCAGCTCAGTTGGGATGATGTTGTCAACGCCAAGTAACTTCACTTTCTTCAGACTGTGTAAAGCTTTTTCCACTTCTGCTCGTAGGATTGACTGGCTTACACACTCACTGGTTCTCGTCTGTCTTTGAGAACATTGGCTTCTCTAACTGTAGGTTATACGGATGATTTATGATGGAAATGAAGAGTTGCTATGAGCACAATTACTTAAGACTGCTAAGTCTTTCTTCTCGGTTCCGGTGATCTTGGATATCAAGTTTTCTGTAGACTGTGCTGCAAACATTTATTTCACCATGGATAGTACTGACGACTACATCAGGCTTGTTCATCCTAAAGTCAAAGATAATTTCTTTTATCTTTGAGGCATTCAAATCAAAGAAATGTTTGTCACACCAGTATTAAGAGACATGAAGAACGTCACTATGAACATGTTCATTATCATACAAGAGTGACAAGAAGGCAGTGTCATCAGCAAATTTTATAAAAAAAACACCTACCCACAGTGCTTCTGCAACTGTTAGTATAACTATATAGTACATAACTATTGAGTGGGATATTTTGTTTTAGCAGCTCGTGTATTTTCATTTTGATATTCTGTCATGGACTGGACAATTCATGACATTCATAACCCTTACATTAAAGTTTTTTCAAATTTAATTTTCTGTTTTCTGTGTTCTGTGTTCTCCTCCTCCCTCCTTTGTTAACTCTCAAACCCGCATCCGTTCTAACATATCTATCTTCCTTTTTAATTTATTTGTTTTCCATGTAAGCAGAAGGGGTTTGATCAAAGTAAAAGATGTTTTGAAAGTCAAGTGAAAATAGCAACTCTTGTCAAAATAAGTTACTTTAAAAAATTAAATAAAGGGTATTCAACGTGAACATTTGTTTTACAATTACAAAGTAACTTTGTTTTTGATCTTCGTGAGTGTATGAGTGCGTGTGCCCTATAAATATGGTAGCACGTAGGAAATATATCTGATTGTGCCATAGTCTTATTTGTTTTCTTTTGTTCTATGTATTTTTGTCAAAAAGTGTAATTTATATTTTTATCTATATTTTCTGAAGTGTTCATCGTCGTCATCATCATCAAGCGGTGTACAGCCCCTGCAGATGTTATTTTACAACTGGAGCAGTGTACAAACTCTAACATCCAACGTACAGCTACATCCACACAGAGGCCACTGTTCAAAAGACAAAAATGTCTACATTATCATTAAGATAATGCATTCTTATAAAGGCGAATAACAACCGTAATGACAACAGTCGCTAAATAGCTTGTCACTAAGTCAGATTGTTGCAGAGCCAAAGAGATAAAGGGAGGTAAATGGAGCAAGTGACAGACAGAGTAACTTCTTTTTTTTTTTTTTTTTTTTTTTTTACAGAAAACAACATCATCATATTCTTGAATTTTAATTTGACTTCGAATCACATATATAAAGGTTTACAAGATCCAACAATAGATGTAGCACTAGAGAAAGGGGAGCTAAGTAATTAAACTAGATAGATCGATGTTATTAACATGTGAGTGACCTCCCTTAGCCAGCTTTTTCGTGAATATCAGGGACTGAATTGAGGAAATTTTTATTTACTCGAGTACGGGAACCAAACAATCAAACTCAAAAGATAGAGGTCCTCATTGTGGAAGTGATTTCCCTTCGCTGGAAGAAAACAAATGAAACATTTTCTTGGAAAGGCGAAACTTAGATGAGGAAATTGATATTCGTTCAAGAGTACGCACCGTATATACCACATCATCCTATGCTAAATACGGAAATTGAAAACTATCACCATCCTTATAAGGCTTGCGAAAGGGAACAATTATACATAAAGACATCCACATATTAATATTTTTAATATAAATCTGTTAAAGTCTATTACACTTTTTTAAATTTCAGCGCAAAGCAAAACTGCACTACTTTTTTTTTTTAAGGTAGTCTTTAGCAAACCTAAAGTAATAAATAAATAACAAGAAAGTAGTGCTGAGTTAGACACGTCTTAGCGTGGAGGCCTGCCTAGCCCAATATTTTTTCAGTCTGTTTTTCAGCTTCCGGCACTCTTGGAGGAACCTGGCGTTGCAGAAGCTGTAGACGATGGGGTTGATGGCGCTGTTGAGGTATATGGAGCACATGGCCAGCATGTAGAGGTTCAGCGACAACACTGTCAAGTCTGGGCGCAGGAAGAAGCCTGGCTTCTCGTGCACGTATCTAGGCAAGAACAAGTAACATGTCGGAGTTAAGCAAGAAAAGTGTTGAAAATAACACGAAATAAATCGAAGCTTACAACAAAAGCCTCCTGGCCTACACAAATATTTTGAACATTATCTGCCTGGTTAATCTTTATTAGGTCTGACAGCTGTCATAATTATGTCTGTCAAATATTTCCAGGAAAGAACCTTGTGACATACAGTCGATAAATCCTGTTAAAATTTAGTGATTGCGATGTTATTTGTAACAAGATGTCAAAATGTTCTAAAACATTCGAGGTTTTCTTACCTGACGACCAGATGAGGCAGGTAGTTGAGGACACCGACAGATGTGAGCACAGCCATCGTCAATGTTGTCCTTGATCGATTTATCCTCCTCTTCGTCCTCTCTTTGAAAGATTTTCTCTTTTCGAAGGGTACCTTCCTCAAAGTCGTTGCCGATTTGTTGATCTCCGAGTCTCCTACATTCTCGCTTTTTTCTTGAATGTTAGAGTTACCTTCTCCTGACGCAGCCTCTGCACTGATGGAGGTGAAGATGCTTAAGCTCTCAGACTGCTGCACTGACAATCCTTTCGCGGAGGGAGAGTCCGTGTCCAAGCTGACTCCGGCGCTGTGCGTGTCCTGCTTGCTGATGTTGATGTTGTTGCTGACACCACATACTTCGCCCCCACCTCCACTTTTTTTCTCCACCTCTATCCTCACTCCCCTTACCTCCAGCAGCGCCCTCTGTTTACGTGTGTGCAGCCACACGTGACGCCCGATCAAAGAGTAGCAGACGACCGCCATGACCACGGCCGCCACGAAGGTGATGCCTAGAGAGAGTTTGTAGACGGTGTAGAAAGTCGTGCCAAGATAGGTGTCATCTACGGCGCAGGTACTGACCGTGACGTCAGCATCCGGGGTTTGCACGCGTTGCACGCCCTTGAGGTGGAAGAAGGGAAAGGTGACGAGCGCCGAAATGATGGTGGCGAGAAGAACAAAGAGCCAGGCCTGGCGAGGGCTGAACTGCTGCTTCTGCGGTTGGCACACCCGCCTCTGACGGTCCAGAGCCACGAAGCACAGGATCCACCCGGTGCACACGGAGAAGAAGCTGATGCAGGCCAGCGCCGTGCTGCAGAACCAGCGGTCGTAGTTGACGAAGGCACGGTGCACGATGACCACCATCATGGGCAAGGTGACGACGTTGGTCAGCAGGTCGTAGGCACTCATGGCCAGCACGAAGACGCGGGTGCTGCTAGGTCTGAACTGTCGCAAGTACACGACAAAGACAATGCTGTTGCCTAGGAGACCACCTACGATGATGGTGACCAGAACCAGCACGGTGGGCAGGAGGTTCAGCGCCATCTTGTCGAAGACGGCTTGCAAGTACTCTTCTTCTGAAAGGCCGGTGTGGTTGTTCGTCGCGTTGTCCATCAGCATTATTGTCGATGAAATGGCGAATGATACATCCATGGCTGAGGTCAGCCGGAAGTTTATGAAGTGCCTAAATTCCTGGGAAGAAACCCGTAGCTGAAATTTTCAAATACGCCCACTCAACAAGAATTTTGACCGTGGTAATGATACTTGCTTTTCAGTGTATGGCTGGCTACAGTTAAAACAGTTTGTCATCAACACCACCAGCCTGTTAAATGCTGACTCACTACACAAATTCTAGCTCAGACCGATCCTTCTTGAACTGGAATTATCTTTGTCAACTTATCTGTGAGAGGCCGGTGATCGGTAACCGGAAATATTAGCATCTTGTCATTCCTGGCGCCGGAACTGCACTGCACATGTCACATTAAGTGCAATCAAACAGCAAAACTTTAAAAAAAACATTGAGTAACGGTAATACGTCATAGGTCGATCGTATTTATTAGAAGGAAGAGAGGTTTGGGTCCTACCATTGTTCACAGGGAAATAAGAAGTGATGTGTGACAATAATTAACAGCTTTTAGGGAACTGGGTGATAGGAATATTTTAGTGGGGGGTTTATTCGAAATATATTTGCGGCAGGTGTGGAGTTGTGTGCCATTAATGAACTGGGTGACATGAATACAAGGGAAGAGCCTGTCTTTTCTTTCGATTCGGCAAAGAAAGAAGTCGAATCTGGCATTGAAAGCAAGACCGTGTCCGTGCAGTAAATAGAAGTGATTATAGCTTTAATTAACACAGATCGACTCACAGTATGACCTCAATGCTTTATCCCAGAATGCTTCCTGGCATCAGACACGTGATGTATGCTTTGGCAGAGAATTCTTATCGAGTAACGGAAGTACGTCACAGATGGGACGATCATTTTAAACAGACGGGAGCGAGGCTCGGGTACCATCCGTTGTTGACAGGAGACTGAGTAGTGGAGTTGGATGATAGGGATTCTTTTTTTTTATTTTTTATTCTTTGGATCGTTTTATATCAGCAGCGGGTGGGAACTACGTGCCACTAATGAACTCTCTTTATAGAACCAGGTGATACGGATATTTTAGCTTGTTTTTTGTAGTTGTTTTGTTGTTGTTGTTGTTGTTGTTGTTGTTGTTGTTGTTGTTTGTTTTTTGTTTTGTTTTGTTTTTTGTTTGCTTTGTTGTGTCTAAGTGATTTGCGAAATTACCAACGCCATCAACCCTGACAACATCAGGTACTCTGCCAACGGCTGATGTCAATGGCACGACTAGTTGTCTGCTCTGGAGACAATAACTCTCATTATAGAGGGTGTCTGCCGTGGAGACCGGGGACATCAAAAACACACAGAGATAACAATAATCATGGACTCTGGTCGTAAAAAAACAGCCATTGCCTGCCACTGTAGTGTAACCACTCTTGTAAGAGAACTTTACGGCCACCAACACAGATCCGGTCGGCATGGAGTCCGTTGCATGAAATCTTTGATAATGAAGTTCTGCTTCAAAAAGTAGCTAAAAAGTTATTTTGACACTTGTAAGGTAAAGGTAAAGGTCTTTCAATGACCTTTTTCAGGTTGTTAGGGGGATGAGGGGTTAAAGATCTCACATTTCTCGGGACCATCTCTCCCTTGTTGCCTTGCCTTCCCCAACCCCCTATGGAGTCGGGTACCAGATGAGTCAACTGTGGGAAGTGAGCTGCACTACACAGGTATATGGAAGTTCAAATCACAACACCTACTAATAGATGTTTATGTGTTTTGGAGTTAGTACTGCTGGTGGTTACAAAACCGGTTTTAGAGTCCTGATAACCCGGTTCGATACCCCGTATAACGCAGCGTACTATATTCCTATTAACCTAGCAGTTGAAGAGGTATCTGACCACTTAAAAACCTGGGGAAGAAAACAGAAGGAGAGCAACACCATCACAAAAACATTGTTCATGAAATAAGTTTGTTCTCTTGAACCTCACTCCCCGACGACCGAAAAGAAATTTCTTTTGAAGCAGTACCAGTCGTCTGTGTTTTACATCTGTGGTCTCTAAAGCAACTTTCAACAACTCGAAAAGTGGTCAGAGATCATCGATTGATGTGTGAGCGGAGGAGGGAAACAATAGACAACCGTGAGCGGACGAAGGATGACAAGAAATAAGTGATGTCAACCAGTCTGCTCTTGTCCTTTCTGTTGCTAACATGTCCAGACGTAGTTTCAAGGATGACTACTCGACCTTTTCCACGTGTCATGATCACTGCAGGAGCCATGACAACACACAAAGAAAATGCCAGAAGCGACCCGACCACCCGGACAAGACAATCAATGGTCTGGCAAACAAGGGACACGGCTACCTGTGTATCAAATCAAACCTCTGGAACAAAAGAATGGAATCGTCAGCCAAGCTTCCGGAACTTGTGAGCATGGCGTGCGCAGGACTTTACTTTCCTTTCTTCCAGCTTTCATAATCTGTAAAACAACACCGTCTGACTTCTTCCCTCCCTCTCTCTCTCTCCCTCCGTACCTTGGTACTTCTGTCGATCTGTTGACTGTTAGACTGTCCCGCCACTCATATACACCACCTGACAAAACTCATCCATCTTTTATTAGAAGCTTTGTGTGTAGCATGTACTATTCACACACAAGTGTACAATAAGTGTGTTTCACCTGTGAACACGATGAGACAAAAGTTTCGTTTGCTTGGACTTTTACATCTTCATCAGAGGAACAATAAAGACTTCACAAAATAAAAAAGAAAAGTGAGAAAAATAAATGAATAAACACAGAAAAATGGAAACTAATGAAGGATGTAAAGAAGGGGAAAGATGTAAGATGTTGACAGTTTCATTTAACGGAATGACCGAATTCGGAAAAGTGGGATTTCGAATTGTTTGTGTTTTGCTGAACATGATGCTGACCTCGATTCTACATCTACAGTAAAATCATATTCCACTGACTATACTCGTCTTCTTGTTTCTAACATCCCATAACTGTACCCGAGGTAGCAGTCACAGGAGAGACACGATGATGGGTGAACTCTCGCCAGCGGGGTCATGCGTGAAAAGGTCACCCAGTGGACAGCAGGACATTCTTTCAAGTTAGTCATCCATCTTCTGTTTTGCCTCGATGTCACCTCGCCGTAACCTTCAACCTTGAAGAAAAATCTTCATCATGTGTCATCTCAGACGACATGACCGAACCACACCAGCTTCTGTCGTTTGACCAGTCTCCTCACCAATCTTCTAAACGAAAGGAACAAACAAACAAACAAACAAACAAGCAATGAAGGATGAAAGGAAAGAATGAAAAAGAGCGCTAGAGCGACACAAAAAGAAGAAAAAAAAAACAACACAAATAAAATGTCTTTACAGAAGAACTTAATGACATATTTACTTTGCAGTAATGGATAAAAATGTTTCCTCTTCTCGAAATAAAGGAGTTACTCCAGTCCCAACACACGGGTCGAGCAGGCTCGAAAGTTGTCGAACAAGCATGGCTGCAACGATGATCCTGTTGGTCAATTATTGATAGAAAAACCTGAAACAGAAGACAAGGGTTTTGTCGAGCCTCTATGGCCACCTTTTTTCGCCGATAATGTTTACAATTTTTATTTGGCATACGACTGCTGGCACAGTCAGGTAAGTTCAGCTCGACACCCACTGGTGAACAAGTCCCAAGCATTTAGCAACAATAGGTGCAGGAGAGCAGCACGAGCATGCAGTCTATGGCAGTAGCTCGAGGGTATTTGCTGCCTCCGGGGTTGCTAGACCTCTGCTGCATCACAGGGAGACATTTGTTACCTTAGCTATGGACCAGCATCCGAAATTTGCATCTGTTAGCTCCTTTGGCTTTCAATGCTGCTACCTATGGGGTAGGTTTATCCCCAGTTCATGGCTACAGCCCCAGAAAGTATCACTCACAGAAAAAAAAGGAAGGACAGAGAAATTCCGGGAGGACAAAGGTTCATTATGAAGCAGTAATCATGTACATTACAAACGTTTGAAACACACACACACTTTCCCGGAGTTTCAAAGCTGTACCACGACTACCCTGTCCCATGCTCCCCCCAGCAGTTACCTGGTGTTTCAGGTTTTCCCGTCGGGTGTGACGGAGCCTTCTGAGAGCGAAGTGAACTGTGATCCGTGAAGTTTTGCGCAGACAGGCTCCGGGTAGTCATGGCGACATGGCGCGGCTCTGCTGCTGGCACCACAGGGGACATCAGTAGGTGACCAGGAGGCGACAGGAACAGGCGGCGTCTGGTGTCTTACAGGTGAGGAGGATACAGGTACACGGACACCTGTGACAGGTGAGACAAGTTCGTGCCACAAGGGCCGGCCGGTCATCAACGTGCTCGCATCTTTGTTTTGATATTCTGGGTTGGATTACATAAAAGTTTCACAATTATCTATCTAGAGATTGTACTAGATATTTAAAAGGAGAGATAATTATATAATGAAGCGGGCATTATTCGCTCATTGAGAAGAATTATGAATAATCACTTAAAGTTTGACCGAACTTCTGTCAAAATAACTATTTCGTGTAAGTGTTAGTGTTAATGATATTACCATTGCAGTTCTTCGGCAAAAGCTAATTACTGGTATCAATAAACTTAGAACTAATTATAATAGTTATTTTTTGTTGTTGTCGATGTTGCCTGATATATATATAATCTAGATATTGGTGGAAATATTTCTGTATTATTTTCTTCAGTTATCAAAAATTAGTATATAATTTGGTTATTTTGGCATTATTGTATTAATTAGTTCTTGCTCTGAACTTGCTAATCATGAGATGGAAACATTGACTCTTCAAACTACCTCACTGACCGGCTGAGGGTCCAGACAAGGAGGCCCAAGTCTTAGCCCAAGATTGTCCAATAATTTGCATGATCCTCACAGAAAACTGCATCTTGTTCATTCCCTTGTTTTCCTCCATCGGATTGTCAAACAAAATGAGATGACAATCTACCAGACTCAAATGTCTTCCATGAAATTACAGGGACGCCATGGATGACTGGACGATGCTGCGCTTCCATTCCATGTACCAGAGAAGCTGGACGGGGTGGAAGTGTGACCACCAGACCACACCACGCATGCTCAGCCTACCGGAAGTCGGTGCCAGATCCAGCACTCGAAACTCGGGCAGCTCGGTGAGTTGGGGATCCTCTTCCTTCATGTCCCTTCCTTTACAACCTCTATGAACGATCTTGGAGAGTTATGCCAACCTTTGACCTTCGTCCCACTGTGCAGTGTAGGTCTCTTCCGGTTCTGGTGTGTTCTGTTAGTTTCTGGACAACTGCTTACTACGAAATAACGAAATAAATCATCGTCGAAACATTGTTAGCAAACGACATACATCATCAGCTAGTTCCCAACAGTATTTCTCGTGAATACAATAAACAGAAAAGCTGTGGTTGATATGAATGCGAAAAATCGTAGCAGACAATGGCCGCCTTTAGTTTCAGCCAAGCGTGATATTTCATCGGGATTGCCGTGAATATTCAAAGACCTGTTTTTATTCTACAACATGTCAATACACATATATTGTTCATTCTACTATTCATTAATATGTTTTAGTTTGAATTTTTTAAGTTCAGCTTGTTAAAACTTTTAAAATTTTAATAAAAAGGAATTGCACAGGACTTTGGTACATATTCTGTCAGAATCAGAATCATTTTATTGAATAGGCCATCGGCTTGTTTCGTGGGGGAGCATAATAAAACCATCAAAGGTTTGTGGACATAAATTGTATAGTAGACAATAGGATTGTCATCAACACAAAGGTATTTACATTTTAACAAAAGTCACACTGTGCTTTTTTATAATTACAGAATATATATCA
The DNA here is from genome assembly GCF_003073045.1 of Pomacea canaliculata. Taxonomy (NCBI): domain Eukaryota; kingdom Metazoa; phylum Mollusca; class Gastropoda; order Architaenioglossa; family Ampullariidae; genus Pomacea; species Pomacea canaliculata. Next base: position 14,213,446 of record NC_037600.1, read on the forward strand.
AGTAGCGTGATAAATTTACAGGAAATACATGTACAAAGAGAACACAGAGAAATACATTATTCAGATAAATTTACAGAAAGTACAAGTACAAAGAGAACACAGAGAAATACACTATTCTGGAGACTTGTCTTCCCGATGTAATGCTATGTAATGCAGCTAGAGGAACAGAAATATTAGTTAGAGGATCTGACTTTACACGTTGGAATTTGAAAAGAGAAGGTCTGTTATAATATTTTACAGGGACAGACTTAATTCTTTTTTGCAATGCCCTGTCTCCTGTCAGCTTTGTAATTTGTGACATAGTTATCCCTATTTTTCGAGAAATGTTTACTTCGTTACATATTTTCTGGTGAGCCAGCAAAAAGAATTTTAAAAACTTATTTTGAGTCATTTATGTACGCAGAACGAATGGCTTACAACAAACCATGTTTGTCACTAGAATTGTCTTTCAAAAATAAGAGCAAGGTACAAACATGTCTTTAAAAATTCTTTGCTCCGTTCTAAAACACGAAATGTCAATGTTTTATTAATAAAACTGACGAGGGAGACGTGTTCAAGAGTCAGGTAAAAAATAAGTTCCACACCGACCTAAAACAATTTTTTTTAAATTCTTCTTTGAGTGGGATAGATTTGCAGATAAAAACATTCACAGTTTTATCAATTGTCAAACTAATGAAATTAAAAGATTTAACTCATCGTTGTGTAAAAAGTATTTGAATGGGAAAAAATCAAACCTGAATTTTTTATGCGAAGAAGAAATGCCTGCCACCCACTCCTATGATCCACTTCCATTTTTTAAACTGCTTGAGCAACTTTAAAGAAAATTAATAAAAATTTCAAGAAGCGTGGCATTATTTTACAAAAATCCAACAATTTTTCTGGAAGATTTATTTAATAAAAGAAGTATCATGTCAGAACTTCGTGAATACAACAAGTAAAGTGACCAACAGTGTGAGCGACACATAATTATTATTACAGCTCCTTTGTTGCTTGTTTTAATTATTTCGTGTTAATTAAGAATTAAGATGTTAAGTTTATTGTACTCTTGATATTTAGTTAAAGATCTTGATTTTGTTTTCTTAATTTAAATTAATTTAATGTGACACGATAAAATGAACAAGACAGACAGACAGACAGACAGACAGACAGGCAGGCAGACAAAAGTTATTGGGAAGGGAGTAATTTCTAGAACAGAATTTGTTTTTTCTGGGATTTGCTGTGGCAGTCGATGCCAGTGTCTTTGTTAATGTGTGCACTGAACCTCCTGCACGCTAATGCACTTCACGTGCAGAAAACTCATGTTGATGGCCAATTCTCCTCAAACATGAACCTTTTATCTTCCTTGCCACGCATCGATACTCTTCACAAGTTCACAGAGGGACTCTAACTGTCCGGTCACCCCACTCCAGGAAGAATCGTTTCAGACGTCCATTTGTCCGCGTGACGTCATTTCCGGCTTTTTAAAGGTCGTAATTTGGTTCGATGGAAGTAATCAGCTCAGACTTGCTGAATGTAATCATAAAAATGGGGATAGTCTGGTCTGACATCGGGTTTATCGCATTAAATGCTTGGTTGTTATGACTCTCCTGCAAACAATTAGGGTTTGATGGGAAACATTATCAAAATCCTCAACTTCCGGTCATTTTTTCCCAGTCGAATAGCTACCAATAAGTGTATTATATCAGCTCTTCTGAGGTGAAAGTACAAATCGAGTCTGTAACTCACTCACAGTCGGGGAAAGCCAAAAACTTCTGTCATGTGAACAGAAATTCTACACATAATATGAACTCATTGTTACTCAACCATGGTGGTCATAGGCATCGCGACTGTAATAAAGGTTAGAGGCTTGACCCAACTGTCAGTGGGTTGCATTGTCTGGATAAAAATTCCATATTTTGCTGAGGGAACGTTCGTGTCAGCAGCTGTCAAAATTTATCAAAATTTATTTGGGAATTTTTTAATTTTGGTTGGGGGGAAAGGGTTGTCATGAATGTTACTCACATGCGTTCTTTAGATGCCCGATCTTCTTTCTTGAATGAAGCAAGAAAGTAGAGACAGAATAAAACATAAGAAAAGGGATTATTAAGAAATGGTGGACATGGCACGTTCGTGTACTTTCAGGAAAGTTGAACTTAACAAAAAATATAGCATTTGCTTGTAACTGTTTTTTCATTGTTGAAATACTACTACTACTACTACTACTACTACTACTACTACTACTAATAATAATAATAATAATAATAATAATAATAATAATTTTCTTTAGAAGAATTATTTTAAAATGCCAATTTTACACACTTAGTGGACACCTGATGATGAAAGCTACTTCAAGTTAGCTCCCAAACTTGCTTTCACACATAATTACCAGTACGAAAATGTGTGTGAATGCGTGTGGCTGTGTGTTTGCGCATGCGCGTATGCGTGTGGTCATGTGCCCAAAAGCCCCGAACCTCGAAGACTTCGACTCCACAGCTGACGTCACGATCCAAAACCGGGATGTCACCGCGAGCAACCGTCACCTTAGACCCTCTGAGCTATCGCAGAACCAGGCGTCTGGACCGCCAGAAACCCTGGGTGGAGCAGACACCCAGAACTTCCCCGAAACCTGACCGTCTAGGTAAGATGGTGAAGACGTGATGATGCTGACGACGCCGACGACGACGATGATGATGATGATGGATGAAATGAATATAAAATGAATGATATAAATGAATGAACGAATGAGAATAATGAATAATAGAGAGGAAGGTTTGATGGAATTCGTATGTGTAGGTAGGAAGGGAAAGCAATAGTATATTAAGTTCCTGTTTGCAGAAATCCACTACGAAACATTTTTGCCCAGTAACAAGGAGCTCGAGTACCGCGCCCGCGAGTACGTCACCAACCCTCGCTACGGTCACCTGTACGAGGTCAGGGAGATGCGACCCAAGCCCTCACCCAAAGACAACAGGGTCATCAGTTGGTTCTGGGAGAACCAGTTTCAACTCTGGCGCCAGGAGATGGACAGGTGACAATGGCAATGCTCAGTGTACATATCTTGTTGGTCTTTGAAGGTGGGACAGGTGCGTGGCGTCACTCCTCCCACTCACGCACCCACCTCGGGTATCAGTCGTCTTGATCATCATTATTTTGATGTCAAGAGAGATGCTAGGGCCATACTGTCCTTTCTTTCTTGAGATACAGATATGGATACAATGATCAAGATATTTATAAGATATACCGATACAAATATACATATGTGGAAAAATAGAAATACAGGTATATATATATAGATTAAGATGCACAGGTAGAAAGTTATAAATACAGATATAGATAGAAAGATTTAGATACAGATATAACACGATCGCTACAGAAAAATGAATAGAAAAAAAGCTACAGAAATATCGATATAAAGGTTTAGGTGCAGATATAAAGATACAGGTACAGAAATGTAGAGAATAAGATACAGATAGAGGCGCAGATACAGACATAGACATTTCGGTATAGATACAGCTATGAGATATAAACGGACATCAAGATATAATAGAGATACAGATATAGATATAAAAGTTTATTATGAATGATTGATTAATGTGTCTGTCAGTCAGTTGTTCAGACAGTGAACTTGTGTGTGTATGTGTGAGTGAGAGAGAGAGAGAGCATGTTGATGAATGCATACTTGCAAGTGCGACCGTGTATATGAACGACAGAAATCAAACCGACAATGAAAGACTGGACGGACGGACGGACGGACGGATAGACGGACAGACAGACAGACAGACAGACAGACAGACAGACAGACAGACAGACAGACAGACAGACAGACAGACAGACAGACAGACAGACAGACAGGCAGGCACTTACATTACACATACGTTCTCCATCAGCAACAAAGGGAAGACTAGCAGTAGTGCAGACAGTCTCTCGGCAAGAGTGAAGAACATATCCAATGGAAACGTCTCCCTCAGGAGGGTGAACTCGTTCCGACAGCAGTCAGAGACCAAGCCACACGCCGACCTCTTTGCGTACGTATTGTGCTGTTTATTTCTTTCCTCCTCCTCCTCCTCCTCCTCCTCCTCCTCCTCCTCCTCCTCCTCCTCCTCCTCCTCCTGAATATTTCTTCAATTTACGTCACTAAAGACCTACTCATCCCCACCCGTATAAAAGAAACACTTACTTATCTTACTCTTCTATCCCCGCCACAGTGCCTACCACAATCAGCTGCTGGTCAACCAACGACGCCAGGTGGCAGCCACTGTTGTTCAGCGTCACTTCCGGGGCTGGCGGACGCGCATGCGCCTCTCACGCCTGAAGCGGCGCGCGCTGCTGGAGCTGGGTCGCCCCTGGTCCAAGGTGGTGCAGGACCTCCGCCAGCTGGTCAGCCGGGTGCAAGCCCGTCACGGCGTCATGCGCACTGGCTCCCGCTTCACGCTCTCCGACTTGGAGGAGTACGTGGACAGACGACAAAGTACGTGCAACAGGGTCACGTGACTCTAGGGTCGAAGGGCACGCCACGAGCTTCTCGTTTTGACCTTCTTGCTTGGCGCTGACCATCAAGGTAGCGCGTTAGTGGAGGGTCAAGACTATGGACACTCGTGGGGTAGGAACCTGAGGGGCAAGGGGGGACAGCCGCCCCCTATGTCGTATGCTAGTCTCGCTCATTTCCTCTTTCTCCGAATGTTTCAAAGCACGGGTAATAATCTCAACTGCTTTCTTAAAAATTCTCCCTAATTTATTCTTCTAGTCTGACCAGTCTTTTCTTGCTGGTGTCGTCGATCTTTGTGTTCTCGTCGGGGTTTAGCTGGCAGTAAAGAGTAAAGGAAGAGAACAGGGAAGTGGCAATGTTCTTTCATGTCAAATTTACCTAAGTGCACCTCCCTATCAAAGAACAAAATCTGTGTGTTTGTTAGAATACGAAAGGACGTTTGAAAAAATGGCTCCAGACGGAAAGTTGTCACGTGACCAACTGGAGGCATTTGTGAACGAGTGTGAGCACTACCCGACCGAAGGAGAATTAAACGATGCTTTCAACTCGGTCTTCAAAGGCATGTATTTTCGCTGGATTTCATAATGTGTTTTACTTTTTAATATTGTAAGAGCTTTGCTTTTTATTTGTGCTTTTTATTTTATTTTTTTATTTCTTTATTTTTTTATTTATTTTTATTTATTTTATTTGCTTTTATTATTTATTTTTATTATTTTTTAATTTTTTAATTTTTTTGGTTTTATTTATTGTGTTTTATTTTTTATTTGCTTCTTATTTGTGTGTGTGTGTGTGCGCGCGCGCGTGTGTGCGTGTCTGTTTGTGTGTGTGTGTGTCTTATACAGTTAATTTGTTTCTTTGTAGTAATATATTTTAACTTAATTTTCCTCGTGCTGTTATACTCATATCATTATCTAGATTCTAGAATGTACTATTTAGCTTTTAGACACAATGTTACATTTATCCGAATTTCATCCAACCTTATTCTTACAGCTTTGATTATGATTTCACTTAGTCTGTAAGTGTTTGCGTTCGTGCAGAGCTCCTTATCCTTTCCTGAGTTTCTCGGCGGACTGTTTAGTTTTGGTTATAACTGCTTTCATCGTGTTCTAGCCTGCTTAACTGTGAACATGAACGTGCGTGCTTGACTGTCTGCAATTTATTTAATTAGTTTAACTGAATGTTTCTTGAAATAAAATATTTTTCTCACTCAGCAAGCCCTTGTGTCCCTTTGTCCCTCTTATTTTGTAATTGCCAATTAATGCTTTCTTTCTATAGCTTCTTTTTTCTATGGCTGTGTACGGCATTGGTTTGAATTTCAAAGAAAGATAGAAAAAGACTTGCGAACCCTTTTCTAACGCCTTTTTCTACCGTGCGGAAGAATGAAAAATGCTGTAACAATTTCAATAGTACAAATTAATTAATAAATAAATTTTTAATTAATTACTACACGCATAAAAATAGGGACCCACACATATTAAGAGAGACAGACAGACGATGATTCTCGAGCTCAGGTTAATCGCAATTATTCGCAGAATGTTGTAGCTACACCTATTTCAATCTCTATTTTAATCAAATTTGCACGCGCATTATTAAACTTATGAATTTTTGTTTAGTTAACTAAACATTTTGCTTTCAGCAGAAATTTATAAAAATTAGTTGTAAAAACAAATTTGGTTGTAAACAATTAAATAAATAAAATTGTTTACAATTGTGACAACTGTGGGAATGTCGACTAAATAGCGGAACTCTTTGTTATCAGCGCTGAGACTTCCTGAGTCAGGTGACTGAACATAAAAATGGTGTAGTCAATCGGATTGTTTCACTGGTCTTGCCATTTTTCATTTTCTCGAAGAAATAATAAAGTTTTTTTTTCTTTCCCACTCACTCTCATCCACCAGGCTCAGGTTCAACGGCCGAAGTGGTCTTCGTGCTGGACTGCTCCACGAGTGTGGACGCCATCAGCTTCAACGACCAGATGACGTTCGTCAAGGACGTGGTGCGCTGCCTGCACGTGGCACCCCACCGAGTGCGGGTGGGCGTGGTACCCTACAACACGGACGTCTTTCAGTCTTTTGGTCTGCTTCAGCATTCCTCGGGTCGAGAGGTCATCGAGGCTGTTGGTAAGTTTTCCCACAGTCGAACCCTCGTTTCAAATCTTGCAACAGAACTCACCTACTTCGAGAACACCTCATGAAGACCTTCGTCCGTGCTCTGTCAAGTGTCCAGTCTGATGTGTGTAATGTGTTCAATTGTCACCTCGTTTAATAACCCTGTGTTACACAGTAAATCAAGCTTGCCTCCACACGCGGAAGTTCTTCGATTATTATTGCTATTATCGTTGTTATTATTATTGTTGTTGTTGGTTTGTTGTGGTTGGTTGTTGGGTAGGTGGTTGGTTTGTGGTTTGTTTGGTTGGTGTTTGGTTGGTTTGGTTGGTTTGCTTTGGGTGGGTTGGGTTGTTGTTGTTGTCTTCATCTCTGACATTTGCAAAAATTGGCAGAAACATAAGTTTTGACTGGTTATGATATCAAAAACAATCCTCCTAATAGCTTCTGTTCATGGGGATGAAGCCCCTTGCCACAAGTGATGGCAAGAGCAGATACATGAAAACCTTTTTGAGAACTTTTCTAGCCTGTTTACAACGCCAAGCAAAAAGAAAAAAAAAAGTAATAAAAAGTAAAATAAAATTAAAAAAAACCGACAAGCCTAGTAAGAAGGCTGCAGACGTGAAGGTAGTCCCAAACTGCTACATCAGCCATATTGATCATCTTGAAAGTCGTTTGGTCGAACGATGAAAAAAAAAAAAAAAAGATCAAGCAAGCTCACCATTTTATCTCTCTCTGGCCTGACACTCCAGCTTACTTCACTTAACTAGCGCTGTTGTTTATCTATTGAGGAGCAGGACACACACACTCGCACGCAGACACACACACACACACTCGCACACGCGCACACACGCGCGATAACATGGAGGGCAGCTAAAACGCTTAACTTCCGGAAGCCTCCCTCCTAAAAGATATCAAGTTTTCTTTTCTTTTCGTTCGTGGTGAGCGACTGAGCAAACAAGCGCTTTTCATTTTGAAATGGACGTTGAGGGGATGTGATCAATGGTCGCTGAGATCGCCATCGACTGAGTTCGACCAATCATATGCGCGAACACGTGGCAGGTACACAAACCGATGTGGTCAGCACGTGAAAACTAAACACAGGAATGAAACTAAACAGACGAGCGACTGATTTTTCCCGATATTTGCACTCGCTCTGTAACAATTTTCATCCATTTTTTTCAGATAAAATTCAATTTCGTCCTGGGCTGACACTCACTGACAAAGGCCTCAGAATAATGAGAGACATTTTTCAAAGGTAACTCATACTGTTATTTCATTCATCAAGGATTTAAAATCTTTCCTCTGCGTGTCACAATTGGGAATCACGTGGGACGGGAATGCATAAATTGCCATACTTGCAGCTTTCAAGACAAAAATTTTTGTAACTTAAATTAAAATTTTTGAATGTTAAACCGCATCTGAAACACGGTTTATGAGCAATGATGTAAAAAAAAAAGACTATTTGCTCATCAATCATTTAAAATTCAACATCGAAGAGGGTCTCGTTCAAGTCACCGAGGAGCTGTTCAAGAGGTCAACGAGTACAGTAATGCTGAATAACCAAAGAGAAGCTGTTGTTTCGGCCGAGCGACTTCTTAATATTTCCTTGTGTGAATAAATTATGATTGTATGTGGGTCTGAATCATGATTGTATAATGGTTTCTCTGATATGGCGGGATGAATATGTTATGGTATTGTTGATTTTCGATGCTGTGTTTTGTTATGCTTAAAGGGCTGCAACTAATTGACCTTTGTGAAAAATAAAGTCATATTTTATCTTATTTTCTTATTGTCCCATTCTCTCATTTTATATCTTTGTGCTTTAATACTTTTGTAAAGCACATGTCGATGCCCAATGAGGAAACGCGATACATTATTGTTGTTGTTGTTGTTGTTGTTCAGAATATCTAGAAGGATATATCTTCAGACGATTTATTCTGTTATCTTTTCTTGGAAAAGGACGCAAGACCTGGTGTACAGAAAGTGGCAGTGGTAATCACCGACGGTCAATCAGCAGACAGAAAACAAACAGTTTTAGAAGCGAAGAGAGCAAGAGAAGAAAACATTACTATTTTCGCCATAGGTAAGCTACCTCTCAACTGTCTTTTGTACTAAGACGACCTCCAGGTGATGGCTAACGAACCCTATAGAAATCTTTGTACGCCTTTCTTTTTGTGTCCTATCTTTATTACAGATACTTGACATGTTTGTCAGACAAAATCTCTTTTTTTTCGGGTTTTGACTTTAAGGTAAGACATATCGGACTCTTAGAGAAGGTTCTAGAGGAATCAGTCGCATCTGAGGCCATATAGTTATTATAAGTGAAGGGAATATATTCTTCGAGAAAAATTGGAGACATGCTAATAGCCGATAAGAAATAATCATTTAGTTTAATTCCTACTTTCTTGAAGGTTATTGTTATTAAAATGTTCGCGCACACACACACACTGAAGTTTCATTAACTAATTAACTAAGATTGCCAGGTCGTGATGAAACAACGGAAATAACATCAATTTTAAATATAATAAAATGTCTGCTAGTCTTGACACAACAGTGTTGCCATGACTCCCAATGGTCTCTGATTGCTATGTGATGGCAATTATTTCTCTTCTCTCTCTCAAACACCACCACCCGAACCTACCCACCATTCGCAGGTGTGGGCCGAGACGTGGAGAGGGCGGAGCTGGAGGACATTGCTGGTGACGTCAGTAGGGTGTCCCTGTGCAGCGACTACCACTCCTTGATACAGTTGAAGCATACGATTAGCACCAAACTTTGTTTGCGTGAGTCAAGCTTATTCTGACATACTTTGCCTGCTCTACACTGTATTGCATTTTCGTTATAACTACGATTAGAAAGAAAGTCTATTTCCGGCCGAGAGTTTTGCAAGTTCTCCCCAATGTCTGTGATGATCACAGGATGTTCCGGTTTCCCCCGACAAATTTTGGGTCTGTAGAATATTGGTGATGTTTTTGTGACTAAAACGATGTCAGAGTAGTGTAATTCTTTGTTTATTTGTTTACACGTGTAACATAGTTTTAACGTACGTCGTTTTCTCATGACTCGAAGTTTTCAAGAATTTGTCTTCGACTTTGTTTTCGGGATCTGTAAATTTCTTTACCCAAGCCTAAACAGGTCCTTTTCAGTTTACCTTTGCCAATTTCGAAATAGCCAGGATAGCTGATGTCACTGAGAAAGAGAATCTCGCAGTGGTTGCGAGATTTTGGGAGTGAGATGATTACCACAGTATACGGAAGCATTGTCTACAACACTGAAAAATGAACTGCTAGTTCAAACCTTCAACTCCAATTGTCTTTAAGAAGACGAGGGATGCATCTTTGCTACAGTTCTACTATACTACTACATACACATATACATACATCACACACATAAACATATAGTCACATATACCTATATAATATACATATACACTCATATACACACACATGGACATACGTATGCACACAGATGCATTCATACACCTACATTCACATGCACATCCTCCTCCTGTTTTGTCATTGTGCTACTTCTATTGCGGCGACACCACCACCACAGTCGTTGTCGTCGTCATCAACATCACATCATCATCGTCATCATTCCCCCTTCCCCCGCTCCACCGTTAGTTACGGCCCCGGATTAAACTCATCGTGTTGCCACCAGCGGCATGCGTCCTGTGCCAACACATCCTGCCGCGCCTTCAGATGCACGGTCTGTACAAGTCGGAAGCTCTGGAGGTCCTCTACATGATATGCTCTCCATCACACATCTATGAGCCTGCTCTAGGGTTCGAGTCTTCCTTTCTGGAGTCCTCGAGTGACTTATCAGAAGACGACAAACCCTCGTCAGAGGCTCCACCAGCATCGATGATGTCGTCTGGAGATCTGACCATGACCTTGCTGGACTCTTCTAACTATTACTGTAATTTTAATTCGTTGATATGTGTCCCCCATCAGAAATGTGTTTTCTTGTGTATGTGTCTGGTGTCGCTTTTGCATGGCGATGTTTCGCGAATGGCAGTTGATTTTGCTGGACTGTGCTTTGCTTACTTCTCCATCTTTCGTGTAGACTCATGCATGCAGATGCACTTCGATATCGTTTTGTTGAAAAATTGTTTCATCTTGCTCACGCGGTTTGGGTGTGTCTGTGGCTAGAAACCTCCTCTCCAACGCCGTCCAAACTTTTTAGGGAAGGACTCGAGGGAAGGAGAAGGACATAACCCGCCTTTCACAGTCCCTAGACACAGTAAACTCACAATTTGCTGCTTACGGCCATGGTGGGACCTTTAAAAAACACAGCAGCTGATGACAGCTCAACGACCACTCATTAAAAATAACCTTTTTCAAACTCGTTCATTCTTCCACCCTTTGCTACGCCACGCAGTCTTTTTGTCACCGGTTTACTTATATGCTTTGACATGCATGACATTTGAACTGATATACTGCTGATATTTGAATTCTTCTTCGTTTGATCGAGAATCCAGTTTGTGTTTCTTTTCATTTAGGAAGTGGCCAGGACCCCAGCGCCAATCGCTATATTCAGTAGGCTACCACTTCAAAACAAAAGGTAGATTTCCAGACAAAAGCAAATGTGTGAACGAATAGCTGGATCGGAAAAAGTAACAAAGTGGGAACAACAACAACAAAAACAACAAAAGTATTCTTTGCACGGACAGATTAATCGCCTCCGATGCCAGCAATGGTGGTCGCTCAGGATCTCAAGATTTAAAAGTTAAAAAGAATTAAAGATGTAAAAAGATTTTAGAAGTTTTTTTAAATGTGACACGATCAGATAAGATGACGTGCACCCCAATTTATTTTTTTATAAGAGTGGGTTTTCAAATGGTATCTGGGATGTGGAAAACTGTCGTCCAAAGCAGAACACTCACTCAAGAATGGTATTTGAATCTTGTAGGGGGAGATAACTGTACTGTGGGCTATTGCGTGGTTTCCCCTCCTAGCCTCCCTTGGCACTCCAATTATAATCATGGTTAATTGATTTGGTTTCCCCAGAGCCTAGTGTTGATCGACCGGATCAAGATAAAAAGATAAAAATCGCAGACGACAGAAACGATGATCGTTCAGAAGAACTTAGAGGCTTAGAGACAGCGATGTCATCGTCAACAAAGAGTTGCGACCACAAGAACTCCCTGAACTCTCCCGTAGGAGGGGCTAACGCCAGGGATGTTATCTGGACCCTGTTTCCTCCCAGTGCAGCGGGCCTGCTTCCCAAGAAGTCGCGATGGATACGCCCCTTGGTAGATGGCAAGGAGGCCTGGTCACTTTTAGGTGTGTAGATTTTTTTTCCTTTCCTCTCCCCTCCCTCTGCTTATTCTTCCTAAGCTTGTATACTCATCCTGCCTGTGTGAATTGGTAATGGCAATTGTTTCTTAAATTGATACTGGTACTTTGTGTTTTAAAAAGAGAAAGCAGTCAGGGACATTTTTAATGTCCGAAGAGACACGAAGCTGTATTTTAAAAAAATTTTTTTTGGCATTAGACATTAATTTTATTCTTTTACCCCTTGAGGGGTACAGAGAAATTGACATTATACTCAAAAAATAGTTCACTGATACAATTTTCTTATTTAGTGCTAAAATAAATATACATAAAACTTAATAAATAATTAAGTAAATACAAGACAATGTTTTATATATATATAAGAAAAACAATAATTATATGCTAAGGATGGCAATCATATTGTTATTAATAATTTTACTGCATTAATTAAAATGGCAAGCTAGTGACATTACTTATCAAAACTATTACAAATAATTTTTATAAATTGGATAAGATTTCTCTGTACATGCCTTTTTTGTGGAGTTGAAGGGACTTTTAAAGTTAACTGCATTAGGATGTTTAAAATAATATTTAGGAATTAATTTCTTTCTTTTTTGAAGTAATCACACATTAGAATGTAGTGGAATTTATCTCTAATGTCACCATCTTTATCTTTAGTTCATTGTTGGAATAGTGTTCGGCATATAGCCTTTACTTTAAAAAATGCTAGCCTTGAAAATTCTTGCTCTGAATAGTGTAAACCCTTTCATCATTAATTATCCTAAGGCAGTACATAGTGTGTGAAAGCATCCCTTAATATACATCTAAGTCTATTATAAAGACCGAATATAATGTTTTTCTCTTCAAACAATCATCTGTTCATTGCAAGAGACTGTTTCCACAAATTTGAAAGCAATTAAACCATTTGATCCCTATAGGACATAAAAACAAAGCCTTCAAAATCAACATTTTCACAAATGCTTAGAGCCTTTTAATTGCTATTTAAGATCTCTCAGTTTTGGTATTATTTTTACTATTACATGCCTTCATTTTCAGCTAGTAATAAAGATTAGCATTTTCAATTTGTTGGCAGATGATGACATCATCAAAGCTACTGATTTCAAGGTCTGCCTTGGTTTAGTTATTAAGGCAAAACTGGAGCGAGAGGGAGTTATTACGCTCCCATCTGACCTCCGAGCTGGCGTAGAAGAAGTTACATCATATGAAGAAGCAATGCAAAAGATCGAGCAGTACATTGAAAAACGCAAAAGGGAAAAAGATCCGGTAATGGCTAATTTGTAGGACACTATTGTGAACTGGCGAATGTTTCAATACAGCTGGCATGATGCTTGTTATTTGTGGCATGATGCTTGTTATTTGTAGATGAATTAATCATTGCTGCTCATAATGGGTTATCATACATGTGCTAACTACAAATTGCTTTTAAAAGTGATCTCATCTTAGTAGCATGGAATGCCAAAAACATGTGGGTCCCTTGGTGGAGTAAATAGATAACCACAGGACCTATTTTGTTTTCGTAGCATTCACTGCTACTAGAACAGTTATTGTAATGGTCATGGGGAAACCAGTAAAAACAGTAGAGGGGACTCTTCATTGTTGTCTCTCCTCTGTTAGATGCAGCAAGGTTAATTCATTCACACATATTTGTCTTTGCGGCTGCACCTTAGATAAGTAGTATATTTGTGTAATACAGACTGTTATTTTTCGCACAAATATTATGGTCATATAACATGGACAAAAAATTAGTAATTATGGTGTTTGAAGCATTTCCAAACATGACCATCTCTAAAATCAAACAGAAAATGAATTAGACTATTAAGTTTAGAAATTTCCAGCCGCAATCCTCTTTCAAAAGTGGCACACCAAATTCAATGTTATAGTTGGATTTCATCACCATAGGTAATGTTCATATTATTTACCTGATGTATGACTGAGACTACTAGCTGCCTGCAGGAGCAGACTATCAAAGGATGACAGTGTGCATAAACATGTGCATAGAAAACGTTTTCAAAATCCCATTGGACGTATTTCATTCCTTTGGATTTACAAGAATGTGCACTTTCAGGATGGTTTGAGATAGAAACAGAGGATGTCTGCTTTTTTTTTTTTACCTTACATGCTTATTCTGCCCTTATTTTAAAAAATTAAATAAGGTATTTGTGTGCATTCCAGTGTAAGTTATATCTTATCCTTGCACTGCAAACAAGTAAAGCTGTCTAAATAGGTTTGTTGCATTGCCTGCAGGCATGCCCTTTAACCATAATTACGATGTTGGTATAGCATGGAATTTCAGCCTGTGGCCAGGATTTCCACCCTTCATGCTACTAGCTAGGCTAGGCATACAGAATCCCAAAACAGAAACTGACCAAGGAAGGTATTTAAAAAATTAAGTAGTCTACCCCTGCTCTTACAACACATAAACACATCCACACACACTTGTGTGAATGCTTACCCACACAAATGCCTTCTGCCTCCTTTCACCATGTCTTACAGATTAGTCTTAGTGAGACTGTTTGATATTTCACATGGTTAAGCTTCTTCCTCTTGATTGTGGCAAGAATGTAGTTCTTGTTATGCAGTGTTACTATTTTTTTTATTAATATTTTAATTTTATGATGCATTTTAATTGTTAAAAAAATCTCATGTCAAGATCCCTTGACATAAAATGAAGAGAGATCTATTTTACTTGATTCTAAACTGTTATATCTCAGCTCCGCAAAGTATTTTGCTTCATTTCAGACTGTTACAACTCAGATCCACAAAGTATTTTCTTAATTCCATACTGTTACAACTCAGCTCCACAAGAGGTGTGTGCGCATGCAAGTACATTCAAATGTGTGTGGTGTGCATATTAATACACATATACCGAAGTGCTTTATCACGTTTGAATGTTCATCATTTGTTTCTGAAAAACTGATGACCTTGTTTTGTTATTTAGCTTTGATGTTACATTTTGTCCTTTTATATATTTTTTTATGACATTTATAACCTTTATATGCATACTCTCTCTCTCACGCACACGCTCATTTAAAAAAAAATGGAAGCCAAGAAAACAAAATGATATATTTTTCTACAGAATTCATAACTGTAAACACAAATTGTACTTTTCAAATATCACACTTAAGTTATAAAAATGAATACAGCAGATGTAATAGCTTTGCCTAAATAGAAATATCACTTTAAACTATACTGCTGTTTTCAATACCTTTTAAAACATGATATTAAAATTTTAATGTTACATAATAAAGAAATGCCTGTACAAATATTTATATAGTGCATGCTTGTACAAGAAACATTTAGAGCAACTTTAAACTGTATACATGTGATCAACGAACTATAATTCTGAAATGTTAAAATAATTCAGAATTGGATTTTTTCCCTGAAGATAAATATCTTAACACTTGTTTTGTTACATCAAAATGTAATATGAATTTATAACATTTATCCACTTATTGCACACCTGCACCTGTACCTCACCATATAAAAATAAAACGACTTTTGTTGTGTCACCTTTGTTTAACTGCTTACAGAAAAAAAAAATGAGAGTGCTACAGTAAGATTCCTGAAGCTTCTAAACAGCAAACACCCCAAAACAATCAAAACAGACTATTCGTAAAGCAGCTGACAAAAAAAATTGTTCAGATCTATAAATGTTGTAAACAAAAACAAACTTTATTATGTTTCTTTAATAATACATCATGCCTATGATTTAAACAAGTATATATAAATACAAACTTTTATCCCCACTATTTTAACACGTCAAACATTTAACTGTGATCATTAATATCAAATATCTAATTTAAGTGTACATGCAATTTCTCATTCCATTTTTAACTGAAGATGCCATGGAGTTAAAATCTCGTTCTTTTCTCAGATTTGATACTTTAGTTTTACTGTTCTGTGTCTTCAGTGCTTCCAATGGAGTCTATGCCAGGAAATGTTAATAATACCTGTACCATCATACATCATGTTCTTATGTAGGGTAAGAACAACTTCATGACTTGTTCACGATAACGACCGTTAATGTTTTCTAAGCGTTCATGCAAAACATGATGAGCATAATCTCGACGCTGATCAATGTCCTGAAGCACAAGGACTGGTTCTCGAGTGAGAGGTATTCGCTCTTGCGAAGCTGTGGATCCAGGCATAACCTTGACCTTTGATGGCAAATGTTTTGGTCTCCCATAGTTGCTGAGACGCTCGTCGGCCTGAAAAGGTATTTTGAATAAAGAACTGCTTGTGAAGGAATTTTAAATCAGTTTTATGCTCAAATTCTTTCTTTCAAATTTTTAAACTGGGTGTTACAATTCAAAACTATAAACATTGATATTGCAGACAGCTGATACTCGTATAAAGCTACTTACACAACTGAAAGCTTCTAGAAACAAGCATTTTCTGTAACTCATTTCATCCCATTTACATGAATTTTATGTTACAGTAGAATTTAATTTAGTATTACTTTAGCATTATATTTACATTATAGCACATTGGTCTCCTTGTATCAAGCACCCACCAAAAAAAAAAACCAACCACCTAGATGATGCTAAAATCTAGTTAGCAACTAATAAACAGCAGTCTGGATACTGTTACTCTCACCTCTCTGTCCCCATATATGGGAAGCACAGAGATTGAAACAAGAACACAGTTTAACACAAATCAGTCACTTAAGTATGTTTGTGTGTGTACTTTGTCATATGAATGCATTCACTTGTACAAATGCATGTGCATATACACACAGGTATAAAGGAACACACACTCTCTATGTAATCTTTATCAAACTATTTAGACTTCTCCAGCTATTTTCAAGAAAATGTTGGTGAGAAAGTGGAAAGCAGATAGGAAAAGCAGAAGTGGCAGCAGCACTTAATTTCACAAATCATCACAAATATTTTCACATATTTACATATATCTTTGGCCTCTATAAGACATTAAACAAAGATGACTGCGTGGCTTTGTAGAGACAATGTTGTGGTTATTCTTGCAGAAAATTTCTCAAAAATTACATGCGCATTAAACTTTACAGATCTGTAAATATATCTAGTGTTTGTACAATTACCAGGGATGGGGATAAAAAGTCAATTTTTCTTCTTTTAATACTAACAACGCACCTGGGCTACAACAGTGGTCTGATGCCAAGATTTAGCATGCTCCAGTTGTCTGTGCAAGGTGTCTGACAAATCAGACTTGCTGAAAAGGGACAACAAAACATGAAGAAAACAGGGACAACATTTATGCATGAACTGATATCACCAGACTACACTAATATAATTGCTTCAAGTCTACCTGTTTAGATAAATCTTGTCAAAGTGTCATTATGGTAAAAGTTTTGAATAATCTTTGTATCCTACTGTGAATTAAAGCATCAACACATATTCCTTTATCTGGAGGAGGCTTTAGAGGCAATGCTTGCATCGTACTGACTGTTCACACATAGCTACCGTGTAGCTACTTGAGGTTGTCTGGTTGTGAAGAACCTAAAGTTTTTAATTAGCATCTAAGATATGTGCTTAAAAGAGGTTTGACAGTGAAAACCTTTTTGCCAGTCTGAGTTTCTCCAGCATCTCATCCTGATGTTCTACAGTGCTTAACCATGGCGTACTCATCCGTAGCTGCAAATAAATGCATTTAGTCTGACTCCGCAGAGGGTTGTGGAAAGGTAAAGCAGAAAAAAGGAGGGAAAAAAAGCTAGCCCTAAGAAAAGAGTAGTCTAAGGTACAACTCCCCTACCCCAATAATCAAAAACAAAGTTCGGGATGATCTTTACCATTTTTTATAGCAAGAAATCATTTGTATGATACAATTTTTTAATTAAGTTATAAATATGTGTACCAACAGGGAGTTTTATGTTTCATAAGTATATCATAATAAATTAACTGTTCATAAATTGCTAAGTGTGACTAGATGAATGGAAGATAAAAACTGGGATAAGATATACTGCATTTTATATTTTCACATCTCCACAAAATACTTCATTTGTTTCTACTGTAATGCTGACAGCATTAATAAAGCTTATGTGGTTTTCTATTGCAATGTTAATAGCATTAACATAAGTTTACCTGGTTTCTTGGCAGAAGGAGTGGAGTAAGAGATGGCATCTTGGCAAAATCTGTGCTTGCAGAGCTCTATTACAGAAAATAAAAATCAAAAACTGTTGATTTTATTCCTTAAAACAGTACTGGTAATTGAACACTATCTACATAATCATATAAACACTATAAAATTCTACACAAAAAACAGCCAAAAGTTAAAAAAAAAAGAATTCTCCCATTTTCTTTTCTTTATTCAATCAAGGTCAAAAACCTGTAGAAGCAAACTGACGGTGCTTTATCCATACAAACTACCTTAGATGCTGAGTCATGTCCCAGAAGATTTACATCCAGATGATAAAGCAGTGTCTGACTCTTGTAACATGACATGGCTAGCAGCAACTGCAGCAGTGATGTCAGCATCTTTCTGAAATGTTGACACAATCCCAAAACTGAATCCTACCATTCGATACATAGTCAACAGAATGACTTTTTTCACTAAACTATAGTAATATTTGCATATAACTTGAATACAACTTGAAAAAAGTCAATATGGTCACGTTGATTTTTTCCTTGAGATATTTAAAGATTACCACACATGAGGAGCAATCAATGTCCTATACCTTAAGACTACAAATCTGGGCTAACAGACCAATGGAAGCTATTGCAGAAATGCACTTTAGTAACATTCTTTTACTGTGTTTTACAAACTTTCCGCCAGCCAACCAACTTTACTTGTTTCTTGGCGTTCCATTAAAGGCCAGAAGAAGGCCAATCTGGTGAAAACCAACTGACAACAGCAGCTGCCGCAAGTGTGACGTTTGCCACAATGGCCGAACAGATAGATCACGCACCTTCAGCTGAACTTCTGCAGCATGCTTGGTGATGCTTATCTGCAAGACAGAGGGCTCCATTGCAATCATTCATTGTACATGCATCTAGATCTGAACTGGCACATGCAAAGAAGATGACAATAATATATATTGTCCCCAATAATGCACTTACATTGGTATTCTATATATAGTAGGCCATAGCATCCCACTGATTCTTGATGGTAAAATTTGTCATTAAAATCTACTGTTTTATGGAGGGACTGACAGTTGTTTGAGGCTTTCACATAGTTTAAAGTAATTAAGGCTGCTGTTAGTGATAAAGACATTTACCATGTATAAGCATGCATGCTCTAAAGTACACTTCAATGATAATTCTCCAGACATCAGACACCTGCAGCCTTAAAACTCACCAAGTCTATCAACAGTGAAATGTTTTCTTGTGACAAGGGCAGGCAGCCACACAATGCTTTCATAATTCTGGGCTCTGACACCAGTTCTTTTATAATAAGAAAACAAAAAGAAACCTTTCATGTTGAATGTCATCTGTGGCCAATCAACAACTGTACTCAAATATGAATTATAAAACTGATTCTTTTAAGTCCAACAGATTTAACAGAATTATATCTTCCTTGTGCAAAATCACGATTCTTTGTCCTTGTTGCTTGGTTCCTCTTTGCGTTTTCTGTATTTGTTTTAATTCATCATTGGTACCGTTGTTTATCTTTCCCTAGTCCATATGCTGTTTAATAGTTTGTTCTGTCTCTCATCTGTTGCCTATGTCTCATTCTTGTTCTTAAGTGTTATAAGAGCAAGCTGCATAAGAGTGTGAGTAGGGGCTAAAGAAATTTTGCATTTATTATATAAACATACAAATAAATAAAAATAAATATTAAAAAATACAAAATGACAGGACAGAAACATGTGTAAAACTAATATGAATAAACTAATACCCTAACCCTAACTAATGAAAGAATGTAAAAGTTATTTTACTTAAGTACATAAAAAAAATTACCTGACACAGCACGAAGGGCATCATATGCAGGAATCAACAAATCATCAGTATTCCAGTGAGGGAAGACAATGTAAGGAGTTGTCAGCTGACTGCCTCGAGCCTGGAAGTGAAAGCCGAGTCGCTTCAGCAGCTGGATGGCAGGCATACTGCCAGAGGCCTCTGTGGTCAGCTGTGCAGTCACCTGGTTGTTCTCTTCAACATGCAGTCGTTTGAGAGCAGCATCAAGCTAAAATTATCAGGGCCAGATAGCAGAGTAATGATTGCATAATGATAATGGTAAATAATTATTTGAAATCAACAGCAAATTAGTGTATTAACCAGTGTGTGTGTGTGAATGAGTGAGAGTAATTCAGTCTGTTTTTCTGTCAGTCATTCTTTGTTAGTTTGAAGCTCACCTCAGTCTTTTTTGTTCTCTACCTATTGCTTGTTTGTGTGTGTGTGTGCGCGCCAGGGACATGATTTTTTTTAAAGAGAAATACATACATATGGAGAATGCATTCAAACAAACTCGACTGTTAATGTACTGTATCATAAGAGAAAAGGAAAAAAAACAAATAAAAGCATTAATGCAAGTTCTTCATCTTACTGTATCAATAAGAGCAGGGATGACCTTAGGCTGGTGATGCTGATGGCATATCAAATCCAAGAGGTACTGCTGAAGTTTCTCCAAGTTCTCAGCTTTGCTTTCCACTGAAAATGAGCCAACAGAAATTGTACCCAGTTTTTGTTAATAACTGTTTGCTTCCTCTATAATACAGTAGAAAACCAGTCTGTTGTTTTTCTGTTAATCACACTGTTGATCTATAGTTCTCCATTTCCCTGCTGATCTTTCATTATCTGACACTACCTCTGCCCAAGGACTATATACAGAGTGGATTGTTAGAAGAATTTTCTACATTAACATCTAGAAAAAGGCTTTAACTAATCAGCTTCTGGCTTGGCTATCATCTTGGAAGAGCAGGAGCAGAAAATTAAAGCTCTTATGTTGATGGAGGTATGAAAGCTACAGTTTTATGGTAAGTTGTGTTGTGTGTCCATGTTCTTTTCTTTCTTTTTTTTTTTGTTCCTTTTTAGAAATGAAATCATTGATGTGAGTACATTATACCATGTGGAATTGCAGATTTCGGATTGAGTAATTCTTTGGTACTGTTATCCTGGACTTCTTGCTCCACTCGATCAATCTGCTGGTCAAGTTTGGCATGCTGTAGCTGCTTCAGGTTGACCTGCAAATCTCGCCCAATGAGAGTAAATGCTCCCCACACCCAGACTGATTTAAACCTGCAATAAACACCACCTTGAAAATCATCTCTCTGTAGCTGGCAAGTTTTGTTGATACGATGCTCACAAATATGACCACAACTAACTGTTTGAGCTTAAAAGTAAATATTTGCTTTGTTTGTTTTTTCTCAGGAAAATCCTTTTACCTTTTACATAAACTTGATATATAAAGAGGAGTCTGACACCAGACTGTATTTTTAAGTGTCCACCTAAGAAACATAAAATAAATTATCAATCACATTTAACACACACACACATAATTAAATAAATTAAATCTATATTACCTATATTTAA
Organism: Pomacea canaliculata; assembly: GCF_003073045.1. Taxonomy (NCBI): domain Eukaryota; kingdom Metazoa; phylum Mollusca; class Gastropoda; order Architaenioglossa; family Ampullariidae; genus Pomacea; species Pomacea canaliculata. Next base: position 14,234,759 of record NC_037600.1, read on the forward strand.
ATTACATATATGCATAATATAATTATTATGTCTAATATGTACTTAATATTATATAATCTTGTTTTACATCATATTTACATATTCATTTTCTGTACCTGTCATCATTCTGTAAGTCTTCAACAGCACAAGCAAAGCTACTCAACAGTTTGCCTTTAGACTGCAGGTGACGATAGAAACTGTAGAAGAACTTTTCAGCAGCAGCATCAGGCACCTGCCACTGGCATACTAGAACACTCTGGGCTCCTAAAAAATGTAACAGGAAATGCCTAGTATGATTGACAAAGAGCTAGCATAGTGTAGTGCCACTGAATAGATAGCAACAACTTTATTTAATCTCATTCTGAAAAGTTTGGGTCACAGTTGCTTTATCTGTAGAAACCAATAGAAGTCATAAAAAAGTGCATGTAGATGAGATATAAATTCTGTGAACATTGTTCTTAAAAGTTATTCATCATCGAAACAGGCCAAATAATGACAGACCATGAGGAAGAAACTTTACAAACTAGTTTTTAAAATAAACATAATTTACATGACGGCACAGAGGCAACAGATTATGGTAGCTTTCACTTGTGATCCATCTCTCACACATGCAAGCAGACAATGACAATGATCCAGTTCTAGAAGAAAAATTCATCGAACAAGATCAGATACTGTCTTTTCTGATCAAAACAATTAAAACTTACCAGCTGCCAGAAAAACTGATGGAAGACGGAAGCGAGCATCAATAAAATTTTTTCGAGCAGGATTAAATCCAGCACTGATCACGACCAGCTGAGCATGCAGTGTGCAAGTCAAAATGTCCTCCACAGTAATCAGGTGGGAGGTGTCTTCTGCACTGAACTGCACCTGATTCGCATCAGGGGTTACAACCAATATTCCCTCTTCAAGGCAGGCAAACGTGGCTGTTGAACAATGAGCATAACAAACTGCCATGAACAGAAAGAAGTATCTTTACAGACTATTTTTAAAGTATATATCATGTGACGAAATTCCACAAGTTTGGAGGTCCAGGGGCAAAGAAACTAGCGTTCAGTTTTGATTTCTTTTATTTCAAAACTGTCTATCAACACGCTTATTAGGAAACATACCTGAAATCATTATAGGTTTTAAACCATTGTCTTAAATCTTGAGATATCAAATCCTTCGAAATCTTGACGTTTCATCAAAACAAATTACAAAGAACACCTTCCGACAGACTTATGTAGCCAAAATGAAAACTTGCTCTTTACATACCAATATGTATGATGGAAGCCTCTTGAATATCTCTGAGAAACTGTCCTTTGGTAGCTTCATCACCAATAATGGGATCAACATCCAGCATCTCCCCAACCATCCTAAGCTCTCGCTTAGCTGCAGCAAGGTTTCTCCACTTTTCCAAGGCCGTCCATGTACCAGAACACTGCCAAAACAAGTGGCAATCATTGGATTAACCTTTTTTTTTTTTAAGTTTTCAAACACATTAAGAAAAGAAACTGCCATCTTCTTAAGTGAAATGCAGTTGTCAAAGTGAAAGTTACTAATAGTAGTCAAATTGTCAAAGTAGTTTCTCACAGAAAAAATGTTTGAAAGAGAGTGGGGATAGCTTCATCTTAGATGCCAGCATAAATGTACCAAAGTACTCATTAAAAATACAATTAAGTTCTTAGTTTTCTGATACCTCTCTGGCAATGAGGGTGCTCCAAAGACAACACACGTGTCCTTGTTACTAAGCTGTTTGAAAGTTGTGACAACCTGTGTTGATGTTGTGATGTCAGTTCCTGTTGAGGTCCGTGTGGTTAGAGTGGAGTATGTGTGTGCGCTCAGCATTCTGTCTGGAGCGGTAGGTGTCCCTATTAAGTACCATAAGGAATTTTGTATTTCTAGCAACTATGCTGATTTGACAGTATTTAAGAATATGTGTCAATAATTATGTTATAAAGCAAGTGTTTACTTAATACATCAACAAGTAGGATATGTATAAAAAAATTCTGCTTGTCCAGACTTTCAATGCTTATCAAAAGTGCTTCCAAATTTACTCAGCTGATGTGATGACTCAATGCTGTGTGAATTCTTTGCAATACCTGGCAGATGGTGGGTCTTAATCTTCTCTGGCACAGATGACAAGTGGCAAGCACTGAGCAAAGACAGGCGTGTTGTCTCTCTGCTTGCTGCTGGGATCCCAGTGTTGGAGTTTTTAGACAAGAAGGTGGCTCCAGATGTCAGCAAGCGTGGGTTAGACACTTGCCTGGAGTTGATCCTATCACTTGCACTGCTGGTCTCCATGGAGACATTGATGACAGGGCTCAAAGACAAGAAGGTACCAGCCTGTGTCATCTGCCTCTGCAGACCACCTGTTGGTCATAAATTAATGTTTTTCATTTTATGGTGTACTTAAAGGATGGGCAGTCAGTCAAGTGGGGAAACAGTTTAAGTGCTTAATGTTCTCAATAAAGTGAAGAATGGGTGCCTTGAGTTCAGATCTCGACTCAGGCCTGAATATTATTCTTTCTCTGCATGTGGCACCTATTTACTTGTGATATAGCTTTAGCTGCTGAACCGGCATAAAAACACCAATTAAAAATGTACTTTGATGATGGATCCATTTAAGCATATCACCTCATGTGCATTAAATGAAATTGTTACACTCTTATGCCCTTTCATAACTTTTCAGTTTTTAACAGCAAACACTTTCGAATTCAACACTCTTTATCTCAGCTAACCTTTGCATGTCTGGCTGCGCTCAAAGTCAAGGTCATCATGCAGACGCATTGCTGTTTGTTCATTCTGGATTATTCGATCTAGCAGCAGTATACAAGGCACATAACTAAGGCTGAAACGTTTACCAACATAGGTACCCTGCCAGTCTTGAAGGGCTGCAAAAGGGCAGTGATGCAGTTCTTTATCTGGTATGATAGTCAGATATCTTGGCTCCTCCATCTGCAATACCAAGGCAGTATACTCATCACAGTGAAAAATACAGGGTGCTAACCATTGCGCCATCCAACCGCCCTAATATGTTAAAAAATTGGCAAACTGATAACACACTTGAACAAGAAACCACCATCTTGTATTTACAATCATGCCCTCCAAATTAATTTTCAACCATGAAAGAACAGGCATCCTCCACCTTCAACAAAATATCTTCCACTGGTGCCAGGAGTGTGTCATACAGCTGACGCTGTGGAGACTTTCTTGGTGCCGTCTCTGTTTCTACTTCACATTCCACCTTTTGCATCTGTTGCCGCTGCAGGTTCTGTTTTTGCAGGTAGCGTAGGGTGGCATTTTGAAGTGGAAGTGCCCTGTTTTCACATTTGGTAAGGTTGTCTGGGTGGCATCTTTCATCAAGCAATTCATCCAGCAGTTTAGAAACCTGTTACGAGTTATATTTTCTCTTTAGTTGTATTGGAGACAGTGCAATAAATTCAGCCAAAGAAAAGAGAGCAAAATGGAAAAAAGGATACCATGATATCATTGTATTTTGTTTTTTCAATAAATGGTAAGTTTGTTCCTGTTCTTCATGATGGGCATCTTGCACCTTCAACCTTTATTATATATTCTAAAGTAGCAGAAGAAAGCTACAACCTGGTCTGGAGAATAATACTCACACTCACTCCAACCTACTCTGTAATTCTTTAGAATTTCTTGGTTAATATAATTAAATGAACCATTCTTCATAAAAGATATTCAACCACCCCCCAACCCCCACCCACACCAGCTTAGAAGTTTTGCCAAGATCTTATTAAAACTACCTGTGTTCGTATGTTGACTTGTTTCGGTGAACGGCCTGAGTAGAATCGGACAAGTCCAGTGCCTGGTTGTAGCACCCACATGAGCAAAGCATTGTCCAGCAAGGAGTAATATAATACAGTACTATTTTGCTGGGAAACTGTACGATGTATGTGTTCCATAGTCCACACCTTACAATGCATTTCCTGGTAATGGGCAACCCCTTTGCAAACAGCATGATAGTTGGGCAGCTGGGTGAGGCTTCTTTTCCTAAGATATGACAGTTGTGTCAGAACCTTTGAGTGCATGAGATTATCAGAATTTTGGCTTTTCACATGAGAAGATTTCAAGGCAACAAAGAAAAGAGAAGTCAGAAGGCAGCTCTAAAATCAAAACTTACATAACAGTTGAGGTGAGCTTTTACATTATTTGACTGACTGATGTATTTTACACTCTTTTAGAGCGGATGTGAATTTGAAATTTATAATGGCCTAGAGTTACAATTAAGATTTCTCTCTGAAAAATAGTCCATGCGAAGAATGTGTTACACATAATTCTGAAACCTTTTTCCAAATTGTCAAAAACATTTTGAACTGTTTGGTAGCAATAAATGGTATGCTTCTCCCACTATACACTGCACCTGTATAACATCTGCTGAAATGCAACTATCAAATCATTACTTGACAACATATACTTCACAGAACCCAGGCCTAGCAATAAAATACCTGCCATATTAATTCAAACCTTTACCTGTGAGCCTCTGCATACTGAAGGCACTCTTCTTTGTTTCCAATTCTAGATAGCACACTCAACATTCCATCGTAGCACTCAGAGAGCTGATCATGGTATTCTTTTGGGCAATGAGATTTCTCTTCTTCATGTTCAGAAATCTTTTTCTCAAGGAATGGGATGAGCTTGATAAACGATTTTTGTGCTTGCTCTATGTCTTGAAGCTGAGTAGAGGTGCAAAGGATGCAGGCCTGATGATACTGTGCCATCATGCGCACATCTGCAAAGTCATGGTCATCTGCCATCGCCAAGGTCTGCTCAAGGCAAAAGAGACTATGTTGGTTACGACCAAGGGCTCGATAGCCACGACCCATTTTGCATAGCATGCTAGCTTTCGTCCTGAAACAAAATATGAAACAATATTCTTTATTCCTTCACACTCTAAAGGCTATTGAAATATTCCAAATATATATATAATATACACATATTCATACACATTAATTTCTAGCTATCTTCATATACAGTATCTTTCACTCATTTCTACACACAAACAATTATGGCAGAACATCCACATTTCAACCAAGGGTTAGGTTTAGGTTTAGGAAGGGCTGTCGAGAGCCAGCACGTGCGGGTCCGGGCAGACGACGACCTCTCCGGACCCTTGTAATTGTAATCGTAAATTATTTTGCAAGTATATAACAACATGCTCACAATTGTTAATATCTATACATTTCATTCAGTAATGTAATATAGACTGCAAACATTAGGACAATGGGAACTATAGGATCTTCATCACTACTTGAACATCGATATCGAGTTGTTTACATGTGAGTGCATGCACATGCATGTTAGTAATTAAATGACGAAAATCTTACATTAAAGGATCAAACGTGTACTACCCCTCTCCATAGAAAAGATTTCCCAGAGTGAGAATGTACGTCAAGAAAAGAAGGGGAAAAATTCCACCGACCAAATTAAGGTCCCCTTCACAAACGCTGGACCAGACCCTCTAACAGTCTAACGGCCTTCTCTCTTTTCAGGCCTGGGTTTAGGTTTAGGGTTTGGGTTAGAGAGGGTTTGTTTTAGTGTTAGGATTTACAGTAAGGTTTAGGACTAAGTTAGGGTAATTAGGTTTATGGGTTTGGTTTGTTTAAGTGTGAGTGTTAGGGATAGGTTTAGGGAAATTGCTTCGTGAATCTGGAGTGGGCAGACGACAGAGGCCGTGACGTCACTGTTTTACATTGCTCCGCCTACAAGTACGCCGTATGCTATGGCCGTCGCGCGCTACTCTATATCGTAGCTTTTTTCAATGAAATTTCCAGGACACATTTCCTTTGTAGGTTGACCAAGTAGATCCTTTATGTATTAGTGAGTGTAATGTTCTTTTATAAAGTTTTCTAAACAATCTTCCTTCGCCTACGGCCATACCACGTTGAACACACCGGTTCTCGTCCGATCACCGAAGTTAAGCAACGTCGGGCCCGGTTAGTACTTGGATGGGTGACCGCCTGGGAACACCGGGTGCTGTAGGCAAATTTTATTTTTCTTTCCTTCATTGATTGATTTCTTAGTTTTCCGTTTAGTGTCATGAACTTTTACATCCTGCTCCAATCTTCATATCCTAGAGTTTTTCGACGTAAGGTCGGACATGGAAACTTTTCTTTCTAGAACACATTCTGCTTTTAACAACCTTTTTTTTTTTATCTGCTTCTTTTAAGCCGTGCTTGTCTTAGTCTCCCAGCACTGCGACAGGTGTCAGATACAGAGAGCTGTTCACTGCAGTGAGTACAGTTGTTTTAACCACCTACACTATCCGGTAGGAGTACTAAACAAGTCGACCTTTGAGAACCAATGCACAACTATATTTCACATATGACTGTAAGTAAACAGTTAATTTAAATTCCAAACGTTTGAGCAGAAACAGTCTAGAATATCAAAATATATCATTCAAGCCCAATTCACTTCCCATTGAACTTGTCCTGTGATTAAAATTTCACAGGTTTAGTGTCAAAGCCACATTTCAGTCCCTTTGCTGTACAGTTTAAAAGTACATGATATCATGATGTAATGCACATTACATAGTGCACACAACATATAAATGGTTATTAACATTTCTGGAACCACTTCTGTCGTCCATTTAGTACTGACTATTCAACTATGATTTCGAGGAGTGTAATAGTCTTACCTGAAATCACTATGTGAACAGAAATTGGAAGCTGTTTCATACTGCTTGATTGCCTTTTCATACTCTCCTTTCAGCATATAGGTGTCACCAAGCATTTCATTGGCCATGGCAATCATTTTCTGGTCCCCTAACTCTTCTGCCATTGCAATGTGCTGTTGGTGGTAAGTTATGGATAAAGACCAGTTGCACAATACACCATACATGCCCCCAAGACAGCCATAAGCCTGCGCCATGCTGCGTCTATCCGAACTTGCTATGGATGATTTAAGTATTCTTCATAACAGTGCTGTGCTGCTGGAAGGTCCCCAAGTATTTCATGCAGCATTCCCATATTATGATATGATTCTGCCTAAACAAAAATTAAAGAAGAAAATTTCTAAATCATCGCTAGCATAACAAAAGAACATTTTAAAACTTGCTGCAGAAAGCCAAGCGAAAGGGAACTATTCCCCTGGTTAATATTTTCAAAAGCTAGCATTTTTAGTTAGCAATTATGGTGGGCATTCAATTTGAGGGGTGATAAAAATGTGGTCCTTGAATTTAAGAAAAATGACCATCTCTAGACCAGTAGACTGTTTCATAGCTCACATTAACAAAGTTTCAACACCATCTCTAAAGGGGCCCACACGAGAAATGGTATCTCTTGGTCACATCTGCTGTGGCCATATTTAGGGAGGAGAATACCGTGGGAAATCAAAGTTAGCTTCTTGCCGCCATAATTACAAAGCACTATTCACACCGTGAAGATGTGTGGGGCCATGGTTCCGTCAGTCAGTCGTCCCTTGACCGGCACCTGTCGTTGGGGGGACACATGGATAGACGCGGCAGCTGACAGGGACCGTCCACTCTTGCCTATTGTGAGCAATATAGCTAGCAGGACGACCAGTCCAGTCTTTGATGTTTGTAAGCCAGTTCTTTCTTTGACCACCGTGGCGTCGGCTACACTCCAAGGTGCCTTGAAGGACAGTCTTCGACAAGGTGTACACGTAGTACCGGTCTCATGGACAAATCCTGTCCATCGATCTGACCTCCGTCATTCCCACAATGTCCCAACAGTACCGTTTTAACTCGTGGGTGAGTTTTTGCACTTTGCAGCACTGGTGTAACGTGAGTACGTTCCGCGTGCCACTGGATGTTCCATCTCTCAGCTTTATTTCTGCTTTGGTTTCTGTTTTGGCTCCCGTAGCACACTTCTCGCTGACCCCACGCTGGAGTCAGCCGATCCCATAGGCAGCACGGTCGTTGTTGATTCGGGCCTCAACCGATCCGGCGAATGTTGACTCTTTTGCGGCATATACCCATGGACCCAACACTGAGAATTATGCACTTCGTAGTGCCCAACTCCTCTGCAAGTGAACCACAGCCGGTAGTCGGCCTGGTCATGAACACGTAGGCGTTGGGCCCTAGTCGGTACTTTTATCGTGGCATCAGGATTTTCTGTAGGGGTTTACTCCCTTAGCCTTAGCCATAGGCTAATAGTTATAAAACATTGGAATAGATGTCACGAGGGTAAAAGAGCATAAAGCAACATCCCCATGGTCTGATATCGATATCATTTTACAATTCCAGAGACAAGATGCTCACCCTTGATATACAATTTTTCCCCAGGGTAATGACTATTCACATTTGCTTCATGGGTACAACTTTTAATGACATTTTCAAAAGCAATTTATAAATGCTGTGATGAAGCTTGCGATGTCGTGCATAACCCTAACCCTCACCTGTACATGACCTTCAACTCCATGCATTGCCACTAACTTCACAAACTGCTGGGCATGTATAATAGCTGCAGACATGTTTCCAATGGTCTTGTAAGCAATGCTCATATTCAGATGGAGTCCTCGGTGAAGTTCTTTGCTCCAGAATTCTGGCATTGCATCAGTGCTTCCAGCCTCTGAAAGTAGTTCTGCTTCCAAACACAGAAGTTTGTGGTAGTAAAGAAGGGCTTGATGAGTGTCCCCTGATTCCAAGTGCAGTGTTGCAATATTTACCAAGGCCTTAGTCTGATATATCTGCAGAAAATAATTAAAATGCTGTTTCAGCCCAGGTAAATCACTGTCTGATCACACCCAGACATAATGACCAGCCAAGTCTGCACAAATACACACACAGAGTATTTTTGAGCTTTATAAAAACACTTTTTAACACAAACCTGTTCATGGGTTGCAACAGCTATTGTGAGACATTCCTGGTATAGACTGATAGCTTGCTGCCACAATCCTAGTTTTGATTTGGCATTGGCCAGTGTCAGTAATATGCGCATGGTAATTCCCTTCTGATTTGTCTGAAACTGTTGTGCAGCTTCAAGGACCTGGATACACATCTCATATTGTGTCCCCTGAAACAAGATCACTCCGACCTCACTCAGTTTGCTGTATGCATCCATAGCTGCAATATGAAAGATGGAAACAATATTTAACAGAATAAGAAATAATAACATGCAAACATGCTAATCAGTGATGAAGATACCTTGATGAAGATAAAACATATTAAAAAAAATTATTCTGACATAATTCTCACAACCCAAAAATAGACAGTAATTCCCACTTTAACTTTTTATTTTAAAAAATAACATAAAATAACAATTATTGTCATGTTTGTGCATTTGCGTGGGTGTGTGCATGAAGGCACTTTAAAGGAAGTCAAATAATGAACTTAATATTGTGGTTGTGTTTGTTACTGGTTAGACAACATTAATATTGTTACCCTTTTAAAGTCTTGGACAGAGATTTAGGGATTTTACATATCTTTGACACAGTTGAAACAATGTGGCTGGTCAGGGTGTCAGTGTTTTGAGGATCAAAGTCAAGTGCTGTTAAAAGGGAGTTCAAGGCTTCTTGGTATCTACCCAAGTACTGAAGTGCTAGGCCTTGAACAACATATCCCTGAAAAGTGTCAAAACATGATATGTCAATACAAAGCTTGCAAACAAATAATGACTATTTAATGTCCCATTATGTCTTATAAATTGTCTACATCATAAATCCCCTCATTAAAAAAGATGAAACAGTATGATTTGAAACTTTTAATTTTATCATGTATACTTAAAACAAAATTATGAAGCAATAGCAGTTCATATAAAAAGAAGCCTGCAGGGCTGCATCATGCACATGCACTCATGAACTCTTATACACCCTTACAAGAGCATGAAGAGATACACATATACACACACACATGTACACATACACACAATATGGATGCACAGTCCTGCATTAAATACCACCAAGCTCTTCCATAAGAAATTAGCATAAGTAGTGACAAAAATCTCATCCAGATCAATGTTCAGCTGCAGCAGCAAATGATGTACATGAACAGACAACAACCAGAAGAGTTAAACAGTTTAAAGTATTTGGTACCCACTCTGTCTAGAAATAGCACTTGCACCAATGTTTCAGGACATGCACTAGTGACAGTAGCATCCAACCTATTAACTGCATCAGCTTCCCCACCAAGCATTTTTATCTGCTTTATGGGTATCAAAGTTGAAGACATGCCCAGCGACATAGCAATGATTCAGGCATTTGAAACTGTGACCCCTCCCCAAAAAATACTTTCCTACTTCTGACCAATGACTATATACAAAGAACAATAACCTGCCAAGAACCCATTCTGATAGCCGCAGAAGTGTACAAGTTAGTCTTGTTTAGACATTGATCCACTCAAACTCTGTAATCATCCTTCAGTGTCAAGGGAGAGAGGTCAACTCTTAGAACAGTGGAGGAACACTTGGCTAAGAACACCAAGGAGCATACAGAATTTCTGATGCCTGATCCACTTACTACCACGAATAAAGAGATATAATTATGCATTCCTACTGGCGAAAAAGGAAGCATACACACTTTTCTGCCATATCAGTCTAATCCTACATTATCCCTCAGCCATCTTTAGCTTTAGCCAAAGAGGTCACCAACTAGCACATGTAGACAAGCTGTTAAAAGAAATAAAACTGCTCAAAAAAGGTTAGAACACAATTTTACATAATGAAATTCTTCTTTCACCAAACGTTGCATGTTTAAGCCAATACCAAACCTGTGAACTGCGAGGTTCTATGTTGATGAGATACTTTGCATCCTGTAAAGCAGCATCAAAGTTCCCCATCTGAAGACCCACTAGGGAACGAGCATGTAGCACAGCTGCATCTTTCTCATTAATCTCCAAAGCTTCATCAAAAAGTGTAAGAGCTTCCTTGAAATCATTTATCTTTGCTGCTTGTATGCCTCGTGCGTGTAAGGTCTTGACCTAAAAAATGGTGGATAAGAGAAACTTTAATATGACCTGAACTTTTTTTTCCCTACAATTTCTCATAGCCTAAACTAAAATGATTGTGATATAAGAACATAAAAAGTGCATCTCTGTGCTAACATCAGTCAGTGCTTCATAGGTTTGATATGTCTAGATCAATGTGGTACATGATTCTATAGCTGAATACTGAAAACATTACAAAAAGGATACAATAATGAATGTTATCTGTGGTTAAAATTTTTTTTAGGAGCGTGATCAATTTTCTCAGATTCCTACATATATATATACTTTAAGGTTGTTCAAGTTAAGAAGACATCAGATTGTAAACAGACATCAACATAAAAATAACGATCAAACCTCTTTGATTTCCTCTGCTTCACTTATTGGTTCACTTCCTTCTGCAAGGCTTGTAAGACTGTAACTGACATACTGTGGAGATCCGAAAACTGGCTGCAGTCGCTCCATTGCAAATGGCTAAAACTATTTCCTAAATGAGGATTCAACTTCTAATGGAGTAACCTGAAATATATAATTTATTAGGTATAAATATTATAGAAATGCTTAGTTATTCCTTCAAAGAAAAGTTTTGACTATAAAAAGGCAAGGAATTTGCGTTTTGCTATTGTGACAGATTATAGGCGTTCATTCAATTTAAAAATATTCAAATACATTTTCTTATTTGTTTTGGAAAAATGGTCAGCAGGACTATACACACGCACGCACGCACGAGGGCAGAAAAATAGTCGCTATTGATACCAACTGATCAATGGGGGCAACATAACAACATCTCTTGCAGGAAATATTTACCTCATCCTTTTACGCTTACTTTACTTAGTTCGTGATACTTTCCGCATTCTGTCTCCAAGTCCTCTGCTCTGCACGGGCCGCCATATTGGCGTATCTATACACAAACATGATTAGTACATCACTACAGAATTTCAAATTACACAGTGAATATTACCTCCAACGAAATATTCTCTAGATAAATATATAAGCAAACAATAATATAAATTTAGGCTCAGTAATTAATCGAAAATTCTGTTTGTGAGAGGTTCTCTCCGCTCAGTCCAGAACGCTTATTCGTATAAAGCTCTGTGTAATGAATGTTGCTTGATATCGTTGAAAAACCATTGGAAGGGCACGAGACACTATAACTCGAATGAGAGACAAATAATGTTAACACATTAAATGCACAAAACACTTCTAGAAAATTTCTACATCAACTATAAAATATCAACGACTTCTTCCTGATTCTATATTGCAACTATGATACAAGTATATGTATATCCAATCTCTCGATCTTTCACATACACACACACACGTACGTTGTCAACGAATGCTACAGGCAGTAAAGTTTACTGCTGCGCGTGACGCAGCAACGTCATTCTCGGACGTTCGGATTGTTCGAGTTCCAAAATTTGTTCGGATTCCAAGACAAATTTTCTCGAATGTCGAATACCGATTTGGTCGAAAGTCAAGGCGTTCGAGAACCGAGGTATCAGTATATGTGATTCCTATCTGTATATCGAGTCAAATCACAAAATGCATGGCCATATATGCAAACGTAAATTTTATCTCTGAAAAATTTATTTTTAAACAACGACCAGCTATATATAGTTAACCAAGTTGTACCAAGTTAATTATGTCTTTCTTTGTAGAGGGTATAGGGATCAGACAGCTCCCAGGACTGTCCCTCCCTCCCGCCGGGTGCGTGCGTAATAGTCAGCCTTGAACTGTCCACCCGTGGCTACTGGCGACTGGACCTATTGTTTCACCAGAAGTTACGCAGTTGCCTGAGCCACTTGGGGAAACAATGACCAGACAGAGCGGGGTCGGTGTGTCCACTAGCTCCAGGGGGGCGCTGGGAAAGGTCGCGACGAAACAGTGGGAAAAGGGGTTGGATGGTTCTGGAACAAACGACGGGAGATAGTATAAGTAGTGTAGCTGGACAGTTGAGGGAAGCTTAGCTTATTGGTTTGGAGGTGAGAGTGGATCGAGAGACGGCAGGCCACCCGCCAAGTGAAATTCTAAATAAAATCTACAGTTATGCGGCAATTTCCATCTTTGTTGTGTTCTTGTACGACTAGCCCACCCCTACGTAGCCATCGGGGACTGACGTGTTGATAACAGATCTGTTCGATCGAACTCGATCGATCCTAGCTTTGATCCCTTTAACTTTATGGTTGTTATCACAAGTTCAACAACAGAACAGAAAATAAATACTGTCATTCGTTGTCTTATTTTTTGTAATTTAATATATTTGGACTATCTTTTCCCCAGACTTTTCGGTGTGTCAATCGTTTGCCAGTTCGTATAACCTTATAATATAAACAATGGTCACTTGCACTCACGTGCTGAAGCTGCAAAACCCAATCGTCCCGACCTGACCCCGAAAATTTCAACCAATGAAACGCGGCCTTGCTTAGTATGTGCGGATTAGCGGAAATCGGTCGAACAAAAGCAAAATGACGAATGGGAGTGTGTAGCTGTCACATCAAAATATAATCAGTATTCGAAAGACCATGTAGCATCAATAGTTTGAAACAGAAACCAGTTTGCAGCAGCTGGATATTTTAGAGAGCTGCAAGGACGGGGAATGGAGCTACGCCGTCGTCAGTGGCAGACCTGGCATGCTTGAGTCTGACCCACAGACTTGCAGGCAGATAGTAGTTGGCAAAATGGTGGTGGCAGCAGTCAGCTGTGATTCTGGAAATGATTATGGAATGACAGAAGATTCTGTGTCTGACACATAGTGCAGCGACCCTCAGATTATGAATGTTTCATCTGCTATGGGCGAAATTTGTGGTGGCAAGCAGATCGCCAGACTGGCGCTGTGAAATTCTCGTCTGCAATGCGGTTGGCGGTGGTGCTGGTGGTTTTGGCAGCAAGTGTCTGCTCCCCGCAGCGAACCAGTCCGACACAAAGCTGCAGTGGTCGCAAGGTACTCAACGGAGATGAGGGATTCATTTCTGATGGACCTGAAAATTACTTAGCCAATTCTCATTGCGAGTGGCTTATAGATGGTGAGTATTTGCGTCTTACAAATTTTGGCATGATCACTCTGGTATTCTTAGAAAGGCAACTTCTAGGTTGTCTGTCGACCAAGTGTCGGAGGAGGGAGGAGGGGGAAGGGCAGGGAGAGGGTAGTATTACGATAACCCCAGAATGCTATATCAGTTTTTGTCGGGAAGAAGCCCAATTTTAATTTTCATGGAGGTATTTAGAAATCATTGCAATCACACTGTACTCTAGTATGTGTAAATCACAGCAAAAAATAGTTTTCTTAAAACACCCAGACATCTAGTTAATACAGTATTTTTGACATGTTTGTTTGACCAGCAAAATGCTGCATAATTTGAAAATCATTGTGCAATGTCTTTAAGTTCTAATTGTACAGCCTACCACCGTTGAAAAAGATTTCATAATTTGCTGATCTTCAATATCATTGAAATGATCATTTAGTGCTAAATACATATGAAAATAAAACAGTACATATTTTTTACAGTCAAATACTTGCTATCCAAAAGGATTGGGAGAGAGGGATAAGTTGTATAATGAACTTTCCAGTTGCTTGGGTTTCACCTGTAAGCTTGCGTGAGTGAGAGCAAGACCTTCCAACTTGTCAGAAGTGCTGACTCCTAAAAGAAATTCCAAGCAATATTAAATTAATTGTTACATTTTCAGTTTCTACTATATAGCACAACATTGTAATTTGAGAATTAGAGTGTCCAATGAGAGAGCATAAGACAGAGGAAGGTAGCAAATTGCATGGCATTTTCACTTGAAACTTCATGCTCTTTGTTTGCTGAACATACTTGTCAAGATAGAAAAAGGACATAAAGAATACAAATGTTCACTGTTTTAACAATGCTGATGCCATGCATGCATAAAGTTGGCTCATGTTATACATTAGATTGAAAGTTGACTATCAAACATACAAGTAATAATACTTCGTGAAAGTAATCTATTTTTATCTTGATTGACTTAATGTTTTTTCCTGAAATTAGATATCTTACAGCTATATGTCAGCATTTTTTAATTTTTTTTCTTTTTAAGTATAAATAAAAATCTAGTTCATTATTTACACAGAAGTTTTCTATAATGTAATAAGCGATTATAAATAATATATATATCATAATGTTCAAAATATGCATGTAGTTCACAGCTTTTGACTAACATGGCAATATGTGAGACAAAGGCAAAATGCTTGCAGGCATATGAAGGTAAATAGAAAAGCGTTTATGCTTGTAAAGATAATGTACTGTACTTAAATGCATTATGTGGGCAGCTTGTCTGATGTAGTTCAGTAGTTGTTTTTTTTTCCATTAACTTTCTCAATTCTGTTTTGTATTCTTTATGAGTTCAAAGCAATGTGAACCTGGCCACATGCTGGAATTCTGCACTCTACAAGCTTTATTGTTATTATTACTATTGATATCTTAATGAGGTTTTAGCTATTATCTGCTTCTGTATTGCCCCTTATTTTAACCCAGACAAATACATTTTTTTTTTCAAGGTTTGAGGGAGATCATACATAGAACTGCTCAAACAGTACCTAAGTATTATAGTGCTAGAAATGAAATAGCAAACAAGACAAGACTGCAGGTCTGGCTTGCATGAGTGTTTTATCTCCTTTCATGTATGAGAGTGCCCATGTTTTCTTTTTCTGTACATAAAGTTGCCATACTTATGCAGTGCAGGTGAACCTAGATAAGTGCAAAAGATGATCAGGACCACAAAAGAAAGTTTGATGAACACTTTCAAATTTCTGTCTGAAGAATATTTTTTTTCTTGTTACTGGCTTGTGAATTGGGCAGAAGACTGTTGGAAAAGCTGTGTAGAGTATTTGTTGTCTTGAATACATACTATATATATATATTTGGAAAGGGACGCAAAGTTAGAAATAAGACAGATAAAAAGCTAGTGATAAAATATGCAGACTTTGCTGTGAATAAAAATCTCAGCTGTGGATAATAAATTAGTTTCTATGCAATATCTTGTCCAAGCATATCTTGGATGAAGCTTTACGAAAGAAAGTTTGTTGATATTTATTAAATCTTGCATTCTTTTTGATCTTTCTTTGTTCTTTGTCTTTGCAAAAATCAAGGTTGAGCAGCCGTTTAATATTGAAGACCCCTTTAAAAAACTGCTCCAGTCCATATTTAAAAAGAACAAGCAGATAATACATTCTTTCCCTCTCCATTTTCCCACGCTGTCTGCTATTTTTAGAATGCATGATCAATACTTCACATCAGTATCTTGATTTAGGCAATCAATAAGGCTTCAGCTCTGGTCCCATAAAGGCTTCCTCAGCATGGTGTTTGCAGAAAGCTTTTTGTCTGCTACTGCTGCTGCTAATTAATGCTTTGTGAGAGGTTTGGCGGGGGATGGAAAAAGAGACCTGGCGGTGAAAAGTTACCTTTTGAAATTTCACTTTTCTTTCTCTGCTTTGGTCTTTATTTCCACCTGAGATCACTATGGCTCTTTGTAGTCTTGTGATGCAGAGCATATGCATTGGGACCGCAGTGATCATCTATGTGCTGTAATGAAAGAAATCGTCACTGAAACAGTAGTTGCTAGTAGTAATAGTTGTACTTTCTCTTTGTATAATAGATGTCCAAACTTTTATATAGAAATTGATGACTTAGTAGAAATTGATAATAATATACTCTGCATGTAATGTGTAGAATCACTATGTGCTTATTTTTTATCATCCAGTTGCATTCTGTTTCAGCTTGTCTGTTATGTTTTGCATGAAAAAAACCCTTTCAATAATGATCAGATTTTGAGCATCAACCAAGACTTTTCCATGGTTATTATAGAACAGTTCTGTATTAAATTCAGTAGGTCCTGTTTAATTTTTGTTGTGTTTTAGCTTCCTACAGCTTTCTGGAAGGGTCAACAGTAGCACATCTTTGTACAGGATGAAAACTAACCAAAACAGAGAACTTAAGATTCAAGGTTGCTTCTTAAAGAAGCAGACACATATTTCAGCCATCATCTTTAAACAAACATTTTAGAGTTCACAGATGTTTTAACTTGTTTTCATCCAGATCCACAAAGATTTTATTCACTTTTGTTAGAGATCTAGTCCAGAGAATATGGTTGGGTTAGCTTATCACATCACAAAGTAAACGTAGTGTTTTTAACCTATGGGCTTTTTAGTTAATATACCATGACAGAAAAAAGACCAAGAAAGGTTTGTGTCAAGAAAAGGGGATATAACTGACTCCTTATTGATGGTGACTCCCATTATTTAAGATTTCAAGAAGTTCTTTCAAGAGTCTTGTTTTCTTTTAGTTTGTCCCTGAAGTTAGTCTTCAAATTCTGGCATTAAAATCCCTACTTTCCCAAATCTCTGATAGACTCATCCATGTCAAGATGCACACAGAATGGGGTGGGGGGAAGGGTTCTGTAAAAAAAAAACTTTTTTTTTGCCTGATTTCCTTTCATCTTGGACATGTGGCCACAATAAATATGACAGCATGGCCAGAGATGGTTATTTAAGGGTCTGATGACATTTTTTGAGAGGTGGAACCAAGAAGCTGTTGAGATACTTGATTCATCTTGAGGTCGTTACTTAACAAGATCTTACAGCCTTAACTTTCTGCCTTAAATATTATATGCAACAGTATCAACATGACTACTTCATTTTGAAAATATATTTTACTGTAATGAAGTATTAAAAAACCAATATTTTCACCTGTGCTGGATGCACATACATAGCCAGTCAAGGTAACTTCTTGTTTTTTGTTGTTATGTATGGATCAGTTATTCATATGGAGTGGTCCCCTTGCCCTTCAAGCAGTTATTGATTACTGAGAAAGACTTCCCATAGCTGCACATCAGAATACAAATCATTGTGGCAGCTGCCTTGTATTAATGCTAAATATCATGCAGAAGAAGACTGAGTTCTTGTAGTGCATAAAATTTTGCTCTTCTGGTTATTGGAGACATGACCAGCATATCAACATCGTTTGTTTCCAGTATGAAGTTTAGTTGACCCCTGCATATGAACAGTTTTTTCTTCTTGTTCCTATTTCACCCCCAGTGGAGCATAGGGCCGCAAAAATGCAGATGAACAGTAATTTTAAAAATTTATTTTAACACGTTTCATCAGTCATTTCTCCTTTATGCTTGTGTCACCAATACAGTAAGGACTGGCTGTCCCGGGTTCATGTTTTGAGCATACTGTTCTTTCCTCTGTGTGTGGCACTTGTACAGTGCCAGTTGCTTTGCCATATTATAGCTTTTATCTGCTTGCTGCTTTGCCACGATCTTTTACATTTAGTTGCTGGATGCTTTGCCATATTATAGCCTCAGTTGCTGGCTCAGCATAAAACACTAATTTTCCTCACCCTCCATTTATGCTAGATTTATAAAATTAATTAGTGTGAGATACATTGAAAGTTCAAATAAGATTTTAATTTGTAGTCATAAAAAATCCTTTTTCCTTCTCCTTGTTACACACTTTTCCTGGGCTAAATGTTTTCTTAGCTGCTGAGCTCAAGGGATCTTTACATGGTCAAGAGACTTTGAGCTAGAGCTTAATCGGTTTTAATGCAAAGGAGAGGCATGGTTTGTGTTATCTGATGGCTGCACTGTCAGATCATCTTGAAGCGGGAAGAGAGAAATAAAAGTAACAAACCTCAGTTCACTTGGAGTAGAGCTTTGTTTTGGCAGAGGGGACTGGACATTTTGTGATGTGTTTCTAATGAGTGTTTGCATGTAAATGTATTTATGCACATGTAATTGAGGTAAATTACACATATTTATTCCTAAATAAAGACAGGAATATACACTCACACTATCCCCTGTCCTCCGTTTTCTTTCTGACTTAGTGACTGAGATAGTGACAAGCTACTTTAAGTTTTGAACTGCTTTTAGGCACACAAAAAATAGCCATCAGTTTTATATTATTTAACAGAAGAGTTAATTTATTTGGGACCTCCTTTTTCAAAGGAGAAGAGAGTATTGGACTGTGGATACATCATTTTGTGTCAGAAGGCAATAGCTTGGGCATGTTGAGCATGGAGTGGAGAAAGCCTCTAACTGCTTATTTCAAGAAACATAGAAAGCTAGATGGATATACATTAATGTATGCAGTGATGTGTAAAGATGGTTTTCTTAGGAGTTTTTTTTCTTGGGATGGGGGTGGAGGGGGGGGAATTGGTGTTTTACACTTTCAGCAACTGAGGCTGTATTACTGCAAGGCAGCCAGCCCTGTAAACAGATGCCACGTGCAGAGAAAGAATAGCGTGCCTGAGATGAGAAATGAACTCTGGGCAGCCAACCTTCACTGTATTGGTGACAGGCGCTAACCGTTGCGCCACCAGACCGCTAGGGATGGGGGTGGAGGGCTGGGTAGTAGTTTGAGAAGGTCTCAAGCAGGATTGCAGGCAAAGTTTGATTTTCTGCAGATTCTTTCACCTTTAAAATTTTAATGTAGATCTGCTTTCAAATTCATTTTGATGCTGTTCTTTGCCAAAAGAAGATACTCTCGTCCATTAAATTACTGTAGGCTGTAAGCCTGAATCTGTTTCTTATCACTACCAGTTCATTGCATTTGTGGTTCATGATAGTGGCCTTGTGTATAAACATGAAATATTCATGCAATCTTAGTATACATGCAGCTACATGGAGAGACAAATACACTTGTTGCAGTGAGTATGTTATTTTTATCTTGTTTTGTTTTTGTTGCAGCTGGCAGTCCCAACAAAACAATTCATCTTGAGTTTGAGAAAATGTCAACAGAATGCTCCTTTGACTTCCTTTTTATCTACGATGGGAATTCTTACCGCAGCCCCCTCATAGCCACCCTCAGTGGAGACAGCTTGCCTTTTCCTGTTGTTGCACGATCAGGATATGTGAGTACCTGGAAATCACTCATTAAACATCTTTTCTTTTTGCTGAGTGCCCAGAAGTAGTATGAAAGGGTTAGTTAAACCTCCCTCTCTCTCTATTTTTGCTGATTGTGGAGCTGGAGTAGGGAAGTCTGGGTTAAAGATAGACTGAAAGGTACCATATCTTAGAGCGCCTTTGGAAGCAAGCAAAATAACTTCTGGAAGTATGTCAGCATAAAATTTAGAATCAGCTTGGGAAGCAGTTTCTTTGGCTTCAGCATCTAGCAGCACCCTCAATCTGCCGTTGGGAAAACATTTTTATATTACAAATGCCAGCTGTTTTAATTTACTGGGGCCAAGTGTTTTTGTAATGTCTACATGTTTTGTCAGGCACTTTGAAAATCTCAAATTTATTACAAATTTTATTTTTCTTGCTAAAAAGACTTTATATATATGTGTGAATGGGCAAATGTGTGTGTGTGTGTGCGTGGTTGTGTTGTATCTGTGTGTGACTGGTTCTCTGCATGGAAATAAAAATGTCAGAAACCTGCTGTTTTGTTTGCAACAGCAGCCAACTTCTACTTCTCCAACTGTCCTCCCTATATATCTTACAGTGTGTTTGCTAAAGGAAGATGTAGTCTGACATCTTTATTATGCAATATACTTACCTCCCTCTCATCTTTCTCATTCTGTCAGTGCACTCAGATCTTTCTGTAGGCGGTATTGTGTTTTGCTGGCACCTGTTTGAGCCATGTAGGAAAATAACATATCTTTAAAAATAAACTCACAAAACTGAAAGCTAGGTACATTTTGCATGTTGATGGTTTTTGGAGTATGTCTGGTGAATAATCAGTTTTCCTTGACCAAGCATTTATGAGAGTGAATTATAGGTAAATCATGACATTTAGTTTATAAATTAGGAATTTTCTTTAGTTGAATCTCTTCTTACAAGAATCTTACACATTTTTATGATCAAAATAAATGAATAAATGAAAAATAAAATTAAGGAAACCTAAATAGCTATTCAAATATAAAGATGGGATGTGGCATTTGACATCTGAATGATGTGTTGTAATGCCATACACTGCTTATCCATGTTCATAGATAAGTTAACCAACAGGTGTCGTGCATTTCACAGAAGGAGAATGAGCTTTCAGTTTTAAGTCAGAAGATAGATAGGTCTCATTGATTTTGTTTTTGTTTTTTTTTCCTGTCCTTACCCTGACCCTAACCCTTAGAAAATGCAAACATTGTTGCTAATTGTCACTGCTTTGTTATAAAATATGTATAACCTCTCCAGTGGTTTCTTTTAAGAGTGTTCTGGTTCATCATCATCATCATCTGTTTTGTGGACATTTTTCAGATGCTGCTGTACCTGTACAGTGACAGGAATTACATGAAACATGGATTTGATGCTCGCTACAGAGTCTTCAATTGTCCATGGAACTGCAGCAACCATGGAGTCTGCCTCAACCATACCTGTCGCTGCAGCCCTGGCTATCATGGCGATGGCTGCCAGCATCAGTTCTGCGTGGACAACTGTAGTGGACATGGTACCTGCATGCCACTCTCCCGCACAGAGAAGAGGTGTGTTTGTGACCAGGGTTATATTGGTTATGCCTGCAACTTGTCCACAGAAGACAGCAAGGGGTCTGGAGGGTGGTACACCATCCAACCATCAGGAAGTGGCTTTAGAGGAAGGACTTTGCATACGGCTGTTTTTCTGGAAGGTTCTGACTGCTTGTGGGTGTTTGGAGGGTTTGATCTCAATGTCGTGCTTGATGATCTTTCAAAGTACTGCTTTGGCAGTAACCGCTGGGAGGTTGTTTTTCCCTCTCAGCCAAGGCCTCTGCCGCGCAGTGGTCATGCAATGGCAGCATATAGGGATGGTTTCTACGTGTATGGAGGAGTCTTAGCCAATGATTCCCATAGCGGTGAACTGTGGTATTACAACACTTCATCTAACCAGTGGACACTAAGGGCCACCAACAGTACCATTACACCACAGGCTGTGACTGGCCACACCCTGACGACAGTGGATGACTGGCTGTACCTTGTTGGTGGCAAGACAGAAGATCGTGTGTTTGTTGATGATATTTACAGAATAGATGCTGTGCAGGCAGGGTCCTGGGAAGTGGTTGTCATCAAGGGAGGCAGGTATCCACCGAAAAGGTTGGTTGGGCACACAACAATATATCACAAGGAGTCAGAGTCCTTGATAGTTTATGGAGGCTACACACAAGGGAGTGCACTTTTCAGTGACAGAACCAGTCAGATTCACTCCCTGAATCTGGAGGACAACTACTGGTCAGAACTGATCAACACTAACTGGCCAGAGACAACTACTCCGAAACAGCGGGCATTCCATTCAGCAGTGAGCCTGGGAAATTACATGGTTGTTTATGGTGGTAACACTCATGACCACGCAGGTCTGGAGATCTGCTACAACCCCCGCATGTATTTTTATCACCTGGGCTGCCACGTCTGGCTTAATCACACCTTCTTCACAGGTATAGTACCTTTCCTTCAGCCACCTGGATGCAAATTAGGATTAACTAATTCCTGACTCAATAAAATGCCAATTTCAGTAGGGCCTGAACATTTACTGCTAAACTTGAAGTTATTTTGAGAATTTATACTCAATGGCTATCAAGTGTTCTAGGGAAGGAACTGTTACATTTAAAAGCCAGATTAATTCTCTCATGAAATTGAATTCATAATTTAGTTAGCTTGGGGAAGATTGGTTGTCATTGTGTCGAGAAACAGGTTGATTAAATAGCTCTAACTAGATCAGTAAATGTTTTAGGAAAAGTGGTTCAAAGGGAGGGTGGGATAGTAAAAATTGTGTGTATATATGTGTGTGTGTGTGTCCACGTGTGTGCAACTGTGTATGCTTACAAATGTGTTTTTTGTGTATTTCTGGATGAGAATGCATGTTTGAAGTTTGCATGTGTGTCAGAGTGTGTGTATGCCTGCATGATTGTATATGTATGTATTCTGTATGTAAATGTATGGGTGTATATATATTCCTGCATAGTTGTTTTGCATGTGTGTTATTTTTGTAGAGGTTTATGCATATTGTGCAGTGTGTGATATATGTCTGTGCACCTGTGTGTGCATATGTAGGTTTTATTGTGTTCCTATGTATGAATATATATATTGTGAGAGAGATCATTCTTGTATGTGAATACATAAGTGTATATATGCCTGCATAGCTTTTTTTCTTGGAGGGGGGTGGGGTAGTGCACACAGGCATGTGAACATGCATGTGTGGTGGGGTATGTTTGTTGTGTGTGTGTGTGTGTGAGAGTGGTTTGTGCCGTATGTTTTTTGTGTAAGTAGGAGGCATGTTCTTGCTTAATTAAATTGAGTGCTTTATCAGGCGCATTAAGTACTTATATTAATCAGAAATACCTGATCGAATCAATGCATGATATTATAAATATTTGTTTTTATAGGCAGGATACATTTTATTTATCCTCTTCGCAAGCAAGCTTAATTCCTGCATAAAATGATACAATAGATTTGTAACAGTAGCTATAGATACAGTAACACTGTATAGTAAATAATAGTATAATGTTTTAGTGTATTTTTTAATTTACTATAGTTTCTTCCCTGCCTAGTATTCTTGCAGTTTTCTCTGTGTGAAAGCAGACTTAATGATACTTGAACATGCCCTAGATATTCACTAGTTTGACAAATATGAATTTTACTAACCTTTCTCATTTGACTTATTTCACATATGACCTGATTATTTTCATATATATCTTGTTTATGTAGCAAACTTGTTTAATAAATGTAGTTGAAGAACGAGTTTGTAGCATTCATGTCAACAAAATAAGTTCTAGGAAAAATAACTGCACTTTAACAAAGATGTTAGCCATCATTTGAAACTATAATATATATTGTAGTTGTAGCACTGAGCTAAATAGTAATGAGGATTGTCTTAGTGTCTCATTGTTTCTTACTTTTAGTTTCTTATAGATGTTTTCCATCCATCTTTTACAGTGTTCATCATGTTGGATTTATTATGTTTCTAGTGTTTTTCCATCCTTTTTTGTGGTTCTTATTGTGTTTCTAAAGTGTTTCCACCCTCCCTTTATTTCCTTGTGTTAATTTCCTCTATTCTGCATGTCAGCTGTTATTAACTCTGTGAAAACTAATAACGTTGATAAGAAATATCAAGAAGTGACCCAGAATTCTGAGATTCAGTTATTTCACTTGCTTTCATAATTGTTATGTTTTATATGCCCACCAGCTGGTCAGCTTACAGGATCAGTTAATGAAAAAATTTCTGCATAGGTCCCTTATCGGCAAAAGGCAGATTTGGTCATGTAGCAGTACCTGCACGCGGAAACCTGATGTTGGTTGTTGGTGGCTACTGTGGGCAGGTCCTAGATGACCTGATCGTATATAAGGTGCCACCGGCTGTTTCTCCACACCAGGTGAGTTAGTGGACAGGGATATAGAGTGTGTCAGTTGTGCAGCTCTTCCAGACAGATCATGGCTGTCCGGTCGTCACACAAACAAACTTAGAATATTTTTCCACTCTGTTTTTGTGTGTGCAAATATCAGTTACTATGATGATTGCCTGAATAATGCCACAAGCACATGCCTTTTCCCTGAACCTCTTTTTTTTTTAAATGACAATCCTCAAGAGCATTAACATAGTGGTTGTTTTTTTCTGTCGCTGCCAGTCTGATGCCCTGAATGCTTCCGATCATTGCAAAGACTACACCATTAAAACAATGTGCCTTGATGACCCTGAGTGTGTCTTTTGTCAGCAAAACCACACAGCTGCACAGTGTGTGCATCGCTCTCAGTCTGATGTAAGTGTTAAATGCTTTTTATGTCATCATGATAGAAGCATAGATGCTTATTGCACTTATTGTTTAGTTATGAAAGAATCACATAAATGTTTAGTATTGGATTTTCATTATAATTATAGATAAAAGGTGGTGCAACTCTTGTTTCTCCCCGAACCCTTAAGAAATGCTAATGAAGCACATTTATCCCCCTGCACAAAAAAAAAATAAACAACTACACACATCTTTGTAAAAGCAGTTTAAAAAGTTTCAAAGGCAACCATATCCAAGCATTTTAAAGTTTTTTCCTTTTGCATTTGAGGTGTTATGATCACCAGATCACATAGATAAGTAAGTCACATAAAACAACAAAGAATTTTGTTTCTGCAGCTATAATTAGATTGACAGTAATCCATGTGGTGAAATACTAATGTTGAACTAAAATGTATCTACCCATACTGCAGCTTTGTATAGACAAACAAATCCAAGAAAATCTTAATCGATGCCCGGGTATCTGCCCTGCCTTACACACCTGTGGAGCTTGTGTGAGTCATGGAAGAGGGGCTAGGTTAGCATATCAGTCACCTGGAAGCCGTGTGCACATCCAGGAGTGTGCTTGGTGCGTGAAGGAGGCACAGTGTCAGACACGATCTGGTAAGCAGAACTTTGCATCATACGTTTAGTTGGCAATTCACAACTCTCATGTATTTTCTTTGTCTCACTTCATGAGCTGGATGGAGTTTTAAACAACTGCAAATGCTCACCTCTACCCACATCCCCATCCCCTAAATTTAAATTGTAAACAAATTTGAACATATTTATAATGGTTGTGGTGGATGTGAATACAGCCTTAAGGCATGGAAAAATTTTAGAGTTAAAAAAATGTCTTCCGACTATTGATGCATAGACTACTCTTCATTTAGTAAGCAGACAATCTGGTTCTATGCATGTGGCTGGCCTGAATTTTATCTTTTTTGGTTGGAAACTTAGCCCTAGGAGGAACATGTCGTGATCCCAATGCCACCAGCACTGGGATAGAAGGCTGGTGGGGTGGACTGAGTGCCAACCTCACTACGCTGCTGCAGTGCCAGCAAGAAGATTTTCCTGCTGGTCTTCACTGGGTCAGATACCGCAATCCAAAGAATCTGACCTTTCCAGATGAGGTGAGCAGCAACAGTTGATGAAAGACACCAGTGTTATGATCCCTTGTTGGTGTAATCTTGTACCAGAAGATCCACCCTCCCATCCCTCTCCAAAATAAATGAAGCAGAATTTTATGGAGTATTTTAGAAAATTTATGTGTTTTAGGTGATGGTACAACATATTACCACCAGCATTGTGGAGAGCTGGAGATAAATATTAATTTAGCAAATTTTGTGCCTTTTGCAATTGCTGGCAGTAAAACTCCATTATTTGATAGTTTTGTGCTGTGTGTTTTAGCTCACGATACAGCGAACTACTACTGGCATTCTGGAATATGTGTCCACACGCAAGATTGAGAGTGAATTTACCTACACAGCCAGATTCGTGGGATTTCTTTACCCCCTTAATGCATCACCACCTAAAGGAGAGAAACTCATGTTATACCTGGGCTTGGCTCAAGCACAAGCTCGACTCTACCTCAGTACAGATGATACGGAAAATACAATGGTAAATTTGAAGCCTTCTTGAGATTATTGAATGTGGTTGGGTCATGTGCATAATAGTGTCTCTGTTAGGCTTCAAATAGGCAATTTAGCGTTTTATAATTCACTTGTTTCCTTGGAGGTGTAGGGTAGGAAATTATGTTTAGTTTGTAAAATCAATTCCATTTTTAAAATTTGAATATCATGTTTTTATTTTGAAAAACATGAGTTGCAAGAGTGTTTCAGATATGCAAGCTTCTTAGGACAAAATGATGCAGTAGTATTAAAGTATTTAAAAAGTTTAATTTGCATATTTTATTGCGAAGTTTCTTTGAGATGAATTGTGAGATGCTAAGTAAGCATCAAATCAAGTGTGGTGTCTAGACAGTACACTTGTTGCTTACGAATGAACTGGAAGGATAGAGAAGGTGTTGAGGAGATGTTGACATGCAGAAGGTCATTCTGGTGATTTTCTAGAGCATTAATTTTTTTCGTAAAAGACTAATGACGTCCACAAATTTAGATTTAAAGGCTTGTGCACATTCATTTAAGAGATTTGTTTCTCATGTTTTCTTTTGATCTTTCAGGAAAAGGTTATATCTATTGGGAAGCAGATAAATTTCAGCAGATCAAGTGCTACTCGTAAACACAATGGAACGCTTTTCCCATCTGTTGCTCGGGGTTACAAGTATTATCTGGAACAGGTGTGTCTCTTCTATTTTTTTTTTTGAGTTATGTTTAGGCAGTGATGTCAGTTAGAGAAAGGGAGAAGATAAAGAAACTTATGAATTTTTCTCTACCACCCTTAAAAAGGTAACATATCTTCATTGTTTTTATTTATCTATTTTGTGTGTGTGTGTGTTTTTTTAATCAGGTGACTGAACAGGTTCAGGGTGTCTCAGCAGACCCAGAGGCTCGTGCGACTCACGTGACTGTTAGCTGGAATGGCTTTCTAGTGCCCAACACCAATGTCAAGCAGCATGAAATCACCTCAGAGTTCCTACAGCCTTACAGCAACGGAGTCTGTGCTCATCATTACAACTGTCTGAGCTGCCTTACAGACACATTGTGCAGCTGGTGTCAGGTGAGCTGTGTTTATCAGTAATGAGGAAAAGCCATTTCAGACTTTGTTTTGTTGTTTTTTGTTTTGCTTTTGTTTTTTGTTTTTGTTTTTTTTTGCAAGGAAGTGCTGGTGTTGACATTCACATTTTAGCTTAAAAACCTTTTGTAAAGATTTGAGGAACAGCCAATGAGGCTGTAGACTACAATAATTTTTCACTCTTCCAACGGGAATGTCCATGTCCAACCAGGAGAAAACCTCAACTGTAACACTTTGCTTTCTTTTTTGAACGAAAAACCCCCCAGAAACTACTTATCGTCCTGTAAGGCAATTCTCCAGATTTAATATCAGCCCAAAAAATATGGCCCTTAAGAAATGACCAACTGTTGATTAAAAACCTGTTTGTCTTGTTGTAGGTGACCCGATCATGCCTGCAGCGAAACGAGACAGACCTAACATGTTTTGCCAATGAAAGTGGTGATAGTGCTTTTGGGGATGTGGTAGAAGAATACTACATAACGTCTGCTTCTGAGTGTCCAAGTTGTAGCAACCATGTGGAGTGTTATTCCATGTGCATCAGTGAGTTTGGATGCTTATAAACTTTGCTTGCTAGACTTTTTAAAAAAAAAGAACATGATGACTAATTCATGAAATTTCAGAATTTTATGTTGGACCACATTTTTTTTTCAATTAAAAAAAAAAAACCACAGCTACAGGTATTAAAGAGAAATTTTTTTTTTGTTTGTTTTGTTTTGCAATTTCATCAAAATATGTTTTCACAAAGCAATTGCTATTAAGATGTGAGTTGCAAAATATAAAGTGAACATAAAGCTCAGACTTTGCTGTTCTTTTCAGGACCTACTCTGTGAGTGGGTAGCTAAAAATGGGCATTGCACAAGGAGATATCGTCACAAAGATGGCATCTGGAATGCCAGCAACTGCAGACCACCTTGTCATCAGTATGTCTGTACTTTATAACCTGCATACAGTAGTGTAGTGCAGTCTTTTCATCCAAAAGCACCAGTTCTGAGACTTATTCAACCCAAAGTTGAATTTATCAACTATAAGTTTGTCAAAGATATGTCCTAAACTTCATCTACATGCACTTAAGTGCACAGTCGTAAGGTGCATGTACCTATGTATACATGCATTCATAATATGCATCAATAATGCATACTTACAAAGATACTTGCACATATACATATAAACTCACACGTACATTCTTACATACAACTACAGACAGGCAAAAGATGCTGAAAATTCCATGATTGATAATGTAATATTTTCAAACAGTTTGATTGAATTGTCTGTCTTAACGTTGCAGTCGCAGAGATTGTGCAGAATGCATTGCTGAAACTGGGGAGTGCGCCTGGTGTGAGAACACACACACATGCCTGCCGTTTTCAGACTATGTCACCCGCTACATCTATGGGCAGTGCACCAGCTGGGTTGACACTATTACAGTAGGTGGTGGATGCCACAATTGTTCCATGCACACAGACTGTCGGTCCTGTCTGGCAGCGTTTAGCTGTGGTTGGTGTGGGAATGACATCAACCCCAACATAGGTGTCTGCGCGGATGGAGACTTTGTGGGTAAGTATGCCCACTACACCCAGTTGCTACTATAATGTTTGGTCTGTAGTTG
This sequence comes from Pomacea canaliculata, assembly GCF_003073045.1. NCBI lineage: Eukaryota > Metazoa > Mollusca > Gastropoda > Architaenioglossa > Ampullariidae > Pomacea > Pomacea canaliculata. The sequence goes on from NC_037600.1 coordinate 14,263,598, forward strand.
CGGTCCAGAAGAGACAAGCATAGAGAGTGTTGCTGACCGGATCATAGAAAGGGTTAATCCTGTCATAGTGAAATGCCAGTTTCAGCAGGTATAAAACATGCTAATGACCATCAGCTGGACTTTCAGTTATTTTGAAAATTTTCTAAAGAACTGTTTATTGTTCTAGACAAGGATCTTCAGCTTTCAAAAGCAAAATAAATTTTCTGTTGAGTTACATACCTTGAAATTTATTTCTTTTATGGCTTCATGAACAGATAAGTGAAATTAAACTCTGCATAATAATAACAGCAACATAATTATAAAGTTAATTTGTAAAGCACAATATCCTGGCCAATAGCCCAGCTGATTGTGCTGAATAGTATCCTCGAAACAGTCACAAAGTCATAATTATGTAAAAACAAAAAACAATTTGAAGACTAGCCTTATTTCAGTAGTAAAAGGCAACTACCAACAACATGACCTATACTAAATCAAGTTTGATGTGGGTGAATATTTAGAGAAAAAGAAAGATTATTCATGTATGACTATTGAATTGCAGGTCCAGTAAACAATCAGTCTTGCTCAGCAATGATAGCTGAAGCAAAGAAAATTTCCCCTGAAGATTCAGCATCCTGGTCCTATGATCACTGCCCTGATGTAGAAGAGTGTCGTCTTGGTCTTCATAACTGTCACCCAAATGCCACATGTTATAACACCTTTGAAGGATACGAATGTGAATGCAACAGAGGGTTTAGCGGCAATGGAAGGGATTACTGTGATAAGATGTAAGCATTTTCTTGTAGCCTTTACAGCTCTTTCTTTTTGTATCTTTGTAAGTCTATTGTTGGACCACATAACTAGTTACTGCAAATTGTTTAAATTTTAAAATTTGTTTCATTTGTGAATTTAAGAATTAGGTTTGGTTGGTAAAACAAGTAATACCTCTTTAAACTCAAAGCAGGCTTGACACACTGCCTCTAGCTCCCCCAAATTGATTTGATGTAAGTGTGGCCTGCATTATATAGGATATAGATTGTTGATAGGCGTTGCTACAGATTTTCTATAACAACTAGAGCTATACTCATTTTTTAAAAATAACATGTTTACCAACAATTATTCCCCTTTAGGCTTTATTAATTTAAAGCTGCCATTGGGCTTTAAGAACAAAGATATATGTTGTGTTGATGTCTATCAAACATGAAATTCTTTGTCAGCATGTACATTCCATAAACATCCAGTCTTATTTGTGAAAGGTGAATTTAATATTTATATAAATTAATTTACAAATGTGTCATTTGTGGCAGTGACTAAAAACTACTGACGATGATAGCAGTCAACACATGATTATTTGTGTTGGAGGCGTTGAATCACTTGTTCAAGACATTTTCTGTTCATTTAGATGTTACCATGACTGCCGCCATGGTCATTGTTCTGGCGCCCATGACTATGTCTGCATATGCAACCTTGGCTGGACCAACGCTTCCTGTGATGTTAACTGTGGCTGCAACAATCACAGTTTTTGCTCCAAAGGTGTTGGCCACTGCGATGAATGCCAGAACCGGACGATGGGGCTCCACTGTGAGCGGTGCAAGCCAGGCTCGTATGGTCGTCCTGAAGATCCCGAAGGTGGGTGAGAACAGGGATTGGTGGTCTTCCCCGAAGCAAAGATAATCCATATTTACATATGAATAAATCAGCTGGAATGGTTCTGGTGATGAAAGAAAAGCTCGGCTGCAAATTACAACATCATTGCCGATTACTATATTACATCCGTAATCCCTTTCCTTTTAGTTTGCATAAATTTATTTCCATTGGCTAAATGTTGTCTTACAAGGCTATGTGCAGAGAGATTCACTGTTCTCAGCATCTTTTTGTGGTTAGCGAAAGTACAAATGGTGTTACTTTGTGACAGGCTGTCGGCTCTGTGACTGCAATGGTCATGGTGACCAGGTCAGAGGAGAATGCCACAACATGACAGGGGAGTGCTTTTGTACACACAATACTCAAGGATTACACTGTGACACCTGTCTAGCTGGTTACTATGGCAATCCCAGGTAAGAGGTCAAAAAAACTTTCAGACTAAAGTTCCTTTACTAGCAAAAGCTTAAGAGAGAAAACTCAGTATTTCTGAAGTGTTGGTACTGTACTGGATTGCTGTAATTGTCCTTTGTGTTTGCCTAGGAATGGAGGCAAGTGTTACTTACGGTGTGATCACCGCACCATCCTTACCAACATCTCTTCCGGTGGCCTGGGGTCATATCGTGGTACAGGGGTGGAAGACCCATCTCATGCTTACTGTATATGGATCCTTACCGTCTTTCCCGTCCCAGTCAGTTCCACAGCTTCAAACTACCTCATCTCATTTACAGTCGAGGACGACATGGCCATCGAGTGTGGACATGTAAGACATAGCATCAACTTTTACCTCTTCCCCTCCCCCTTTCCCCTTTAGCACATTTTTCGAGACCAGCAGACAAACAGAAGTTTTGTGCAAAGTTTGTCAATCGCTGGGAAACCTTTGCAGGGTTTCACTTGCTTGTAAAGTCTTTGCTTAAGAATCGTATGCATGCAAGATACTATAGTTTCTAGTCTGTTGTCCATTGTCTGATTCTTTTGTTGCAGTTCTGTTCATGTGAGTGAGAGAATGTGTCCATAACAGAACAGTTTGATGCAGTTCTGTTTGTGTTCTTGTGCTGAATCCTGACATCCTAGTTCTTGTCACCTGCTTGCTCTTTGTGTTTTCTTTCTTTATTTGTCTTTTATTAGTCATCGGTACTGTTGTTCATCCTTCAGTTCCTTTGTATTGTTCTCCATATCTCGTTCTTGTCTCAAGTACTAAGAGCACGGTTGCTATAAGAATGAGTATGCACTATGCAAATTGAACATTTATTATTATTATAGTGAGAACATGTATCCATAACAGAACAGTTTGTTACAGTTCTGTTTATGTGTGAGAGAGAACATATCCATAACAACAATCTTTTTGTCTCCCAGAATACCATATATGTATATGATGGAATCCCTGGCTTCATAAATGGGACTGAGCATGACTCAGCAAAGCACCTTGCCTCAATCTGTGGAATTGACCCTGGGCGAAATATCACAGTGTATGCCTACTCTGGGATCATAACCATCTACTTTGAAGGAGACCTCCATTGTAAGATGTGAAATAATGTTTTTCCTTTCTGTTGTTTATGCTTCAATCAGGAAGGGAGGAAAATATCTGCTTATGATATATATTCAGAGAAACTAGTTTGCCACATAGAGAGTGAGACGGACGAATAGTATTCTAGATTAGGTGAATGACTTCTGAAATAGAATTTTCCTTGGGAATTGGATACAAAACATCTACGGTGGAAGAATTTGAAGAAGAAAAATGAAATGTGTCTGCTGCAAGTTTCCTTTTCCTTTGATTCAGGGTGGGGTGGGGAAAGGAATTCAAAATATTGTACATAGATTTAGACAACACACCTGAGTTGAATTCTGGGCTAGTGAAGTTATTCCTGATTTGAAGAAAAGCAGTGCTGATATATTTGGGTGATTTTTTTTTTTTGACAGCACACCTGAATCGTGGTTTTAATGCCACCTACAAAGCAGTTGAGTGTAAAGGTGGATGTCGCAGTGGTCTCGATCAAGTCCAGTGCATGAACAGGCAATGTGCCTGCCCACTGGGATTCTTTGGGCCCAATTGTAACACAGAGATGTGTCCCAAGAACTGCTCTGCTCACAGTGGACATGGCCGATGCGACATGGTAGGTGTAGATATTTTGCAGGTGTTGGTGGTGGTCAAGATGTATTGGGTTTTTTATCTTTAACAAAATGTCACGTCTGTTTTTTTTTTTTTAACTTTCTGCCATCCTATTTTTGTTTCTTTTCCATCAAGATCCATGGTATGTGCCGCTGTGAGCCTGGTTTTGCCGGCCCTGCTTGTGACAGCATCCTTGGCAGCAACCTTCCACACCTAGAAATACTGGTAGACAGCAGTCGCCTGCACCACAAAGCATCAGCACCCGTTGGGCGGGTTGGGCACAGCATGGTGTCATGTGGAAACAGCCGCCTGTATGTTTTTGGTGGCTACCACCTAGAGAAGGGCCTTCTGGATGACATGTGGCTTTACAATACAGTTACAGGCAACTGGACACAGCTTCACCATCCAACCAAGGCTCACCCTCGAGGAAGGTCTGTCAGCAGCTTGTGTTTCTTCTCTTCTTGTGTTCATTTAGAAATTCTGTGGAGCTTTTTTTAAAATTGTGCAGATGACACTGCATCTGTTTTTTTGCTAGTTGTCTATTGACTAGTCATTTACAAGAATCTCATTTTTATAAATATGTGACTTTTGCAAAAAATAATTAATGAAGCACAATTAACTGATGAGCACCAGTAAACAAAAAGACAATAATGAACAGTCCATAATTTCAACCCAATACCATAAACTATCACCTCTGCCATATCAGCCTACTGGATGAGTTGAATCAGCTCTTTTGTGATCATTTTATCATTCCACATAAGACCACATCATCCCAACACAGAAAATCAAATTAACTCAGACCCAGGCTAAATGAATGCCCGAGCAGTGACACCTGTTGATGTAACATGTACCTACACATTTAACATGAACCCCCAATCGAACAATAAATAGTGACAAAGTTTTTAAATAAAATGATTTAAGAGAAAATCGTGTTTGTGTGTCATTGGGCGATACATTTTCTGAATTGTATTGCCAAGTGGCATTTCTTGTTAAGTAAGATGGTGGTAGAACTTTGTTTGAACAGTGTATGACTCTGTTGGTAATATTTGATATTAATAGTTTCTTGTGCCACCATCAAGCAGTTTATCTTTTGAGTCTGGTTTGATTCAACTTTCAGTGTTGGTATGATGTAGTCTTATGTGGGACAATATGGTCATGGCAGGGTTGATTCTTCTATGACAGGTGGTCAGTACAGCTGGGGGAGGGAAAGGGAATATGATTTTGGGTTAAAATGACTGGTGATCCAGTGAACTAGCAATCTTTTTTAAAATTTTTATTTATTCATGCTAGGTTTCCTTTTCTTGAGATTCATGTTTAGTCATAAAGCTTTAGGGGTTGGGTTGACATTGCAGATATCATCATGCCGCTGCCTGTGTACCGTTTAGAAAAGAGATTTACATCTATGGAGGTTTCGTCACATCAGAAAGAAATGGTGGACCTTCTCAACCTACTAATGAGCTCTGGAAATTCAACATTGAGTCACATGTGTGGGCACTAGAGCAGGTAAATTGTGCATTGAGTCACCCGACACTAGAATCTCTGAGTTTACTAGCTACACAAGCAGCATCTCAACTAACATATTACATCTTTGCACCAACCAAGTTGCACATGCTGTGCACTAGAAGTTCATGACAGTTCCTATAGTCAGGGTGGCTAAAAGTTCAGAAAATATGTACTTGAGTGGGGGAAGAGGAAGCAAAAATAAATAAAATGTAAGCGTAAGGTATGTATAGTAGGTATAGGTTGGAAGAACCATATATTACTGAACCACTTTTAAATATTCAAGACAGGTTCAGAAATTTCAGTCCTGTACAGACCATATTTTATAATTTGATATTTTTTGTTATTGCTAATGGTCTTTGTAGAGATTTAATGCATTATATGTGAATGCTTTTGTTATAGTCACCTCCCTGGATGCCTTCACTAGTTGGTCACACTCTGACATATGTTGGAGACAACAAGCTAGTACTGATTGGAGGATTTTCATCACGTGTCTACTTCTCAAATAAAGTGTATGAATATGACACCAATGGGGGTCTGCTGGCATGGCGGGAGTACCCCCCTGAGAAGATGGAAGGAGCAATCCCAATAGGTCAGTCTAGAACTAAGCAGATGTAAGCAAGGGGCCAGCACTCTTCTTACCTACTCATTTAACTCCCCATCACTAAAAGAAGGAAAAAAACCCAATGCAAATATGCTGTTTAATTTGGCTTGTTTTCTAGGTCATCAAGGAGTTGCCATCAGTATAATTCTGGTTTTAATTTTCCATGCTTTACTCCAAGGATGTCACTCTGCAAATTCCCTTTACATGTAACTAATAGTCTTCAACACAGGGGATCCTGCTTACATTAGATGCATGTTACAGAATGTTGTAAAAGCTGTGTTGATTCAGTTAGTAAAAACTGTGTTGATTGGTTGGTCAGTTAGGAAAAGTTTGAGGGTAGTATTTCGATGAATATTCATGTAAATGAATAATCTTCAAGAAAAAAACAAAACAAAACAAAACATTTTACAAATCACGATGAGCAAAATGGTTCCTGCCTTGCATTTTAAAATATTGTACACAGGTGTGATGCATCATGTTTCTCAACTGCATATGTTTTTGTTAGGTCTGTATGGCCACAGCGCTGTCTTTCATGAAAAGTCAGGGACCATCTACTTATATGGAGGCTACCTCTTCCAGTCAGACAGCTGGACCATTTCCAAAGAACTGTACTCTTATGATATCTCTGAGCGTGAATGGAATTTGCTTCATCCTCATGAAATGAGCGAGGTACACTTAAAAAAGTATTCTCTTATTATTAAGAATGGCTGTACCAAATGGGTCTTGCACAATAAAGTGAGGCATCTTGACTATTATGTCTTAGGTATTGAACTTGAAGATAAAAAAAACTTGATTCGCTTATTGTCTCTCAGGCTAAGACTAGTCATTATTCTGTCCTTAATTCTTTGTTAACTTCCTTGGCATTAACCTTCAGTGTTACTTAAGCTTGAAATGTTATATAGAACCAGTTAAGCTCAAGTGTTACTCTAGCATACTGTTGTATCTGGAGACAATCATGTTAACTTGACTGATGCTTAGCGTTAACTGATTTCTTTTTACATATAAGCCCAACTTATGCTCAGTGGTAACACCAAGAAGGTTAAATAGGATGGGAAAGTCAGGTGCTGGATGCAGTAGAATGTTTTTTGTAAACATGTAAACATTTTGTAAGCAATAGATAAATGAACAGCAGTTGACAATAGCAGTCATTAGAACTTTTTTGTGCCAGCAAATTAAGATGTTAACATACCGATTTTCAGTGGGAGGACCGAGCATTCCACACAGCAGTTGGCAAAGAAGATGGGATGGTTGTGATTGGTGGTCTCAATGGTCAGGGTACCTATGGCATCAGTCTACTGGTCTATCGCTACCGCTGCAATATGTTTCACCGCGTGCAGGTTGCAGGTAGGTAAACCAAGTCCACGGCAGTAAAATATTCTTCTGTTTTGTTTTTAATGGCTACTTCTATTTCCAGGGAGAATAATATATTTTGTCATTCTCTGAGGGTGGTCAGGTGGCTTAAAGGTGAAGTGTGTCTAATGACTTGGTATTCAAATCAAATCAAATCAAATCAAAATCAAATCAAAACAGACTTTATTGTCTGCCCAGGAGGACAGAAATTTGTCTTTGCTCACATACCCATACAGACATTTAACACACAGTTAGGAGTAAAAGTGAGGAGTAAAATAGTGTTGATTGCACCAGTCCATCAAGGCAGTGTATGTTTATCCTAACAACAAAACCTTGGGTGACCAAGGGCCTAAAAAGCACTGCTTAACAAAAAGAAACATTTGTTCATCACGGGCAGAAGCCCACGACAGAAGATTAGTACATAGAGAGGACCATGATGCTATCCGTTGGGTGGGCAGAGGCTCTACGAGCATACTAGGTAGTCCGCTTTCAGTAGTTTGCCGGTGGACCAACGAGTGTCGACGAGATTGAAACAGAGGTCGAGTTAGCTCTCGCCATAAACCCGATGTGTCAGAATGCGGCTCGTGGTTACATCTTGAGCTCGCTGGAGGGACCTGCCAGACGTCGAGTGTTGATGCTTCCGCATGACGCAAGAGATACGCCGAGAAAGATCTTGGTGTCCTAGTGGAGGCGTACGGCGAACGGAAAGATGTCGACATCAGTGCCACAGCAACGTGATGAGGTGGTCGACGAATACGCCGCGAAGCTCCAGAATTTAAGCAGGCGAGGTAGAAGGCGGCGCAGAGCGTCGAAGTGGCGGCGATTGACACCATCTCGGAGGACTGCAGCCCGACCGGTCAGGGAAAGTGACTGCCCCCGTTTTCCGTAACAGGATGACAGGGAAATAAAGTGTAGCTGGCCTGACTGGAAAGTGTCCGACGGCGGAGGTTGTCATTTATGGCAGTTGAGTGATGGCGTTGCTCGACACCGGCAGTGAGGTAACGACGGTCACTGACGAGTGGGCACGAGGGCACATACAGGACTTACAGCTAAAACAAACTCAGGAGTGGCGGTGGTGGACATGTTTACGGCCAGCGTCTGAGGACGTTCCTATCCTGGTGGTCAAGGACCTGGTCGATGTGGTCACAAGTGAGCGCAGGAGGCGCGTGTCGCTTCTACTAGGAAGAACGTCCTTGATCAGATAATGGACTCTACCGCAGATGTGGCGCAGGCAGTACAGGCAGCCGTGCATGAAGCTCATCTTGAGAAGACATTGTCAACAAAAGGACTGGCTAGGCCGCTGGCAACACGCCCGTTCCAGGATGCCAATGGGTCTGACGGCCACATCAGCCACTTTCCAGAGGTTAATGCAGACCACCATGCCGAACTTTTTAATTCAGTCCTTCTTGTGTACCTAGACGATCATTTGGTATACTCCAAGATAAAGGACATTCAACTGCGGGAGGCGCCATACCTTCAGGATGACGACAGTGAAGAGGAAACGCCAGGTGGTATGCTACTCTTCCAAACCATCACCACAGAACTCTTGTGACAATGCCTGTGGTGCCAGAAGTAACAGTGTCTGTGGTGTCAGATGACAGTACAGAAATGACAGTCCTATCGTGTCCGAACCGCGCAGATCGCAGCGACTTACCGCGAGACAGGCAACAAACTCGCACAAAGTGTAGGATGAAACAGTTCGTGCGACGCTATGCCATGGCAATATGAATACCATGGATATATTTTTTAGTTGCGATGATCGGTGACACCGTAGATGACACGTACGCATTGATCAGTTGTTTATTTTGCTAATTGTTCATTTTTCTTCAACTTTACCGCGGCTGCGTCTAGAAAATGTCATTGACAAGAATGACACACGAGGTGATGGCTGACAATAGATGTCAGCACTCACTCTTCTTCAGTCTCTGTTTGATTCCTCCTGAGTCCTTGTGCCTTTATTTAGGATGGTGATGGCTGCTGGCACGAAGGACCTCTGGTAGGCAGCTTTCCTTATGCGTGGTACCTTATAGCGCCTGCCTGAGGGCAACAGCTGGAAGCTAGTGTGGAGAGGGTGTTTCAGGTCCGAAATTATGTTATGTGCCATCCTTCTGACTGCATGAAGGTACAAGTCAGAAAGTGGCAGCTGTGCTTGACAATAATTTTATTTGCCTGGTGGATGATTCTGGCCAGCCTTGCCTTGTCTTGACTAGTAGATGACCATACCAGGCAGCGATGTTGAATGAGAGGATGCTCTCAACAAGACCTGTACACAGTCTCCAGCACCCAGAGCTGACGTCGAAGCTGCGAAGTCTCCTCAGAAGGTACAGCCGTTGCTGGGCCTTTTTGTACACTTGGTTCACGTGATCACTAAATGAGAGCCTCCCGTCGATCACTGTACAAGGTACCTGAACACAGCAGCCCTCTGCACCTGCTGTCCCTTGATTTGGAGTGGTGGGGAGAGAGGGTTGTGCCATCTCTTCCTTCGTAGCTCTTCCAAAGGCCATCTCCTCCGTTTTGTCAACGTTCAGATCCAGAAGCTGCGGTCAAACCACTCCTCCAGCTCCCCACACAGGCCAGTACTGTGACAGGGATGCTCGTCTTTCAGGCAGCCCACAAGGGCCATGTCATCTGCATATTTAACAAGTTTGAGAATAGCACTGTTAATACTAATCCCATTTGTATATACAGAGAACAGGATGGGGGAAAGCACACATCCCTGAGGGTACCCGTGTTGAGGATCTGCTCATCTGACAGAATCATTCCATCCACTGACAAATAAACTCCGTCAGACGAGCTGCTGGACCCTATAGTACCTGTCGGTGGAACTCTGAAACCCACCCTCTGTGGTCGTCCTTCAGGAATGATCTGATCCATAGAACTAGGCCAGTGTGACATCCAGGTCTAGTAGGCGCTGTACAAGAAGGTGTGCTGGACCGTGTTGAAGGCGCTGGAAAAGTCCATGAACAGGACCCGAACATAGGTGCCAGAAGTGTCCAAGTGTTGTAGGATAGTATTTAAAAGCGTGAGAGTTGCATCAGACACCCCCTGCGTGGCTTGTAGGCAAACTGCAAAGGATCCAGGCGATCAGCCATGGTGGGGATTAACAATCTTCCCACAACTCTCTCCAAACATTTGGCCACAACAGACGTGAGAGCCACAGGTCGAAAGTCTTTCAAGTTGGTAGCATGAGGCTTCTTTGGCACTGGGTATTATTGTGGATGTTCTCCACACGCGGGGGACACTATGAGAGTCAAGGGAGAGCTGAAAAAGTCTGGTAAAAACACCACTCAGCTGACTAGCACACTCTTTGAGTACTTTGCCTCTCACGTGGTCAGGTCCAGGGGCTTTACGTGGGTTCACATGAGAGAGAATTCTGACAACATCTCCCTCACAGATGGTGACAGTGGCTGCCGACAGTGAAGAACAGATATTTTCTGCTTCATTGCTGAAGTCTCTCACATCAAACCGCGCGTAGAAAGTGTTGAGCTCATTAACAAATGACACTGGGTCATCACACTTTACTCTTTGTGTCTTGCGTTCTCTACCCATCATGGTGTCCAGGCCCTTCCAAGCATCTCTTGCGTTGCCCTCAATTAATTGCTTTTCTACCTTCTTTCTGTATTCCACTCTAGCCGTTCTTGCCTTTGCCCTGAACTCCTTCTCCTTTTCTTTCACTTTCTGTTTGTCTCCCTGCATAAAAGCTATCTTCTTTTCATTGAGACAGTGCTTCAGTCCTTTACCTAGCCATGGTTGTTATTTGGATAGCTGCAGATCTGCTTGGTAGGGATGACAGACTCTTCACAGAAGTGATGTAAGAGGTGATTGTGTCTGCCAGACAGTCAGGTCGTCTCCACAGGTAGTGAAGAACAGATCCCAGTCAGTGACCTCTAGGCAGTCTCTGAGCAGCTCAGTTGCTTCAGTTGTCCAGGTCCTAATACATAGCGTTGTCGGCTTTTCACGTTTAAGGAGCTGTCTGTATGTGGGTAGCAGATGAACAATGTTGTGGTCCGATCTGCCCCAGCGGCGGCCGGCACTTGGAACATAAGCAGCCGGCAACATTACCGAAACACCTGTCTAGCGTTCTGTCGAGGCGGGTGGGACACGTGACGTATTGATGGAGACAGGGAGCAGTTTTACTGACATCACAGCGGTTGAAGTCACCGAGCAAAAACACAGGCTGATCAACTGATCTTGTTGTCGCTCGATTATATTTGTCTGCAATGTGCTCAGCTGCCAGGTTGAAGTCTGGGCCGGGCACATAGACGAGGACCACAGTGATTGGCCGAATTCACGAGGTAAATAATGCGGCCTGAAGGACACTGTCAGTATCTCATAATGGGGGGTACTAGTCTGTTCTCGTACTGTGTAGTTCGTGGCCCATTTCTCATTTGCAAGCATACACAAGCCTCCCCCTACATGCTTGTTTGTCGCTTGTGCATTCCTGTCAAATCGAATCGTTGTGTATCCTTCAAGTCCGAATGTCTCCTCCTCTGTTAGCCATGTTTCAGTGAAACAGAAGAGGTCACAGCGTCGGTAGTCTCCATCGAATTTAATGAGCGCAGAGAGCTCATCCTGTTTGTTGTGGAGAGAGCGAACATTCGACAGGGTGATGGCTGGCAGTGGATGTCGGCACCCTCTCCTCTTCAGTCTGTGTCGGACTCCTCCTCTAGATCCTCTCAGTTTCTTTTTTCTTTGCCCGCCCTGTGTCGGAATGTCACTGAAATTCACATCAGGGCCTGTGTGGCCTTCTGCCTCAGCGATAGCAGAAAGTCCCGACTGTAGATCAGCATGAAGACAGCGCCACTCTAACACATCGAAGTGTGAAAGTCTCCCGTACAGGCACACACGCATAGACTAGTACACTGCTCATAGCACGATCATGGCAGATCTATCGCCGATTCAACTAGGTATTGGGATTGTAATAGATCTACCTGGTAGGACGATACTCAGTCACTGAAGGGAGTGTTGTCAGCCAGATAGTCCCGATTGGCCGCACATGTAGTCCGTTTCAGTCCGTTTCTGACTATCTATAGATCTAACCAACGGTCACAAAATGGACGCGGTATTGGTAAAAGAAATTTCTCCCGTACAGGGACACTCACACGCAGCAATACGGTGCTCCTCACAGTCAGACGTATTGAAGTAACACTTATAACCATTCATGCACAAGCTTGAGTAAGCGAAATTCCCGTAGAATTCAAACACGTCAAAAAAAACGTAGAGAATGATTGTGAGCCGGGGTCAAGCCACAGAGTAGCGCCCCCTTATTATTCTTATTATTCTTTCACTCTATCTCACAACTGCACTCTAACATTGAAATCTCAATGTACTGTTATTACGTCATGGCTAGGAATCTTTTCCATTGCTGCCCGTAAGCTGTTGTAGAGGTCCTCTTTGTCCCCTTCCCCAACCTCATCCATAGGTGCATAGAAGGTCAGGACAGAAAGCTTGAAGGATCTTAAGTTGTGCCTGGCATACAGCAGGTGTTCACGGATTGGCTTCCATTCTAAAACGGAGTTTTCATGTTTTGCAACTTCCTTGTCTGTTGGTTATTGTTTCTTCCAGACCACAGAATAGTGTCCTCATCTGAAAGAGTTTTTCTTATTGAAGAAAAGAATTTTTATTTGTGTCTTGAAGAAAATTTTCATGCAGCTTCTTGATTACCTTGATCACAGTAAAGCAAAGTGTAATGCTTCGAAGATTATGTTTTAAAAAAAGTAACTCCTCAAAAAACCAACAAAGTGTGTCTTAGGGGTATGCTAAATAGATAAGACATCATTTGGCTGAGTTTGTGCAGTGTACAGCTTTTGTTTCCAGAGTTTGAAGAGGCTCAGCAGACAGCAGCTGTGACTGGAGTCAGAGCTGTGGTAGACGGTGGACACATCTACATGTTTGGGGGCTTTGTGGGACACTCCTTGGGTACTCTGTCCAGGCTGACGCTGCCAGATGACTTGTGTGCAATCTTTACAGAGGAATCTACATGCAACAACATCTCGGGTTGTCAGGCGTGCTTACGAATGGCATTTGACAAGTATGGAAGCAACACGACAAAGGCAGTGTGTTACTCCGTCAGTAGACAGAGGCCCCCAGAGTGAGTGTTCCTTGTCTGCTCTACACCCTCCCTTTTTCTTTCTTCAGTCCATTTATTGCACCTTTTATGTCAAGGATTTGATGGTAATAGATGTTGGGTTTTTGTTTCTTTCAACCAGAAATGATCAAAGAAATAATAATAAGAGGAAAGTTGATTTATAGAGTGCTTTATCCCACCATCAAAGGTTAGCTAAAAATTAAGAACAAAAAATTTTTTGTGAGTTTACTCACAGAATAATAATAGTAACACTTATACCGACACATGCAACATAACATGCAAACGTTAGGTCTTTAGAATTCCATGATGGAAGATAATGTAGTCTGTATATGCTCCCAGCTTTCTCAATCCAGTTTAACTGTAACTGAGGCTGCAAATGATTCTATTTACATCACAGTTTTAGCAAAGTAAATGTTGGCTTTGTGAACTCTCTCTTTGCCCTCTTTTCGGCATCCAGCCATGTACTTTTCCTATTTTTCTTAACAGTGATCACCTCCCTTTAGGTGAACTATCTACTTCAGGTCACCATAGTTTGGTCATTTAAATAATAATAAAAAAGTCACTAAACTATAATTTCAAGTGAAATTTTATTATCAAATTAGCCAACCTTACCAGAAACTCCTTTTTATAATTATGTTTCTGAAGTATTGCCACCTTGAAAATTGTGTATGTATATAAAAAAGATACCAATTGTTAATTCACTTGAGTACACTTTAATCTTCCTCATATGAATGAAGATGATTCACGATTTTTGTTTTTATTTGACTGCAGCTGTGAGCCATCACCTGTCAGCCGAGAGAATAAACAGTGTGATACTTCTTGGCACAAACGTCGGCATTGTAGTCGATACTTGAGTTGCACCAAGTGTCTGTCCAGATACCCTCAGTTCAAGACTGTTGAACAGGTTGTGCATGCATTCAGATTGTCACATCCAGATGTGTTCAGGATGAGCATTCTATTTTCTGCCATTGGTTAACTATAGAATTTTAATTTGCGCTACGATTTTTGCAGATATTTGAAAATTCATTTCATCCATGATTAATCCACGACTAAAGTGTAAATGTAAAGAAATTTAAATAGCAAAACTCAGCGACCTTTAGAGAGATAAATCTTAGAGTTTGACCGTTTTTTTTAACACCAGAAAACCTCATTTACTCAGTGGTTGAGCAAGAACTGCAAAAAGGTTAACAGACAAAGCATTTTTCCTACATGCATTTCTTCTGCTTCTGCCCCTTCTTTTTTATTTTCTTTGTACATTGAGGATGTGAATAACAACAGCTATTAGGTACAAATTAGCTGAAACATAATTCAGGGTAGGAACCATTGGTTGCAGACATGCCGGTGGTGCTCCAACTGCCCAACAGGCCGGTGCATTCCTGTCGACCAGAACTGCCCTCAGGATCTAGACTGCAGCAGTTTTACAGACCGCAAGTTCCAGCATGTTGGAGAATGCTATGAATTCATGTGTCCAGCTGCAGACTGCGAGACTTGTTCACACCTGAGCAAGCCCTGCCTTTGGACTCGCCATTTTAAGCGCTCTGGTTAGTCCTGGTTGATATATTTGGAAGATGTTCAGAAGTAAGTGATAAATGTCATTATGTTTTGGAGATTTCGTAGTTTGTAAAACTCATCAACTGTTTTGACCATTCATTTGTTGAAAAGTTGTTAGGGTAAAAACCCAGTTGAATGCTCTGATAGATGTCATCAGTGACTGGCTTTCTTTATGTGACAGGTGATTTGACACGGTACTTTAGCAAAACTCCCATGTATGACTGGACTTGTGTCACAAGTAATATGCACCCTTCCACGAACAGCTTGTTTGAGAGCTACCCTCCAGGCAAATGCCCGCCTCGCTGTTATCAGCACACCAACTGTTATGACTGTCTCCAGTCTCAAGGAATTGAAGGAGGGTCCCAGATGTGTGTTTGGAGTGAATCTCTTCAGGAGGTGAGAGAATGCTTTTTGTTTTTTTTATTTTAAAGAAAAATGTGGATAACAGGGGTTTCACCAACGGACTATGGACATCACTATTTGTGTTCTTGGAACAGATTGTTTTTTTTATATTTTCACATCATGACAATGTAGCATCATGCAGGAGTAATCCTTCATGCCTCACTGACATCTTTCCTGTAACATTTAGCTTTAAGATTATGGTTGTCAGACATGTATTTTTAGGGAATCCCCACTCTTCATTCCCTTGTGGTTTATGTTATGAGAATTATAGTTAATTCAATCTGGATCTTTTGTGCAGTGAGTGATCCATTACCTTTTAGATCCTTCACATTGTGATTTTATTTTCAGTGCATGCCCCCAGCCTACCTCCCCTTGAGGTGTTCGTTTGGAGAATGTGGTTACATTCGATCTGGAGGAAAGCGTGGAACTTGCCCAGAGCCCTGTCACAATAAAACACAGTGTGCTCACTGCATCACGACCCCCAACTGTGGATGGTGTGCTTTTGGCGTTATGAATGGGCAAGGACTGTGCATGCGGGGTGGACTGAAGGGACCCATCGTGGGAATCTGTGTGGATGGCAACATCAGCAGCGACCAGAAGTATATTGGTTGGTGTCCCCTTTTGTTTAACTGAACATTTTGCAAGGTTGCCAGAATTTTGGTTTGCCATATTCGCCTAACTTGTATGAAACTTTAAAATTTTAGATCAGGTCTGAATGAAATTAGGCCATCACTGTTGAATATAAATATTGGGAGTCATCATTTTGAACTTTTGAACATGGTGCTGGGTGTGGTGGAGAGTTGATGCCCTAAAAACAAAGCAATGCAAACCAAACTTTTAAAACTTAACAGAGAATGGCTTTTTGAAAATTGTGTGTAAATTCTCGGAGAATCGGAAATGAAAATGATATTTCTTCAAGACTTACAGAATCACCTGATGTAAATATCTCCTCCTCACTGTTTTGGCTGCTTCTAGCCTTTGAAAAAAACTGGAGGGTAGATAGTGGAAGGAACTCTTATAGGGCTGGTATTGCTCAGGGGAGGCTACTGGTTAGTGGGACCTTAACATCTATTGCTAGAGAAGGAGTCTGACAGTGTCAATGACAGTAAAACTCTCATGGTTTTGTCTTCAAGAAAGATAATTTACTTAAAAAATTTCATTTCTTTCACAGTTTGGAAATCTGTTTCTGCAGCCTCAGCAGTGGAGTCCCCAGCAGAGAGTCGCAATTATTTCGAGTCTGTGCGACCCTCGTGGGCCTTCAGTACTTGCCCAACGGAGAATGAGTGTGAGAATGGACACGACACGTGTGACCGCAAGACGCAGGACTGTTACGATACTTTCACCTCCTTCCGATGCGAGTGCAAACGAGGCTACATAAAGAACGCTGGGTAAGATCAGAACTGAAGCAAGTTGGATGTCTCCTTC
This sequence comes from Pomacea canaliculata, assembly GCF_003073045.1. Classification (NCBI taxonomy): domain Eukaryota; kingdom Metazoa; phylum Mollusca; class Gastropoda; order Architaenioglossa; family Ampullariidae; genus Pomacea; species Pomacea canaliculata. Next base: position 14,280,245 of record NC_037600.1, read on the forward strand.
CCCTTCACATTGACCCCATGCACCTCACTAGGACCAAACACTGGCTTTTATTGTGTTGGAAGAAAAAAGGGTGATAATTCACATAGGTGACTGCCATATAAAAACCTCACTGCTTTTGACAATGTTTTATTTTGCTGCCCAATTCTTTGATTTGAAATATTCTGCAGGAGGTGACCTAATGGGAAGGATGACTCTGTGAAAAGCTTTATACTGGTTCATAAAAATGTAGCTAAAGAATAAAATGTTTATCACCCTAAAACCAAGTAAACTGTTGAACAAAAGCTAAGGTCCACTCCTTCAGCTAAGTTTTAAACCTTTAAATTTAATGCAAGGTACTGATCTTTGGGTTGTTGGCTTTTTTCCCTCTTTGTTGAAAGATTTTATAACTGAGCAACTAAACATCTGATGAAGCAGTGTACTTCTACAAAGAAAATTTTAAAAGCTATAGTAATTTGTTGCTGCAGTAGAATAAAAGTTTTAAAAAAATGGCAAATGTCTGCTTTTGTTAGTCCTCAGATTAGCATGCATTCTTTATTTAGCCACAGATAGAGATAATTTCCAACATAGGACAAAGAACTTATAACCCATCCTGATTTCATACCACAAAATTTAAGAGTTATGTGGCTTGGGTTAAATAAGAATTTGCTGCTCACTTTCTTCCCAACAAGCTTTGCACAAATACTATGGTTTCAAGTAATTGTGATTCATTTTAGTGGCAGATGTGAACCAGTGTGCCATCAAGGCTTGTGTACACGGCTCCTGTGTTCAACCAGACGTGTGCCAGTGCCACTTTGGCTGGGTGGGGGATAACTGCTCAGTTGAGTGTCAGTGCAATAAACACAGCAACTGTCGTAGTGTCACTGAGACCACTGACTGTGTCAAGTGTGAGAACAACACTATGGTGGGTGGCCAATCTATTGTGGTTATAATAACTTCTGTCACACAAGATAATGGGGGTGTTTTGAAGAATGTGGAGATAAATAATTTCATGCTTATAAGCTAGAAATTTATCAATTTTCTTTTTTCTTTTTCAAAATTTGCTTTATATTGCTGTCTGTCTGAATATATGACTGCAGCAATTTAGCCGTCTTCTCTATGCAACAGGGGAACCAGTGTCAGGATTGCAAGCCTAATTTTGTGGGAGATCCACAGAGTGGCGAGCCCTGTATTCCTTGCCGGCAGTTCTGTAACAACCATACAGATATTTGTGTCAGCAAAGATGTCCATGATGTGTCAAAGCTTATTTCAAATGACAGAATGAATGTGAGTTTTCCACGCATACTTTTTCTTTCCTCTAGCTTTAGGAGCTTACAGTCTCATCCGCAAAGTCATTCTTGATGTATATTTTATTCTTCTTTGGTCCTCTTCAACTTTCCTCATAGTTAAATGAGTAAATAACAATCATTGACCGGTGTAACTAACATAGGTGATCTGTATCAGCAGCAAAAGTTGACTAGTATGACTCATATATAACTGACTTGTCAAAGTAGCAAAAGTTAACTAGCATGACAAGTACAAATAACTCGTCTCAAATTTTGAAGGGGACTGACATATAGTAGAGGAGTGTTTGTGGAGGCTGTGGATGTGTTTGTTAAAGTAAACTTAAGGCATGTCTGTTGGAAACATCAATTTGCTCTAGCCTCGACATATGGTACCCTGGGAGGAGTACTACAGGGGAGATAAACCTAAGCGGGGACCATACAAGGAGGAAGCCATATGCGTCAAGTGCGAGCACAACACAGAAGGCGAGCAGTGTGAAAAGTGCACAGATGGTCACTTCCGTAAACAGGGCGAGCCCAAGACTCAGCGTTGTCTGCCGTAAGTCCTCAGCTTTCACTTTCCTTTTTTTCTTTCTTGATCATGCTGTGGTTGTTAGATTTAGTTTTGTGATTTCAGGGGGTTGAGTTGAGTTTCTTGGGCTGGAAAATTTTTGATAATCATGGAATTTTTTTTTATAATCTGGAAAGGTCTTGGAATTTAGGTAGACCAGCACAGTTTATACATATTTTCTCTAAATACAAAAAGTAACTAAGAAAATCCATTCACCCACCCTGCATCCACCCCTTCAAAACAAAATCGACAATCTCCAAATAAACTTTTACATAAAGTGTGGAGTTCTTTGTATAGAAAAACTAGATAAAAGGAAGCATATGGTTTTGCTTGATTGCCTTTTGTGTGTGTGTGTGCACATGCAGATATGCATGTGTTGGCATGGACAGGGGTTAATGGTTGACTTATAGCCACATGGTCAGAAAATGAAATAAAACTCAATAATAACATGTAGGTGCCAGTGCAATGGACATAGCAACACATGCAACAAAGACACCGGTGAGAACTGTGTTTGCCAGAACAACACCGAGACAAACTGTGAACCCAAGGAGGGACTGGAGTGCTGGCAGCTGCAGGTTGGTGCCACTTTATTTATTTCACAACCAGCAGCATCCAAGACAAGTATGGCTTGATTGCCTCCCACCCCAAAAAAAAAAAACAAACCCTCTAAAGAATAAAATAAAATGCAATGTAACACTTTTATTTTTGTTCCAAGGGGCATGCAGCTCAGTTGGCTTGTTTACTTCTTGCACAGATCAGCACAAACCAGTCACACAGTCATCATCCATGGTTTCAATCATTTATGTTGGGAATTATACAGCCTGATTATAGAATTTGTTTTCTTTTCCTCAGTGCTCGCAGTGTAAGGAATATTTCCTGGGCACGCCAACCAAGGGCCATCAGTGTTACAGACAGATGCAGGTGGACCTGGAGTACTGCCTTGACCCCGTGTCACAGACAGATTGTCTACACAACCCCGGTGCTTTGCTTCCAGGCCGTACAGTCTTTTATGCTGTACAACCCAAGTACCTCAATGTTGACATACGCATCACTATTGATGTTACAGAAGGAGGTAAAATAGAGAGAAGATGGTATCAGGGAGGGTTTCTTTACTGCTCGTTTATATTCTATAAAGTTGTCCTTTTTGTCCTGATATAGTCACTAACAGTGAAGACCACCTACAAAAACCAACCTGTATGCCATATTTCTTGGTCGCTTAAATTGTCAGATATAGAAATGGACATCTTAAAATTTTTTTAACAAATATTAAAGAAATAAATTTGCATCTAGATCAAATGCAGATTTTGATGTGTTCTTCTTCGACCATGAGGACATGTGAAATATAGACGGTCATGTTTGTATATTGTTTTAAAAGCAGTGCATGTCTGTAATGCTTGCAGGGTCTGATGTGTTCTTTTCCAATCGCGAGGACATGTTCCAAGTGGTAGTGGACAGTTCAACGGGCATTCACTATGTCAAAGTGGATCCCCAGTTCAGCAACATTGACATTGACAGCTTGCCTCCAGTCAGTGCCAACCAGCGCCACCGCCGCAGCGCTACGGTCACTGCCAATGGCTACAACTTTCAGCACATAACGGCCAGCAGCCTCAACACCTACATCACCATCAGTGAAGTGAACACAATCCTGGTTGTGAGGAATGTACAGTTTCGGCTGGTAATCACCCTGCCGGAGCAAGACCACAACCTGCGTGTGTCACGCTTTTACATCATCATCCAGAGTCGAGGGGACTATGAGAGGCAGCAGGATAAAACCTTCGGGATCTTGTACTTCCGACAGGACCAGCCTCACATTGACTTGTTTGTGTTCTTCTCGGTCTTCTTTTCGTGCTTCTTCCTCTTCCTGGCCCTGTGTGTCATGCTGTGGAAGATGAAGCAAGCCTTCGACGCCCGAAGATCACGCCAACTTCGAGAGCGGGAGATGGAGTGCATGGCTTCACGACCCTTTGCCAAAGTGTTGGTGCTGATTGAACCTGAGGATGGGTGTGGTGGTGGCGGCGATGACAGTGGGGGAGTGGAAGTCATAGGAACTGGTTTTACTGGCGGAGGGGGAGGGCTGAATCTGAGCTTGATGGGCACAGGGGGCGGACCCATATTCATGCCGACATTCCACAGTCGGCGAGGACGTCTGTCGCGCCCAGCCTTGAGGCTGTACCATCCCATGGAACTGTCCCCAACACACGTCTTGCCGCTGCGCACACAGCATTTGAGTGTGGTGCCCATCGCTGTGGAGCCCACAGATGATGGAGTGGCAGCAGTTGGCACGGTGCTGTTTCAGCTGCCCGGTGCTTCACAGGCACCGTGCCAGCTGTGCATGGGCTCCACTCTCACGATGCGCATATCCCAACCACAGACAGCTCATAAGCCTCAGCAGCGTCGCCAGGCAAATGCTTCTGCTTGTTGACCTGTCATTCATGTAGCTAAAAGTGTAGTCCACATTTTTCGTAATTAGGAGGAGAAAAAGCCCACTTTGTTGATTCCTGAAAGCTAGGAGACAGCCAGAATGGGGTTCCCTTGATGTGGTGCAGAGGTCTGACACTTTTTTAAGGGGTACTTAACAGAGGATGCTTTTGGTGAATACACTATTTTGGGTCAGTGCTGACACTTGGTGATCATTGCAAAATTTGTGTGTAACTGTGTCTGATGTGTTGCTGGCATTTGACAGACCAAGTGGCAAGAATTCAGGCCTTGACTCTTGGCAGGCGTTGCAGCCTCTGCCCAAATAAACCTAGTCAATGCACATACCTCATATGCCTGCACACGCTGACATGCAGATGGCTACGGAAGAAATGCTGTTCTGCTTATAGTGGTTTCCTTCACCTCTGCTGGAGATGCCATTCAACTTAGACATCCATTGTTCTAAATGCACAGGCCAACAGTCAGAACGTATGCAAAGAGAAGGAGCTTTGTTCCCCCCTCCTCCATGGGTAGGAGCAAGGGTGCTTTTTATTTGCACTACTTTCTTTTGCAACTCTTTACATGTGTGTTGATAACTTTTAGTACCTGTGGACATGCCAAGTATGTAGCAGTAAGAAATACATGAGGCAAAATAGTCGTTTGGCTCATGCCTTTGGTTGCAGACTTGTTCACAGCTAGTTTAGCTTGCAGTGAATCAAAAGAAGCAGACGTTTGTGAGCAAAGTATAAACAGAATCATTCTTCCTGACTGTTAGCTTCTCATCCCCATACTCACCAGTTTGCTGACGGATGGGAACAATGTATTGACAGAAGGGGAAAACAAAAGAGGAGAAACTAGTAGACCCTAGTTGTTTCTACTTCAGCAAAAGATAATACACGTCGGCAGGCACCTCTGTCCAGGCCGACAAGAAGTTAAGTTTTGATACATCAGCTGTGCACATAAACAAGAAGGCTACGCTGTTGTTGAGATAAGATTTGTGGGGGTGAGGGTGGGTTTTTCAACCATTTGTAAGTGCTACATGGTATGTGTCGAGCAGGTTGGTGTCAAATTTTGGAAAGTACAAGAAATAATTCATCGGCAAGGACAACTTGGAGGAAGATATAAAAGTGGTTAGGAAGCCGAACATGAGAGAAGACATGTTGTAAGCCTGATTTGAAGGCCTGAGAAAAGATCTGATGTGGATGTTGTGGGTGTGCTGAAGCAGGTGGAGAACTGCTAAGGCAGATGACAGGAGCCCTGTGCTCAAAACCTGCTCTGGTGGCTCTTAGGCACTGCCTTAGTCTGCTTGGCTGATGACTTTGTGTTCCTGGGCACAGTGGAATAATCTTGGTATTCTTGTCATAATTTTGCCTCAAATTGTGTTCATTCTTTATTGTGGAATTTTTGAAGTTGAGTGTCGCGAGATTATTCAAAAAAAACAAACAAAATGTCATTCATCAGTGTGTCTGTGATAAGGGCTCACAAAATCATGCTCACATTTGCTCCTGCTCTCCCCCTTTTTTTTAGGTTATATTTACTGACAGAAATCCAGTGAAAATCTGTCTCCCAGATTCTTTCTTTCTCACTCTCCGCATCATAACATGAATACATGCATGTACACACACACACGCACACATTTGGTCACTCGCTCTCGCGCCCACATGCCCTTGGCAACGTGTTTGCGACTTTAAAAGCTTGACTGTGGATCACACCTGTTGCAGTCTAACACTCACTTTCAGGCATTTGGAAACATAATAAGTCCAGCATATCATTTTACTAATTCATTCTTCTGGTCACTCATCATATTCTCAAGCTATCTGGTTGCTGCCTCATGAAGCATTTGGGTTGTTCATTTCATAGTTTAATGAGCAAGAAATTTGTGAAGTCACTTGTAGGCCAGTTTGTGGAAGTTGTGTTGAAATAACTTTATGTATATGAAATTATTAATGAAATTATATGCTAAAAATTTTTAGATACTCTCAAATGTGTTAAATGAATACATTACAACCTACCTTTTTGATACCTTTAGAACTACTTGCTTTTCACTCACACCACCATTTTTAGAAAGGTTAGTATTTGTTCTTCGTGATATTTTTAAAGCATTATTCATTTTTAATTTTGGCTTCTGTGGTATTTGAACTCATAACTAGAGACAGAACAAATATATGTTCATACTTTTTTTTTGTGAATTGAATTTAGACTTTCACTATGGAATATAATCATTGAGATATTTCTCTCACTCTTTTTTTTAAGAATTTGATCAATCACCATCATGAAGCATGCAATACTGATTTTTTTGGTTTTTGTTTTTGTTTACATTTTATGAGGGAAGTAGGTGGGAAGTATTTTTAACAGCCTTTATTGCAGAAAAATATAAGGAAAGGGGGTTTTGAAGGGTACTAGAGGACCCCCGGTTCCTTGAAAGTCTGTGCAGGCATAATGGCATAATTGTGTTTTGCATCGCTGTTGGAAAGTCTCTGAGTTTGATTACCTGAAGCATGCCTTATTGCTTGCCTCTTCAAAAGAACTTTTTGAGCATGGCATATAGTCCTGTGCTGCTGTTGCAAGGCCCCTCTCCAGCTGAAGTTATAAAATTAACAAGTTCAGCTATCATTGCCATCACGTCCTATTATTAGCAAGTAATACAATGGTTACCATAGAATTGTTATCAGCATTACATTGTCATGTTCAGGTACTGGATGTTATTGCTGTCATCATGATTTACAATCTCCTTTTTTTAAAAAAAATTTTCACCAGCAGATGGTTTTTTTTTTTTTTCGTTCAGTGCAGGAAACAGGTGCTGTTGAACCATTATTTTATTCAAGTGTTAATATGTATACATAAAGGTAAATACATGATTTAGATACCTGATACCTGGTCAGGCACTCATCCCAGTTGTGAACAAACCCTAGAATTAGTTTGGAGTTGACAGGGTGGTGTGCACAAGATAGGTCCCACTCACAGCCTACAAATGCAGAAGGCATACAGATGTGTGCTAAAAGCTCCAAGTAAGTGCTAATATCCTGTTTCTTGAGTGCAAAGATTTAGTTTTTCTCCTTGCAGAATAATCCTATCGCTGTAGTGAAGGACATGCTTTTCAGCGGAATAGTTTGTGAACAGTGACGCTAGCAGGAACTGCCTTATGGCTGTGGTTCTTTGCATAAGCGCTAGACTTTTAAATTCACAGTTGAATGTTGCTTTCAAAAGCTTCAGATCGTGGCATGTTGAATTAGATATTGAGTTATGCATTCAAAATGCCAATATGATGGTGCAATGAAACACCTGAATTTGTAATGAACAAATGTGTTGGGCATAATGTGTTAGTGCTCCTTAAATAGCTTTCGTCTTGATGGACAAAACATAACAAAATGATAATGCTGCATTTATTTGACCAAATATCTGTTGAACATGGACACCTTCCACCTTCTGACTAAACGTTAGCAAACTGACCTCCATTCAGTGCTAGTTACAAAATTATTTTTAGCACTACATCACCTTGACCATTGTGTTACTGCTAACATAGGTGTAAATAAATGTCTCATCACTAAGATCACAACTTTGTTTTCATGGCAATGATTCACACACACACAAAAAACAGATTTGTTCTTGTAGAAAGGAGAAATATGTGTCGGAGTGTAGTCAGGTTATTGGTGGACATTTGTGTTACATTTCATTTTAGACGAGCACCATCTGCTTGGTTTGTTTTGACATCTCTTTAGTTAAATAAGATATTTATCCCAAAGAGCATTTTGTGTGTGCTGGCACGCACTCTCATACACACTCGTGGATAAAGTGTTTTTTTTAGGTATGCATAGACAAACAAGAAGGAAAGAGGACTATAATGGTGTGAAGCCAATCAGAAGCTTGACTAGGCATCTAGGTAAGATGTTGCACAGGACACTAGTGATATCATATATAACATAGGTGTGATGGTGGTTGGGAGAGCAATGATACAAGAGAAAGAAGAGGCAGGTTTTAAGGGTTTTCAAATACTGTTGTGCAAAGATAGTGTTGCTATCGTCTGTGAAGTTGCTGCTTTGAGGGTGTGTAATTGTGGTGGGATGTTGAATGTTTGTCTAGTCACTATACATGCAGAGCATGGTAGCAGATATTGACTGTGTGTGCAAGTCATGCTCAGAATGAGCCACTTATTGACAGCAGTGTGTGTTTGATATTTGAGAGTAGCTGTGGGCATTATCATACTTATGTACAGGGCAACAAGTTTTTTTTTGGAAGTTCTGCACTGTGTACTTTTTGCAGAACACAATCTGCATTTTTCTTTTGAAAACTGACCTAAAATTCATTTTTGTGCCTTTGTGTGGTCCATTTTGAGTTGTGTAGTGTTTCATTTCACTCAAGGTGTATCTCATAGAAGTATCAAAGATAGGTAACTCTAGCCCTTGATTATGAACCTCTGCCCTTGAAGATATATTAATGTGCAACAGAGACAAGTTGCAGTGTTTTTGTGATTTCCTTGGTCAAGACTATCTTAATAATAAAATTTTTATTGGGTGAATGCAAGTGTAATAACATAGATGTGGAGGAATAAACTGAAGGAGGGCGCATCAAATACAGGTTCTTAGAGATCTGCATTAGCTATAAAAACTTGGCATTAAATTATCCCTCATATACTGTATTTATCTCTTTGAAGAACTTGAGAACCGCTGTTATCATCTTGAGCCACCTTTGTTAGAGAGAGGACAGAGTCATTTGAGGAGTGAGCACTTTTTACTCAGTCCTCCTTCCTGATGTTTCAACCGGTCTTTTCTTTCCCATGAAATACCAAAAGCTTTGACTCACTATCCTCAGACTTACTGTTATTTATCTCTTGTTTCAACTGGGCCTACCTACTTAAATTCTGATAATTATGTGAGAATTTTTTCGGTTTGATAATAATGAGGGAAGGCAGACCAAAGCTTGTTCTTATAGACTGCACCACGGATTAACATACAGCCTGTACATTCTTTCTTTTTGAAGGATTTAGTCATGGCTTGAAGAAAGCCTTGAAAAGCATTATTAGTAAATCAAAGGCCTGCCATGAAGTGGAGAGTTGGTGCTGGAAAAAAGTCAATCTTCCTTTTCTGGTTTCTTTTTTTAATGAGCCGGTCAGCACACCTGGCAGGTAGTAATCTGGCTCTCATTGTATGTCCGTGCTTTGTTTGGTCTTTAGATATCACTCTTCATGTGCACAGTGGTGGTTCCATTTGTACCATGTTCATGTTTCATATCATCAAATGCAATTCAAATGTATCAAGTATTTGTGCTGGTCATGAATGTTTTTTGTAGAAGTATGTGTGGAGAAATGTGTTAGCACACCTGGGTGTTAATCTACCCAAGTGCAGATGTCCCATGCCATATCTGCAGAAAGAAGGTAGAAAAAAGTCTTGTTGACAGCTGATGTACATATCGTGTTTGAGAACGCTTATGACAGTCAAGCCATGCATTCTGACAGGCGATTTGATGAGGGCAAAAGTATTATATGTGTACCCCTGCTGGTGGTCGAATGTAATTCATTTGTGTGAAACAGATTTTGTGTGTGATTCAATTGTATATATGTAATGTTTTATATGAGGGGTATCGCACTGTTGTGTTGCAGCAAACTAATGGTTATAGCAATGATGAGCTTTTACATCATGTGCATACCGATGCAGGTTTTTGTTTTGTGGGTGGGTATGTGAGTGGGTGAGAGCCTTAAGAACACTTTGATCCTCTGCTCATTGAATGATTGCTTTGCTGTGCTGTACTGGAGAGTAGTCCAACATTGGCTTTGCCTTTCTTCTTTCTCTTCTAGATGTCCGTTTATAATTGCTGGCTTATTATCAATAGAACCCTCTTAAGTTCGCTGTAAAATACAAGTGCAGTCCGGACTGGCCTAATAATTTACAGGCCACCAATTTGTTTTCAAACGCAGTCACTTTTTCTCTGATAAAACATGACAAGATTATGGAAAATTGCAGAGTGCAATAACCTGTTTGTCATAAGAGCAGTAATAGTATTGTCTCCATTAGATGGGGCATGTTGGCATCTTTATTGAAGTTGTATTTGTGCAAACAATTTGTAAGCAGACAAGATGGCTACTGAATAGCATGGTTCCGAGGATCTGCAACCCTTGCTATCAGCCTTTTCTCAACAATGCCTTGGCATTGATGCATCTGGGCATTCTTTTTTTTTTTTCCTTCCTAGGCGACCTTATTGAGGGAAAAAGTCATCATCCTGTTCATCTATTGTTGACAGCACAGCTCATTATAAAACTCTTGGTAGCTGTGTAGAGCATCGGAGAAGATGCAAGTCGTTTTTCTGCTACAATGTTTGATGCATACCTGCCAGTCAATGTTGAGACAGATGTGTGTTGAGAGGACAGGGTCAGAAGTGTTATAATCAAACATTGCTAGTTTCTTAGGATGGGGAGGAAAAGATTTCACCCTTTTTTGTGAAATTGTCTATGATTGCCCACATTGGAATGGGTTTTATTTACTGCAGAAGTGCAAGAGGTTGGGAAAGCCATTATGTATCATTAAAAACAGCATGCTCATGCATTCTGTCTTGTTCTTGGCTGCTGACGACGTTCATTCTTTCTTTTTTTTTGTTCTTTTTTTTAAAGTAATGGGAGCTGTATAATCTGTCCTTCACAGTTTTTATTTATTGTTTCTTTGAAGGCAGTTTCTAAGTTGCTCTTGGAAGCTTCTATTCATGGTACTTACCTTGCACCCAAAGCCTACCACTGTCTTGCTGTGATTGCACTTTTATTTGTGAAGTTACTACGCAGCATGTGAACCACGCAGGCCATTGGAGCACATCTCTCTCCCAAATTGATGCTTACACGTAACACAGACAACAGCATTAACAGACAGCTTTATTCTGCTGTTCAAAAAAAAAAAAAAAGCAATGTTTGTGACAGCTTGCATGGGATGCCCACGTTTGGGCAAAGAAGACAAAATGCTGAAGGTACTTGTAGCTTGAGAAATGGAGACAGCAACAGTTGGTGGCACAACATGGACCAAACATGAACATGAACATACCACCAGCATTTTTTTACCCTGTGAGGAACAAGGGCTGGAGGAGAATGAATGTGAATACGTCATTGAGAAGAACTGCAGTTTTCTCTGCAATGTTTATACAGGGCAAAGGTCAGGCAGTCAATGAAGAAATGGATGTAAATGCAACACATTTTTTAAAAATGCAGTAGTGCTCCTCAAAGAAATGAGCAAATCACATTTATAAAGGTTTAATACTGAGGCAGTGTCAAGACATTAAAAAAATTTAAAACCATTTAAGCTCAAATAAAAACATAACGACTTACAAGACTTGTAAACATCTGCATGGCTGCCAACATTAGCTGCAAGAGGATTAATCTTGGGTTCCTGTGACATAACACAGACTACAACATGGTAAACTGGGACATGCAAGTCTGCAGCAACAATTTTAAGTGCTTGCTGAGCCTTTATAGAAGAAAAAAATAGATACATTTACCATTTTGTGATAAGAGCGATGTCTGCCAGCTGAGAGATGTTTTTGTTCCCTGCTGGTTAAACATAAAAGTGCTGCTGTTTGCAAAAACAATTTTGAGGTCAGATAATAGGAATGATACAAGAACTGCATCACAGGCATGCAAGAATCACCTTAAAATATCCTCTTTTCATTCAGAGTATCTCCGTTGAAGAACTATACCTAGAGCATGGTAATTTTTACACAAAGTTAATGAAGATAAGTTGTACGTTTAAATTTCATGAGAAATTTGTGATTTCTAGCAATGAACAACCACCCCCTCACCCCCAAAAAGAACCCACCAGTAATTCTTTCTAATGCATAATCTAGTGAGCAAAAGATGCATGTGTGAGCGGAAAAAAAAGTTGTCACAGATGAGCGAGAAAAACGTTGACATGCCTTGGCAAATGAACTAAGACAAACTGGATTGTCTTTGTCCGTCGTGACATTATGCCTTGGGGAAAAGCATCGTGCAGCACCACATCGCCTGCCACAGTCTAAATGGTCCACTGACTGGCCTGCTGGCAATGAACCACAGGGGGAGCCTTTACATGTTAAAGCTTCAAGTTCACTCTCTTGCTCTTTCACTCACTCACTTGCACAGCGTAATGCACACAATAATTTTCAATTCCAACACAACCTATGTAGTTATGACTTCTTGTGCAGTCTCTAGCCATCCAGTAGCATTGTCTACGTTCACAGACCCAGAGGAGGTCATCCAGTTAAAATTTGCACCACGGACCCGTACGAAGCAGTTGCTCTGTATTTAGCAGCATCACTGTCACCTCGGTCGTATTTTTTCATATTGATATCTGTGTCCTTTTTCTAGGTATTCCCCTTCCACAACATCAAATGTCTGTTGCTTGATGTAATGAAACTGTTCGAGCACAAAAGTATAAAACTCATTCTCCATTTTCCAGATGGGTGACTCATGAATTTTATCAATGGTTCCCTGTAGTGGTGGAGACTTTTTCAGTGTCCTGCGCAGATGGGATTTTCTGCCTAAAATCAGTTAAAAGAAAATCAAAATGAGGGTTAGAATGAACAGTAAGTACTGAGTAATATTTTGTTTGTTGCCATTTTTTGACAAATGTGAAAAATTACGATCAATATGCAATCAATGCTGGTGACTCACTGCAGCTTCATTGGGATATGCTGTGATATTTATAAATCATCAGCTGTCATAACCCCCGCCCCACTTTTTTTGTATACAATTAGGGGCAAATATTAGGAAAAAAAAAAATTAGAGAAAGAAGGGAGGCAATCAGCATTTATGAGTCAAACATGTCTCGGCACCATCGCTGGCTGCTCACCGTTGTTGAACATTTGTGTGGCATCCTTAAAGAATCGCGGGAGAGTTGCTTCCAGCACAGCAATGAAATCACCCAGTTCTTCCGTCACACCCACAAGCAGGTAGTGGAGCAGAACATTCTGCTTGGCTTGTTCCAGAGCCCAACGGCTGCCTGGCACCCTGAGGATGATGATGGATTTCTATAGAACTATCCTATCTGACCAACAAGCTTTCCATGCTAATGGCAAACATGCTCCTGATCACCATCAACCACAATAAGTTTGTATCCCAGGGAATGATGAAGAACAGCGAAGACAGTGGCAAGAAATTAAAGTGTAAAGAAAGTAAATCCAAATAGTAAATCTTAAACAAAATTATATATCTGTGAAAAAGCAGTTTTATCACAAACACAACATATATTACCAGCACTCCATAGCATGCCCACAGAAGAAGGGAATTTGAAGCCAAAGATTTTCTGGATCACAATCTTCTCCATTTCTCTCAACACATTGGTCAAAAGTCTGCAAAAAGAAATCAGGTCTGACGAGTTAAAATGTAGGGTGGATCTAAAAGGAGACCAAGTAGGGTAAGGTTGGTTACATGTGAACGGACAGAACCTTTGTCTCCTCACCTGACAAGGCAAAACAATAGAAACACCAATAGCTTGTAGGATTAATAATAATAAAGTTAATTTATATAACACTTTACACCACCATCAAAGGCGGGCTCAAACTGCTTTACAAAAAAAAAAAAAACCAACCATACAAAAACCCCACAGACATAATAATAAACGCTGATTTCAAAACGAGATTATTGCATGTTCACACAAATAATGCCATCAGTACATATGCAGTCTGCGGACTTGCCACTGCATGAAATCTTTGGTAAGTCGATAAAGTTCTGATTTTAAAAAAGTAGCTGAGAGTACGATGTTTTTCTTTTATGGAAGCCCAACTGTCAATTTTTGGTGGAGGCTAAACTTTTGTACACAGAAATATTGAGACAGAACGAAAAATATGTGAGCAATCAAAATGTAACTTGAACAGACATCAATGCCTTTATGAAAGACGGAGCCCAGTAACACAACAAAAACCCAGCTGTCCGCTTGCTTCACTTTTTATTTATTTATTTATTTATTTTTTTTTTTGTATTATCCACTGGTTTGGCAAAATTCTTATTCTTGAACTTCAACTCATCTAATTCTTGCATCTTGGCCTGTTACATGTCTACCCCTGTTAAAAACCATAGAAAGGGCGGGGCAGTGGAAAGGGACCTACATGAGCAATTACAATAAGACCAGTCTACTACAAACAAGCCTAACTTGGATTTGGAGGACAGGTGTGTCAGAAGAAGCATGTAGATTCTGTTTCGCGTGTGAAACCTTCCCACCACTAACACAACGCCGCATCAACCAACCTACACAGCTATTTGGAGACAACCCCTACACCTCCCTAATCCTCCCTTCGGTTGGCTGGTCAGATACTCATCTCTCTGTCCTGGTGATAGTTTCCCACATGACAGCACGCAAGGCAAGAGTGGTGGCGGTGGTGGTGGGGTAATGATGTCAAATGACTCGCGAGATCATCTAGACCGTTGTGATGGAGGTGACGCCCATCTCCCACCCCCACCTTCCATGACGGCTGTCCGCCTGTCATCGAGATCTTGATTCCGAGGTTTGGTAACAATGCCGGTTGGTGTTCTTCTAAACCACGCCCGACGCTCGTCACATTAAATGGCCGCTTGCCGGCGATGTAGTTCCAGAACACACCTGGCATTCGTCGGAGTTGCCGCCTCTATTGCTCTTTTCCTTCAAAGCTGTCTTTTTGTCGTGCTGGCACTGCTGATATCTCCACTTGAACTGCTCCACTCTCGTGCAGCCTGCATGTGAGACAAGTGAAGGTGGCCGCGGCATCTGGTGGGTGGCCCGGTGGAGAGGTGGTAGCACGACGGTCACTAATCACGAATACTGCGAAGAATGTAAGCAGTTGGAACACACACACTGGACGTGACAAACCGGGTGGCTATCAGAGCAGTCTCTCTTCAGAGTTTTGTTTAAATCTTCTCCCTCCTTCATTAACAGTTCCAGATGACCGGAAGTGACCCACTCACCTCTTTGTTGCCCGCCTTTCGCCTCTTCATGTAAGGTCGGAAGTCGTCGCCGTAGCGAAGGAAATAGTAGTAGGAGACCAGGCGGTCCAAGGGGTCTCGTATCAGGTTGATGTAGATTGGTGTCTTCTGGACCCCAAACCTGAAAAAAATGCACAAAGCACTCTGTATCAATGAAAGGAGCAGGAACAAACTATTATCTTCCAAGGGACGACAAACCTGATGACACAAAAGATAACTCTCTCTATATATATCAATATAAAACGAACAATTGATATGCTTCAAAATAATAAACAATAAAAATAATACCTGGCGAGGTATATAGTGTTTGAATATTAGGTACAGCCAATGAAGGTACGGACAGGTTTAACAGCTAAGTACATCTAACACCACCTAATTGAAGGTTTGATCACTAGGTACAGCTAATGGCAGTAGATAAGTTCGATCACTAAGTATAGCTAATGGCAGCAGATAAGTTCGATCACTAAGTATAGCTAATGGCAGTAGATAAGTTCGATCACTAAGTATAGCTAATGGCAGTAGATAAGTTCGATCACTAAGTATAGCTAATGGCAGCAGATAAGTTCGATCACTAAGTACAGCTAATGGCGGTACAGACACTGCACCAACAGATTTGACTACGACGTGCTGATGGATATAACAACCGTTCGTGAGGAGGTATACCCGCGCAGATTGAAAAAAAGAAGAATGAAATCTTCAAATATGCGATGCTCGGAGGTCAAGTACTGGCCTTTGCCATGTAGCAGACCCACTGGAATCTTCCATTCCTAGTTAGCGTGACCTCGACCCAGAGCAGCAAAACAGTTCTTCCTCATCCATCCTTTCCTCCCTCTCTCCCCCCTTCTCACTCCCCACACGGAGCCTGATGCCTCTTCTCTCTCCAGCGGTCCCTATTTCCTGGGCGAGCAAGCAGGGAATTTTTCACTGGGTTGTTACTGCCAACATAACAGCCTTTAATGACAGTCCGCTCACCTGAACATCAATCACGTTTAACGCAAAACATTTCTCAGCCCCTCCCTTCCCCACACCCACTGCTCTCCTCCCACAACAGCATTCTCTTTCGATCGGTCCCCACCCCTCCACCCCGCGACCCCATGCTGCCGTGGCGTCACACTCCACCACAGAGCCGAGAGCCCGCGTGCACTGTGACCTCTGAAAGCCAGCGGAACTGAGTCCTACTCACGATGCCTCATCAACAGGCCGAGGCGTTGTTTGTGTTGGTCCAGGCCAGTGCTGTCTAGGCTGAGGAGTGGAAGGCACGTGCACACTAACCCCTTTCATACCCGTATGATGCAGGGTACTCTCCTTCCCCACCCCCCACTCCCACCCAGCTGTGACTACCTGACTCCGTCAAAGATTGGTGACGTAAGGCCCTCGCAAAAAAACAACAAAACAATTTGCTCCGAGATGGATAAGCGAGGACACACTCTCACCCGACTCTCCTACAATCGTACAGCCACAGGTCTACATTTCAAAAATATGTTGAGATCCTCCACTGCTCCTTTCTTCATACAGGACAAGATTACTTTATCTTGTTTATGACGAGGTGTGTTGTGGTGTCCTTATTGTCTTGCATGTTGTTGTGAGCGGGCATGCAAGATGAAGAGAAGTGAAAATGTGTTTTCCGGTTTAGCAAGCGCATAGAGCTTCATTTAAAACAGTTGTGGAGGAGAATGTGCGCTCTATCAATCTTGGTAACACGTGTGGAGGGTTTCACGCGCTGCTCGTTCTCGTCTATGGTGCATGGGAACACGGACCTGCTGTGTCTGGCAGACACCTGAGATCTCGTCAAACGTGATAATTCGTCTGTCGCGGCTCCGGGATCACACGAGAGCACCTGCTCACCCTCCCCTCGCGAGCCCCCCTTGCACCATACCCGCCACCCCCAACACACACACACCCGACATACACACCCCCAACACACACCCACCCGACACAGGACCTATCCGGCACCTCCAGCCTGGCAAGGTGTAGCGCGGCTGATCAAAGACTACCTTTATGATCTGCTTCAAAGGATGACGCCGCTTGTCTCCAGGCACAAACAGCATCCCCCACCAGCAACGACAGCCGATTACTGGGAGCCGAGTCTGATAACAAAATGTTTCTTTTTTTTTTCGCGACAGGTCATCTAATCATCTACGATACCGACCAAAAAAAAAAAAAAAAAAAGCAAAATATTCAATCATATGTGCGTATTCTGGCACACCTCGTACAATTTATACACCACCATGAAGGGAAACAGTTCTCCTCCCCACTCCAATCAAAATAAATGCGCGAGGAAGAATAACTTCTCCCCAGAAGTAAGTAGGACGTTCCAATCCTCCTGGCGCTTACGATCATTTCATCCTCGAATAAACACGACCCGACAACAAGTACACTAAATTTAACTGGCATTATTTTTTTCTTCCTTCGTTTTTGAGCACACCACACGAGGCGAGTGCTGATCTCTGTTGTAGCTCCTCGAAGGGTTGTAGCCTTGGCAACGTAAGAGTATTTCGATATATTTTTCAAGTCACGTGATGACCGTTAGAATACAGGCGGACTGCAATCCCCGAAGGTCCTTGTAACCACAAATATGACCAGACATGTGACTCTGAATATTTTTGGATAAAACTGTCGTGTAAAAAAAAAAAAAAAAAAAAAAAGAGAGACTAAGAATAGTTACAAAGTCTGTGTCGGTGTAGTGTGTGTCTGATTAAGAAGGTCCTTGAGATGGCCGTCCAAAATAAGGGAATTCGAGAACCCACACATTTGGGGTAGGAGGACAAGAAACTTGTCTGTCAACTCAGTCGACCATCTCTGTGAACACGCCATTTGATCATGCCAAACTTTCCTGTGAACAAATAATTTGATCATGCCAAACTTTCCTGTGAACAAATAATTTGATCATCCCAAACTTTCCTGTGAACAAATAATTTGATCATGCCAAACTTTTCTGTGAACAAACTGCCTGATCGTGTCAATCGTTTTCGTATACCACTGCAAGAAGGATAAGCAAGAAGTTTCAGTCTTTATTCACGCTTCATCTACAGCAACCCTTCGTCTATACTATACGTAGTTTTTTTTTTTTTTTTTTTAAACATTCATTCCTTATTTTTGTTACTTTCTTTCATTCCCCCTTTTTTTATTTTCTTTCACTTTCTGTCCGACGCCAGCATAATTCGACAGTTCCATGCACGCTTTTCTTTTTTTTTTTTTTTAAAAAGGGGCAAAGTTGCTAACCATGTAATCTGCCGACATGAAAAGACACAGGACAGAGCAAACCCTTTAAGCAGCTAACCAGGCTGAACGAGTTGGATCCAATGAAAAAACACTTGGTATAGCGAGCATGCCACTTTTTTAAGCTTGATAATCTTCTTTCATTTCGTATTAGGCGATTTTCTTACCCCATCTCCATCGTCATAAAAAGCTTGTAGTTTTTATACGAGTGATTCAACTCTTCTCCTCTCCCTCAACATCCCCCAGCCTCCATTTGCCACAAAGCTCTCCGAGGTCAGAGTGCGCTGCCATTTCACCCTGGCCAGTCCTCGGAACACAAGCTGCGATCAATTTTCAAACATCCTGGATCTCTTTCAGACTTATTGTGATTTTATGACCGGCCCACCCGGATGCTTCATGTTTTCCTGATGAAAATTGTAGCTGTTATTTGACATTAGGGTACTGTTAGTGATCACGTGGTGCGTGAGTCAGGGAGAGACTCAAGAGGAAAGAGAGAGAGAAAAAAAGGAACTGAAGAAGAGCAGAAAGTGCGCACGAGGGAAAGTGTGGGTAGTGGGTGGGTGGCTGAGTGAATGAGAAAGATGGAAATCCGATTTTCTGAATTCACTTTTCCCCCGTTACCCGTAAAATAAGGCCGGTAGTTATTCATAAAATGTCTTGAGAAGGAAAGAGAGAGAAAAAAACCGCCACTGAGCCTTCGGTTCAAATACGTTGCACGTCACCAAAGCTGGCGACTGCACGGTTATCTCCCCCAACCCCACCCCTACCCCTCGTTCATTAATGGAGCCCACTGAGTCATGTCCTCTCCTACCCAATCAAGGAAGCTAATAGGATTTGCGTCCAGTCTGTCCTATCAGGATGCGATCGGGAAGTGGGACAACCGCCGGGTGCAGTCGCCAAGGTGTTGTACGCCGCTGCTGGTGACGTCCCTTGGCCGTGCGGAGTTAGCGCCCTTGCCTCGGACTCTGTGCGTTGTCCGGCATTGGTGGG